>NC_056728.1:1126150330-1126483143 GCF_019279795.1 Protopterus annectens
CATAAACAAACTCTGCAAAAGAAGGAGAAAACTGAAGCGGAATAAGGTGAAGTCCCAAGACTGGAAAAACTCCCTTATCAGCCTCAACAAAAAGTTGAGATGCCTCATCAAATCCTCTAAAGCTAGCTATGAAAACAGAATTGTAGCAGATAGTAAAGACAACCACAAGGCCTTTTATAGTTAAGCAAAGAATCTCCACGGCAATACCCAGATTTGCTAGGAGCTGTTTCACAATGGCACCTTTTATACCAAGCCAACAGATATTGCCAATATACTGCCTGACAGATTCAGTTCCAACTTTACCCCCCCCCCACCAAAGAACCAATCACAATGCCAGTAGATTGCCAGGCACCCAGTATTACTGCTGCACAAGTTAAACTAGCACTGTCCAAGGCCAAGAATACAGCTTCTATGGGACCTGACAATATCCCTGACTGTGTTCTACATGAACTACAGCTTGAACTGACACCTCACCTGTGTACCCTGTTTAATTACAGCCTCACCTCAGGCTTTGTCCCTACCAAATGGTGCACTGCTACAGTCATCCCTCTCCACAAAGGAGTGACAATAAACCCTGGGAACTATTGCCCCATTAGCCTGACAAGTCTGACATGCAAAGCCAAGGAACTCATCATCATGGACCTAATAAACAAGGATATAGGGAATCTTCAAACTCTGGATCCCACACAGTTTGGTTTTATGAAGGGTAGATCATGCCTGCTCAACCTGGTCGACTTCTTTGAGCCAGTCACCAGAGCTGTGGATGAAGGCAAGGTGGTTCATACAGCTTACCTTGAACTGGCCAAGGCCTTTGATACCATTCACCACTCAGGAATCATAGAAAAATTCACTAAGCTAGGCATCAACCCCTCTATCACTAGGTGGGTTGCAAACTGGCTTACAGATAGAACCCACAGTGAGAAAGTAGGACTCCAAGTCAGACTGCTGACCTGTCACAAGTGGAGTCCCACAGGGTTCGGTCCTGAGTCCTCTTCTGTTTGGTAACTACTTTTCTGAAATCCAGGCCAACACGAATGGACTCTGGCTGACAAAGTTCGCAGACGATTGCAAGTTGGGAGCAATAATTAACTCCTCAAGTGATGTTGACATCCTACAGAAAGGCCTCACTGAGACCAACGACTGGTGTCAGAACCATGGCCTTAAGATCAATGTAAAAAAATGTGTCTTCATTCCCTTTGGGAAAAACCCGGTTCCCATGAATTACCACATCGATTGTAGTCCACTGAACACAGAAGACGTCATAAGAGATCTGAGAACACAGACTGACAGCAACCTCTCTTTTAATCACCACATTGCCACTGTAGTCAGAAAGTCCTTCTATACGGCACATTTCATTACTAAGGGTTTTGCATCCAGGAAGAAAGAGGTCATTGTCTCCCTGTACTCTTCCCTCATTAGGCCAATCATCAAGTACAATGCCCCATTTGGCATGTACCTCACTAGACACCTGCAACAACTGGAGAGGTTGCAAAAGTACCTCACAAACAGGATCCTAGGCCTTAAAACACTTGTCCTATATGGACAAACTAAAAAAACTCCAACTATTCTCTGTTTCATACAAAGCCATGTCTGACCCAGCTCTGTTAGAAATGCTACATCTAAAGAAATCCCAATCCCTCTTCACTACATGCTCCAGAGACCTCAACCTCATTACCACAATCAACAGAACAAGCTGGAGGGACAGGTTCATAACCCAGAGACTGCCCATGCTACAGAATAGACTTCCCAAACATGTCAAGCAGAGTGCCTCACTGGCCCTCTTCAAGAGAAATCTTGATGGGTGGATGGGAAATAGAAATTTCACCCTGCAGATCACTCCAGTGGCTCTACTCGACAGAGGCACTGGGAACTACGTTCGGGTGGCACAATGCCAGGGTAATCCTATGGGCTAGGCTTGTAAAGGCTCCAGGGCCAATAGCCTAGTACACACCTATGAACAGTTGTTTTATGATATTGATTTATTTTGATATAATTTTCACATTTTTCAAAATATCTCATAAACTAGGTAACACAGGCAGAACTCCTTACCCTCATATGAAAGCTCTCAGCTAGCTGAATAAAATGCTGCAGACAGTATGTGCGCAGCTTGAGTGGCTGCTGAAATATTGTAAGTTGTTTACAAAATATTACAAATGTAATTGTTACTGTGTTTACCATGAGTTATAAAATTCTGTTTATGATCTAGAATCTAAAGAATACTACCACTATAAATATAGTTTGTGCTGAAGAGTTTGCCATTTATACTTAGGTTCATAGGTAGGTACACTAGGCTATCTGCCCAAAGGCATTTATAAGCCTAGCCAGAATGTATTGGCTTTCGCCGCCCCATTAGATTAGTTCCCTATGCCTCTGTCCAGCAGAGCCATTGAAGTGACCCCTGGGGTAAACCTTCTGTTTCCAATCCACTCATCAAGGTTTCTCTTGAAGAGAGTTAGCGAGGAGCTCTGCCTAATGTAGATTGGAATCTTGTTCCAGAGCATGGGAAGTTTCTGGGACAGAAATCTATCCCTTCAGCACGTCCTATTTATTGTTTTGGTGAGGTTTAGATCCCTGGAGCATGTGGCTCGAGGGGATATGTTTTTTTTAGGTGGAGCATGTACATCAATTCTGGGTTGAACATGGCCTTGTATGTCAGGCAGAGATCACCTCTGAGTAGGCGGTATGCAACCGAGTACAGTTGGAGTTTCTTCAGTCGAGCTGCATAGGGCATCTGCTTGAGGCCAGTGATCTTCTTGGTGAGGAACTTCTGTGGTCTTTCCAGTTGTTGCAGGTGTCTTGTAAGGTACATCCCAAATGGGGAATTGTACTCTATGATGGGTCTGATGAGTGATGCGTAGAGGGGCCCAATGACCTCTTTCGATCTGGATGCAAACCCTTTTGTGATTAGGTGGGCCACATAGAAGGATTTTCTAACCACTTTGGCAATGTGATTATCAAAGCAGAGGTTACTATCTACTTCGGTCCCCAGATCCCTTATTAAATCTTCTGTATTTAGGGGGCTACCACCTATGTGGTAGTTTGTGGGTACTTTGTTTTTCCCAAAGGGGATGACTATGCACTTTTTGACATTTAGCTTGATATCATGGTTTTGACACCAGGTATCTGTCTCAGTGAGACCCTTTTGGAGGATGTCTGTGTCAGCCGGAGAGTCACTTATAGACCCTAGTTTGCAGTTGTCTGTGAACTTGGTGAGCCATAGTCCTCCTGTGCTTGCCTGTACCTCTGAGAAGTATATGCCAAACAGGAGGAGTCCTAGGACTGAGCCCTGGGGAACGCCACTTGTAACCGGTTTAGAGTCAGACCTAGCTCCTGCAACTCTTACCATGCGGGTTCTGTCCATGAGCCAGTTGGCAACCCATCTCATGACGTAGGGGTTTATGTTCAGGCCGGTGAGCTTGTCTATAATACCCGAGTGGGGAATGTTGTTGAAGGCCTTTGCAAGGTCTAGGTAGGCTGTGTGGACCACCTTTCCCTTGTCTATAGCCTTGGTAACTGCCTCAAAGAAGTCCAACAGGTTTAGGAGGCATGATCTGCCCTTAACAAAGCCGAACTGGGTTGGGTCCAGTGTTTGGAGGTTTCCAATGTCTCTGTTAATGAGATCCATGATGATGCGCTCCATAGATTTGAAGACCAAGCTAGTCAGGCTTATAGGGCAATAGTTCTCAGGGTCCGTTGTGGCTCCACCTTTGTGAAGCGGAATAACCGTTGCTGTGCGCCACTCTGTGGACACATAGCCTGTGGAGAGGCTGAGTTTAAACAGTGTGTTTAGGTGAGGGGTTAGTTCATCTTTGAGCTCATGTAGGATGCATCCTGGGACACTGTCCGGTCCCCATTGATGCTGTGTTTCTGGCTTTGGAGAGGGCTGTTTTAACCTGAGTGTCTGTAATTTCAGGGGCACTACATTCTTCTGGTATAGTTATGGGCCCTTCTGGAGGTGAGAGGGGGGTGAAGTTTGCACTGAACCTGTCTGCCAGGATGTTGGCTATATCGGTCGGTTCAGAGTATTTTATGCCATTCTGCACTAACTCCGAGCAGATCTGAGAATTGCCACTTAGATTATTGACATAGCTAAAGAATGCCTTGTGGTTATCTTTGGAGTCCACGGCAATTTTTCTTTGGAAGCTAGCCTTGGATGATTTTATGAGGGAATGTAGTTTCTTGCTGATACTGATCAGGGATGTCTTCCCTTCTTGGGATTTTACTCTTTTCTGTACTAGTTTCCTCCTTCTATTGTATAGCTTGTTTATGGCAGAGGTCCACCAGACTTGTTTCCTTTTCTTGGAGGAGTGAGTCTTAGTTTTGTTTGGGATAGCACGATCCCTGCATTCTTGTAGGTGCCCGTAGAGTGCATAAGTAAAGGATTTTGCAGCTTGGAAAGAATTATCCTTTAGCACATACCTCTCAAGCATACCTCATTATGAGGAACGTACCTCATTTGGGGTCTTAAAAAGTTCATGCAAAGTTCCACATTGAAAAACTGTGTCACACATTCAGTGTTAGGTATTTTTTTTAAGTGAAATTCATTGTAAATAGAAATTAATAATATTAATTCATTAAAAGATCTTCTTTATAAGTAAAACCAGCATATTTTAACCATCCAATGACCTTCCTAGTTGAAGTTGTTAGTAAGCCATTAGTATGTGTTCCACATTTTGCTCATTTGTTCCACATTATGAGGACTAGTGTTCCTCCTTTTGGACATGGAAGGTTAAGAGCTATGCTTTAGCATGGGGGCTTTGAAACTTCTGACCTTGGTCTTAAGTAACGTGAAGTTTGCTTTTGAAAAGTTTTCCACTGTGGTTTCTTTGACCAGGGGTGGTGGCGGAATGTGGATATCCAGCGTGATTAGTTTATGGTCAGATCTAACCAGCGAGGGGTTGACCTCCAGTGTGAAACACTGGTCGCCCATGTTGGTGATGACCAGGTCCAATATGTTGTCACCTCTGGTGGGGGTGTTAACCAGTTAATCCAGGGCATTTGAGTTTATAAATTCTAGGAAATGTTGGGCCAGGGAGTTCGTACTTGAGTAGTTCTCCAAGTTAATGTTTGGATAATTGAAATCACCCAATATCAGGGTGTTTGGTAGGACCTTTATGTTTCCCAGTGTTTCCAGGAATGCAGAGTGGGGGTCCTGGGACATGGTGGGTGATCTGTAGCAAGCTATAATTTGAATAGCAGTTTTGCCCATTGTTAGTTGCATGTGGATGATCTCTGAAGCATTGTGCTGTGCCACTAACCTGGAGGTGTGGGTATCCTTGATGAATATGGATACTCCCCCACCTTTTGTATTTTGGTCTGGGTTTTATGGCCGAAATGTATGGTATGAGTTGTAGCCTGGTAGTGCTGGGGTGCTCTCTGGAGCCTTAAACCAGGTTTCTGTTACTGCACATATATCGAATATCGATTTTCTCCATACTGAGGAGTGTCTCGAGTGTGTGCATTTTGAAGTTTAGACTTCTGGCATTGAGTAGCATTGCCCTCAGTTTTTTGCTACTTGTGCTATTTATGGCAGTGGGTTTGTCTTTTGAGCCTTGTCTAAAAAAGGCACTATGGGGGTGGCAAGAGCCTTGGCCAGTATTCGAAAGCCTAAGGGTGACAGGTGCAAGCCGTCTCCAGCAAAGCAGCATGGCTTATTGAGCATGTCATCCCAGGCTGACTGACACTGGATCCCCTTTGAATGACACCAGAAGCTTAGCCAATTGTTGAAATTATAGGTTCATAGGTAGGTGCTAGGCTATCGGCCCAAGGGCCTATGTAAGCCTAGCCAGCAAGGTTCCATGGCTTATGCCACCCAAGAAAGTTATTTTCCTGTGCCACTGTCGAGCAGAGACACAGAAGTGATACCCGGAGTGCATTTCCTATTTCCCATCCACTCATCAAGATTTTTCTTGAAGAGTGCTACTGAAGAACTTTGCTTGACATAGATGGGTAGCTTGTTCCAAAGTATAGGAAGTCTCTGGAACAGGAATCTATCCCTCCAGCATGTCCTGTTTATTGTGGTGACAAGGTTTAGGTCCCTAGAGCATGTAGCTTGGAGGGATTGGGATTTCTTTAGATGTAGCATGTCCAACAGCTCTGGGTTTGACATACCTTTATATGTTAGGCAGAGATCACCTCGGAGTAGGCGATATGCTACAGAGTAAAGCTGGAGTTTTTTGAGGCGGTCAGTGTAGGGCATTTGTTTGAGGCCAGTAATCCTCTTTGTGAGGTACTTCTGTGGCCTTTCCAGCTGCTGCAGATGTCTTGTGAGGTACATTCCAAACGGGGCGTTATACTCTATAATGGGTCTAATGAGTGACCAGTAGAGGGGAACAATGACCTCTTTTTTCCTGGATGAGAACCCTTTTATGATGTGGTGTGCCACGTAGATAATTTTTTCTCTATACCGTGGTATCATTCTTGGTGAGGGCAGGATGCTACTCAGGGTAAGGGTCATACCAGCCTGGGCTTCGTGATCAGAGAGCTCCTCCATGTCTATTTTCATGTAGTTCAGGGAGGTACGGCTCAGGTCATTCACACCAACATGGACAATGACAGTCATATTTGTACTTGTTCTGGAGTGACCTGAGTGCCTGTGTTATGCGGCGGATCCTGGCAACCAACAGACAACTAACAGTAACCTTCTCCTTGTTCAGCCTAGGGAGTGGGACATCAGTGTGCCTGACTATAGAGTCACCTATTACTAGTGTGTTGGGTATGTTATTTTGTCTTAAGGGTTCTGATTGTGTGGCACACTGGTTTTGTGTAGTATGTGTTTCATGGTTTGTGTTGGGGGGGTGGAGGTTGCTTGGATGTCTGCTTCGGAGGTCTCTGTTGCTTTTGCAGATTTTTATTTAGAGCCTCCGAGTATGCTTTTGTGTATTTATGTGTGTTTTTTGCCAGTGCTGGTTTCATAGGTCTACGTGAGACTGGTGGTGTGATACAAGTAATTCTCTTCTCCTCTTGACTGCCTGGTCCAGTCTTGGGTTGAGAGAGCTTAGCCTCCAGTTTGGCTGTATAATTGCATCTTTCGCATGTATTAGTGTTTGGTGGAAGGAGGCGAGGGTTGTCTGTGTACATGAAGCAATTGTAACATTGCCTCAAAATGCCCAGATTCACCAGCTGGACTGGAGAGTACATCTGAAACTGCCCTTTGGACATGCCTGGATAGGTACAGTGAACTGTTTTACTGATTGGCTGGTAAGGTCGAACAGAGAAGCCTTGTCCTTCTCTACAGTATACGGGGGGTCTAGTGCTAAGATTTATTAGTGCTTGCTAGGAGTTTTGGGCAAGTGCAGGGATGAGAAGTTAATGATTTGAGTGCTTAAGTTGAAAGTGTGTCTAGTTCCAAGGGAAAATTTGAAGAGTAGACTTTGTGGAGCTAGGAATAGTTATACCCTAGCTAACTGGCGCTGCCCGGCAAGCAAAACCGCGCAAATGAGTGTTTTATAGCAGGAAAATGAAAGAGATAGAAATTAGCCTAAAATGGCCAATAAACTACTAATTACTGGGCTGAAACCACTCCTCCAGGGACAGATAGGCTGCTCAAAGCTCCCGCTCTCACAGTGAACAGAGAAGCTTCCTTCTATCCAAGGTATGGGCAAACACAGAAACTTGTAACACAGCCCTGAATTCAGCACTAACCTAAAAACTGGACTAAACTAGCTTAGAAAGGTGGGAAAACAAGTATATATATATATTTTTTTCAGAAAATAAAGCAGATACAATAAAAAAAAACACTTTAAATGCACAGACATGGCTATCACACTAGAGTGTGTAGCCTACAACAGTTAAACAGGTAATTTAAACACAAAAACGACTTTGTTAAAGTGCAGGCAGTAAAATAAGTACAATATGTAGCTGAAACAAGCTTTTTAAATCACAGAAACTCTAGAAAATCGGCGTTTTAGGCGGAATTAGCTAAAGGCAGCAAGAAAATGCAGAAAAATTATACTTAATCACTCCAAAGTCTCTCTTTTGTCTCTCTGCTGCTGTAGAACTCTGCAGGTCACTAGGCAGGTGCTTGCTGAGCTGTATACTACCACGAAAACCTTGCAAATGTGGGTTTTATAGCAGGGAAATGAAAGAAATAGAAATTAGCCCAAAATGGCCAATAAACTACTAATTTCTGGGCTGAAACCACTCCTCCAGGGACAGATAGGCTGCTCAAAGCTCCCTCTCTCACAGTGAACAGAGAAACTTCCTTCTATCCAAGTAAAGGTATAGGCAAACACAGAAACTTGTAACACAGCCCTGAATTCAGCACTAACGTGAAAACTGGACTAAACTAGCTTAGAAAGGTGGGAAAACAAGTATATGTTTTTTTTTTTTTTTCAGAAAATAAAGCGGATACAATCAAAAAAAAACTTTAAATGCACAGAAGCGGCTATCACACGAGTGTGTAGCCTACAACAGTTAAACAGGTAATTTAAACACAAAAACAATGTTGTTAAAGTGCAGGCAGTAAAATAAGTACATGTAGCTGAAACAAGCTTTTTAAATCACAGAAACTCTAGAAAATCGGCATTTTAGGCTGAATTAGCTAAAGGCAGCAAGAAAATGCAGAACAAATTTAAACACAAAAACAACGTTGTTAAAGTGCAGGCAGTAAAATAAGTACATGTAGCTGAAACAATCTTTTTAAATCACAGAAACTCTAGAAAATCGACATTTTAGGCTGAATTAGCTAAAGGCAGCAAGAAAATGCAGAAAAATTATACTTAATCACTCCAATGTCTCTCTTTTGTCTCTCTGCTGCTGTAGAACTCTGCAGGGCACCAGGCAGGAGCTTGCTGAGCTGTATACTTCTTTCATAACCCCTATAGTTCCAGAGGTACGAACATTTGTTTGAAATGTGAGGGCATAATTCGATTCTTGTCAAAAGGCTTAGGCTCCCCCCATTGGAAGTTACAATGCAAACTTCCTGAGCTCCATTGGAGTAAACAAGTAAATGCTCATGTAAGTTTCTAGCTGAAATGTGCTATTGGTATATAAATATATATATATATATATATATATATATATATATATATATATATATTTTTTTTTTTTTAGCTGCACTGGGCTAATGGTTTGCAGAACAGACTAACAGCCCGGGGCAAATGAATCAATAGCACATGTTGCTAGAAATGCACTGCACTCTCAACAGGAGCTTACTGTGTTATTGATCTGTTCAATAGAGAATGATGCACAGTTTAGCTAGAACCCAGCTGTGAGCCCACTGATTCCATTTTGACTTAGATGAGCTCCTCTCCCCTAGGCTCTACAACTGAGACACTGAAATAGCATAAATCAGTGCTGTCTAAGGAAAATCAACACAACTTTGAAACAGTGCCAAAATCACAACATTCCACCAAATGTGGAACAGCTGAGAGGTATGCCAATTTGCGTTGGCTTTATCAGTGCGCGCATACATTAGCCAGTGTCCTTGTGCTTTGGCTTTATCATACATTAGCCAGTGTCCTTGTGGCAGCTGCACTTATTCTCTTTGAATAAATGTTCTCCAAGCCAAGGGCTTTATTGAAATGCAGTAACAATATTCTCCATAATATCAACATATATCAGTACAGGTACTGACGGTACAAAAAATGCATTTCAGATTAGGAAAATAACAACACCAACCTCACCAGTACTGGCACAAGGAAGAAATGATCTGGAGGATGTAGAAGAGAAAATGTTACATAACTTTTTTTTAAATAATATCTTTTGGCTTCTATGCAGCAGCTTATAAATCAGCAGCTGCTTCTCGTGCCTCTGCCTTAATTTCAGATGCTGAGAGCCACCTGCCCCCCTGATTTAATCTGACATGGCACCCCATAGTCATTAAGAAGACTGATGCAGCTCCCTACTGAAATTCTAACATTCATAGTTGTGATTTCAAGAATTATATTAAAAAGTATGAAAACACAAGGAAATATCAAATGTCAAAAACATCTGTTCTCCTTTGAAGATTTTTTCGGAGGGGGGGTCAACCCCCCAACACTCCCAGTACACCACTGATACTTGTATATATACTAATTCCTAGACTGCCATACACCGAAGGAAAAAGGAATGCTTTGTGTCACAGCAGTGTTACACTTATTACTCTGCCTCAATACACTAACAAGTCCTTGGAGTAAAAATGGTAACTAAATGAGGCAACCCAGTACAACATCATACTTGCTGCCATATTGATTTTTTTGAGTTATTCTCTATCCATGACATGTCCCCACACCTGACGTACAATGACGCAAGGCCAGGAAGACCATCCCATTAGTGTGAGTTCTTATTTTTGGAAGTATGTCCTTATCTTCAGACTTGATTTACCCCTTCAGACAATTTTCTAAATCCTCTCTCATCCCATGTGATTTTTTGAAGATGTCTAGTACTCAGAAATCCACTTTACATATTCAACATATTAGTGGCCACAATAATTTAACAAAAGAGGACTACATCTTACAACATTCTTTTTCTGAAGCAAAAATAAATGACCTTGTGTGTTAGAATTTTGCAATACAGTTAAAAGTTTAAAGGTTTCACACAATTTCTTTGATAATGTGCTTATATTTTTCCATTATTTGTCACTCTCTACTTTTAAACAAGTGTTTCCAAGTAACACCCACATTCCTACAGGAAAGCAGGAAGAGTTATGTGCTATTTGCTATAAAAATTTTATGCTAAATAGATGTTCAGATTTTTAGCTGGATGTACCACCTACTTTTCAAGGATCTGTGTTCCTATTTTCAGTGTCTGCAGGTTGAGAGATATGGTCCCTGTATTAAAGTGGTAAGAAGACCTGAAGCAGGTGCAAATAATCCTGGATATATAAACGTATAGCATATCTACATACATACCTTTTCAGATAGGAATGAGACCACCAACCACAGAGAAGATGGAACAGCAGATGACTAAACAGCTGAATAAAAGTGGGTAAATGCAAAAGCTATGATTTACTTTGTCACCTTCTTTTAAGTAGCTCTACTGTATTGAAGAAAAATTATCAGAATCACAAAAATAATAGGAATTTCAAGAACAAACTTGTCAAAACACTGAGACGCAACTGCACAAATGTTTAGACTACAAAACCATGTCAGTCAACGCATGTACACACACACACACACACACACACACACACACACACACATGCACACATCTGATGAAACAAAACTATCCTTACCTCCAATCGTTTTCGAAAGTGGCTGTCTTCGGCAACATTCAGCTGTCGCAGAGTGCTCTCTATTATGTTCTTTTTATTAACTTTCAGATAAAATACAGGTAACTCTGGTAGCGAAGGACAATTCCCTTGAATGAGTTCATAATTAAATGAACGTATGATTTGCTCTTCGGCAGTCTAGGGAGACAAAAGGTAACACAATTTCAGTTATCACAGTGTTAAGCAGTTTATATAATCCTTTAAAATACTGACAGCAGTGATGCACTTAAAGTAGTATTTTTTTTCTTTTTTTTTTAGTATTGGCTATTTGAAACGGTTATCTTCTAATCACTGCTTATCTGTTTTACATATCATGAAGAAATAACATTACAGTATGCCAGAGTTGCCCGACTGGGAACTTGCCTTGCTTCAAAGGCAATGAATTAACCTGAAACAACAAACTGATACACTCAATGTTGTCTTAGGTCAATAGGTTTGCTATGTTCACTAGTTACACTGTAATGCAACCATGCTTTCTGGCAAATGTTTACTGTGCTGCACAGAGGATCTTCATGGCTTGCAGACACAGAAACTGTACAACTGTTTTTTTACTGCTGCCTTTCAGCTTAATGTTTTTGAGCCTTGACTGCCAAGTTCTCAAATAATTATGTTTGGTTAGCATTTAAGATAGTACATGTGGTTGATATGTGAGAGTGCATTTGTGTGTATATATGTTTATGACAGATGAAGAGATGTGTGTGTGTGTGTGTGTGTGTGTGTGAGAGAGAGAGAGAGAGAGAGAGAGAGAGGAACATTGGTGAGTGTCAGAGCTCTCAAATATCCTTCAATTTACAGAATGTCCCCAACACTCATCATATTTTTGGTCTGCTCCTTTTAAAATGTGTGGCCTTTATTCTCCAGCCCGTCTAAGTGTTTTGTTACACACTATTCAAGTTTAATCTCCTCCTGCTCAGGTCTGAATGAGTTACTGAACTAAATTCCTCCAATTTAAATTGTCACACCTTTCAGATTGTTATTTACACCTCCCTACCACAAGGGCTCAGGATTATAGTTCATTGTTTAGCTCTCCACTTTTCTGCAAAAGAAGTTCAGAAAAATCCAGGTGGCACCCTGTTACTGCACTGAATAGTTGGATTGTTTCTGTTGGAAAAATTAGCCAGCTGCCAAGATGTGATTACCTTACTTTTAACATACTCAGTCATAGCTTCATAGTCCCTTTATTGCCCTGCCATCTAGCCCGGGTTCAAATGGCAGTACACTCATTTCTGATGCTGGAAATCAGGTGCCTGCATTCAACAGCAATACTGACACTGCAGCACAGTATAAATGAAGTGCTGCATGCCTGAAGTGCTGAACTTTGGATTGGCATTAAGGGACACTATTATCATAGCAATGTATATGCATATATATTTTCTCTCAGAACCTATTTACATATGTACATATTAATTTTATTTTAAACTCAATGCTATCTTGGCCAGCATCAAAATTCGAAACACCCTTACTTTTAGATAGCAGTTCATGCCACCTTTCTTTCCCCATAAATCATATTAAATGCCATAACTATTCTAATACTTTTTGCTCTCTTTGACTTTTACATTACAAAAAACTTGCACAGTTGTCTCTTCCACACTACATCCTTCCAAGAACATTCCATATAATTGAATGTTCATAATCTCAAAACATGTTTAACACAGGCAGAAGTGATAAAGTCAATTGATCGCTTATGCCAGTGTTACGTCCACACAAGACTGTGCACCGTGGGGCTTGGAGGAATTTGCCCTTTCCCCACTGTACTCCGATCCTGGAAATGGTATATATAAATTAGTGGGGTGGTGTGGGGGTGCAGGCTTTCGTTAGCCATTTGACGTTTATGTACCTTGATGTTTTGAAGTACACTCAACCTTCCTTTTGACAGATCCCTCCTTTACTTCTGTATTTCAAATTGCTTTGATTAGGTTATCCAAAGAGAAAATGCCATTCATAAACCTTAAATGTTATTGGAGTTTTAAGCAGACTTGTTTTCGCACTTACAAGGATAATGTCTAGCTCCTCCTTCAAAATTTCTGCAATTCTCTTATCACACATTTTTTTTTCTTTTTTCTTCTATTTCTTGAACTTTAATTTCCACTGAAATAATGACTTTTAAGTTAATCTTCTATTACTCTCTTATGTTTTCCCGTGACATAATACCTCTTAAAACACTTCATATATATTCAAAATTATTTTCCCCAAGGAAACTTCCTTCTTTTTAAATGTTTTAATTAAGACATAATACATGTTTAATAATCCAAAATGAACAGCTGGATGCAACAGCAGCAAATTTCATTTCTGTTTATCATTAGCATAATACCCCTTTTCACTGTGTTTAACCTTGAACCCCAAATATTAAGTGAAACTTGCCTCCAATAATTATTTTTGAGTGTCTACTTGCAATCCAAACTGCTAACCCAGTTTAATATTCCCATCAATGTTCCATTAAAAAGATAAACATTTTTTGTTAAATTCCACCATAAAAGCTTTCAAAAACTTAGCAACTTCGATTAGTTTCTCAAAAACATTTCATGTTTATTTTAAACACGTTCTTGTTCCCCATAAGCAATTCTTAACATTTACAGCTCTGTCTCAGTAAAATGCATTCCTCTATTTTTCACGTTTTCTGCTCATCACATTTGCTTTACCTGTAACTCTGCCTTATCATTACTTTCTATTTCTGAAATTATTTTCTTAATCAGTACTCTGTTTTTACTTAATAAAACCAAAGGGCCTACTATAAGTGCTTGCATGCTAGTAGCTTGCAACATGCTCACTGCCACTTGCTTTAAAGGTAAATGCCTTAACTGCCACTAGCTCAGTATAACTATCTAACCTTCCTAACTCCTTCCCTATTAAACTGTAGAGCCCTTCCAGAGCTCTAACTGTAACCTTAAAGTTCCCACCCACCGTAAAACTCCACTCCCACTCCATAAACCCCAAATCCCCAGCTGCTCCCTAAACCTAAAGCTTCACACCCCCTCCCTAACCCTAAACTTCCAAATCACATATCAGCCTAAAACTCCTCTCTCAGTCCCTAACCTTAAAGTCTCCACTCGCTCCTTAAAAGCTAAAACCCCAGCTCCCCCAACCCAGAAATAAACTCCATGATTGCTCCTTTACCCTAAAGTCCCCTCCCACTCCCTGAACATAAAAGTTTCCTGCTGCTCCCTAAACCTAAATACACCTTGCATTTCCTAACGCTAAAACTCACCTCCTGCTCTTAAAACTTAAGTCTCCTTCTCGATCATTGCCTGAGACCCTAATGTACACTTCACATGGCTGCTCAAACACTAATAATGTGTCTGAGTAAGGTGTAACAACTGCTAGCCCAAACACACAGTCAAGTTTATGTGTGAACAGCAGCCCATATGAGCTACGTCCCTGTCTTTGAGAAATTGGAGTGCCTGGGACTTGAATTGTAGTACTAAAACCAGTTCATCAGTATTTGACATTGCAACTGCCAGATTTGTTCCTTTACTAGGTACGTTTTGTATCCATGCACTTTGACCTTGCTTTTCCCATCCACTACATTCATGACCATACTAAACCTTATTCCACTCGTAAGGCATCACTGATTGCATCCTCCTCTCATTTTTATTTTATTTTCCCAGCAACCATCAGCTATTACCTTTATTTCTGAACTTTCATATGCTGTTTTAATAAAGTCAGGAGTTTATCTAGGATTAACATTGTTAAAAGCCTTTAAAATATTACATATAACCAGCATGCCTTTCTTTCTCTTTCTGTATGTTCAGTATTTCTTTTATAATAAACAGCAATTCTCTTTCTTTTCATTAAACTCTATAGTCCCCCACCACTACTTGTATTACTTTTAACATTATTTCCCATATTATTTTCATTACAAATTTGTAATCCATACAGTAAATGATAACAGATCCATCCTTGCTTTCTTCCAGATAAGTTTTATCACTGCTCGGCATACCTAACTCATTCTAAATACCATTCTCTAGCCATTCATTTATAACTTTTTCTTCATCACACATTACAAAATGCAGAGATTAGTCACTGTATGCCTTGTATTGTCTGTTCCTCTACCGCACTTACAATCCTAATAAATTTGTCTTTTATTTTTTCTGTTACTCATCTACTTGGATTACATCTACATTTCTATCACATTGTTCAAACTGCATCCATAATTTACTCTGGCCTTTCCACTATTTCTGCTTTGTTTATTATTGTGTCCATCATAAGTAGTTACTAGGTAACTGAGTAGACAAATAGAGGCTGAGGGAATCAAACTCTGGACTTCAGGAAATAGCTTGTTAACATCTCATAGCCTCAATCCTCCATGCTAACTGCCAGACTTCTACTCTATCAACTTTTGCTTGAACTGACTTTTTCTATTCTACCTTTCAAAGTATATTTTTGCCCCTATTATTTCCTTCATTTCATTCATATAACTATTACTTCCCAAGATCGTCCTTTTAACCTTGTATATTCAAACAACTTTTCATAATATATATATATATATATATATATAATATATGCATGTGTGTGTGTGTGTGTGTGTGTGTGTGTGTGTGTGTGTGTGTGTGTGTGTGTGTGTGTGTGTGTAAAATCCATTTTTCTTTAAAATCGCTTATTTTACTTGTAAATAATTTGCCTTTTGTTGGAAATGATACTCACCACTTTATCAGTGCTGACCAGCATTGTCTTATTTCACATTCCTTGAGTAATAATAAATGATGATAATATTAATAACAATAATCATATAATTCCCGTCTTCAGCTTCACAGACCCTACCTGTTAACCTATATAATCCTTTAACATGCCTAATTTTAATGTCATTATGTGCTATACTCCATGTAGTACATTAGCCAGAGAAACCTACCATACACTTCTTTTCATCTATCTCCTTTAATGTACTTAAAAATATTGCAGTCGGTTTCTCTCTTTACTCTGCCTCTCCTTTATGCAAGTTTCATTTTATTTATTATGTCTAGCTCACCCACACCTTTTCATTTCTTGACATTCCTTAATCTCATGCATGCTATCCAAGCTACCCTGCCCTTAAATAGTAGTTTAAGTCTGCTGCAACTACTATCTCCATATTCAAAGTAACACATTTTGGACTCTAAACACTACTTACCTCTATCATTTTTACGTAACCCTTTGAGCAGTCTAAATGGAATTTTTGTTACATCTATTCCCATGTCTTTTCTCAAGGCTACGCAATAAGTCTTTTTTGTTAGATCTCTGGATTTCTAAATGCATAACTGATTGCTGACTTCTCATTACTTTATTTTAATCTCCATCTCAGTGCTTCAGTACTACCATATTTGCATGCTTGTGTTCATTTTTATTTAAAAATGTATTTGCTTATGCCCTCAATTTATATGGTAATATTTGAAATTATACAAGACTGCAACTGCCACTTTTGCCCATGTTACAACTGAATACATTATCTAAACCACCCCAAAAAAAGCTGTTAACAAAACAAATAAATAAATAATGGAACTTTTTTTCATGGTCAAAGGAACAAACCAGCTCCCATCTGAAAAAAAAAATGCAATCATTTCTTTTCTTTTCAGTCGTTAGTCTGGTACCAGGCAAATAAACAATATCATGCTTCACCCTTTCATATCTCCTCAAATCACTTAAGATGCTGTTTTATATTCAGAGATACTACCTGGATATTATCCTTTCACTTTTGGTGTACTCTTATTTAAATGTGATATGTTTCTTCCTCTCATGCTTTCTTACTCTTTTCCAACTGTACATTCTCCCTTTCTTCACTCATATTCCTCACTTCCTTTCCCATTCTCTTCAATCGCTAACACTGTAAATATGTTTGTGAAAGTAATATTTGTTTAGTCAAAAACATTAATTTAATACATTTTCACCTTCTTTCTTACTACCCCACATTTTTTTCCTCAACATAATTTCCACTATGTGCGAAACATACTTACTTTCAAAATATTGTACAACAGATATTGCCACCCCCAACAAACAACTTGGAAACTAAGTCTATACACTCAGAAACAATTACATGATCCAGTTACACAGACCTTTCATACTTAGCTCATGTGAAAGAGCATTCTACATCTGCTCTGTATAATTATATTCCAGAGAATATCAGGAAACTCAGAAATATACTTACATTCAAGAATATCCTCAGAGATCACCTTTTCAAACAAAATGTATGTAATAGCTTTAAGAACAGAAGATGATGCTCCTATGCAGTGCCTTCTTAGTGTGTGCTCTCTTCCCTACATGCTGATACTTCATCTGCTGCGCCATTTTGTATTGAGGAAATGACCTAATTTTGATCTTTTTCCATATTCTTTTACTACTTTAATATAAGTTGCCTTAGATACTGATAATACTTCTCCTTTCCATGGCAACCAACCAGACCTATATTAAGGACTTTTTTTTGGTTCATTTGAATAACTCATTTTGTTTCAAGATACTTGAGGAACATGTTTATTTCCCTGATCATCACTATGTTGACAGAGATTGTTGCTTCTTAGTTAAGTATTCATATTTTCATGCTGTAACTTTTCTTGAATATACTGTAAAGTTCTTCCTTTACTTTCTGAAGTCCAGGAAACTGTTGTATTTTTGCTTGGTCAGAAGCTTTACACATTTTAATGCACACTTTATTTATTTAAATTTGTTGACCGGGAGTGTCCGACTGGACGTAGGTCCATTTTTAGCAGAGGCCCGGGGAGAAAAGCTCCACAGTAACATAAGCAGACAGTAGTTACATTGGATTACATAGCGATTAACAATTTAACCTAGCAATTACTTACAACATATTTACAGATGAAGAACATAGTACATCAGTAGACAACTAGAATCTTTATCTGTGAAGTACATAACAGACATTAACAAATGTTACAATGAGAAGTTCCTGCTGTATAATAAGTACTAGGCTTATGAGCATCTGAGCTTGCTATAATCAAGGTAGTTAGTGGAGTGGAAAGATAGGTAGTGGTTGGATGGGGTGGATGATATTAGAGTGGGAGTTGCAAGGGCATAGCCAGCATGTTTTTAGGTGCACTTTTAGTAAAGTTTTGAAGTGGGTGCATGATGGTACAGAGGTAATTGTGGGTGGGAGTGAGTTCCATAATTTGGCTATGGCGCAAGAGAATAGTGCTTCACCAGCAGAGTTATTGGCTTTAGTGATCTGCAAGGGATTTTTGTTGCTGGATCTTAGTGGTCTGGTGGTGCAATAGGGTTGGAGTAGATTCTGGAGGGATGGGACATTTAATGGATGGTTTACTAGTTTGTGGGTGAGTGAGAGTTGATACCACTGAAGGAGGTGAGGGAGTTCAAGCCAGCCCAGTTCAGCAAGTGAGAGACAGTGGTGACTATGGTAGGATGCCCCTGTGGCAAATTTGGCGATTTTGTTGTAGCAGGTCTCTAGCTTGTTTAGATCACATTGCCTTAGGTTGGTATATATTGGAGAGGCATAAAGTAGGGTGGAGATAAGGTGGGAATTTGCTACTGAAATCTTTGCTGCTTTGGTGAGAAATTGCTTATTTCTGTATAATGCTCCTAGTTTTTTGTGGACTTTTTTTATGGTCATGGATATGTGAATGTCAAATTTTAGTTTATTGTCTATTTCCACTCCTAGCAATTTGGTGTGTTCAGCTGGGTATATAGTGGTGTTGTCTTTTGCTGTGATGTTAAAGTGAGAGTTGTTTTGAGTATGTTTGGTGGGGTGGAAGATGAGTAGTTTAGTTTTGTTTGGGTTGAGTATTAATTGGGCATCGGATAACCATGTTTCAACAGAGGAAAAGGCTTCCTGTGTGACTTTTTGCAGTTTTGGTAGGGACTGGGCTGAGCAGATGATGGTCGAGTCATCTGCGTATTGTATGAGTGTGCCATGTTTGGTGGCAGAGGCTAGATTATTGGTGTAAACAGAGAAGAGTAGGAGTCCAAGGATGGATCCTTGGGGAACCCCTATGGAGACAGGTAGTTGGGGAGATATGTCATTCTGCCATACAACGGATTGTTGGCGGTCAGTCAGGTAACTCTGAGACCAGTTGGTGACTGATTGTGAGAAGGATAGGTTATTGAGGACAGAGATAAGTTGTTTGTGTGGGACCATGTCAAATGCTTTAGATAGGTCTAGGAAAGTAGCAGAGGAGAGATAGCCATTGTGTTTATGCTGAAGGATAGTGTTAGTAAAGGAGAGTAAGGCAGTGGTTGTGCTATGGTTTGGTCGGAAACCATGCTGAGTACTGGAAAGAAGGTTGTTAGTAAGGAGGTAGTCTGAGACCTGAGAGTGTATGCATCTCTCTAGTATTTTGGAGAGTGGAGAGAGAATAGCTGTGGGACGGTAATTGGTTAGTTCTGCGGAGGGTCGGCCTTTGTGGAGGGGAATTATATGTGATACTTTCCACAGTGTAGGAACGTAACTTTCTGACAGAGATCGGTTAATCAAGATGGATACTGGGTAGGCCAGAGCATCAGCTGCGATTTGTAGGTATTCACTTGGGAGGTTGTCTGCTGCTAATTTGGTGGGTTTAAGTTTAAGTGTTTTTTATGTTGGAGGTAGGTACAGGAGAAAAAGAGAAGGCAGTGAGGAGATTGCTAGTTGAAGATGTGGGTTGGAGGGGAGGGGGGTTGTGTTGTTTAGCTAGTGATAGTATGGTTTGGGTGAAGTGTGTGTTGAATGAGGTAGCAATATTTTCTGAGGAGTGAGGGATGTTAAGAGGAGGGGTACTGACTTTACCTGGGAGGAGGATGGAGTTTATGGAGGACCAGAATTGTTTGGGGCTGTGTTGTGAGGAGTCTAGGGCAGACTGGTAGTATTGGAATTTGTGTTGCTTTATTAGCTTTTTGACTCTATTGCGTAGTTCTAGGAATTTCTGTCTAGCTGAGGGGGTTTTGGTTTCACATTATTTTGTAATAACGCCCTCCTGAAGTTTTGTAGCAATGATTTATATATCATTTTCAGGCATAATTAAAGCTTCTGCATTTATTTCCATATGCAGCACCTCTAGGAAACTACTTCCCTCCTCCATCTTGATGTAACATCCAAACCTGCCAACCCTGCAAAGAGTAGTTGAATTTCCACTCATCAGTATGTAAACCACCTTGTATTTTTTTGCAACTAGGCTATGCCTAGATGGGCTAAACCAGTCAATAAAAGGTAAATAAAAATGTTAATCATTCTAACCTTCTATCTTATTCTGCATAATCAGGGTTTTCATAGTGTTTTTCAAAATACCTCAGGATGGACTGCCTTAGCCCAATGTTCATCCATTATTATAATCACCCTTATGCTTTACATTAGCTGGTAGACTACACCTTATCTGTAGTTATCATGTGATGTTAAAAATGTAAATAATTTTAGTACATCCCAAATAAAGGTCTAAACAGTCTGTTAAACATCAGCAGTCTAAACAAATGGCCCATACCTGAATCCTGGAGCCTTTTAATGATTCAGGTACATTATCCAGAAAATGGTCCATTTCAATGAAAGTGTGCTGCTGTCAGACTAAATGCATGTTAAACTACAGTCTCTTTTTTGATAACAGGCCACATACCTGAGTGTGAAGAGGTGCCAGTCTTCTAAACCAATTAGCCTCCAAGTATAAAGATCAACAAAAGGTAATACAGCTAATGATATGGCACCCAAATGGCTACTTCAGCAACTAACACAAGGTGTTGACACTAACCTGAATTTAAGGTTAGAGTAAAAATCCCCTGTTGTCAGCAATTTGATAATTTAATTAGGAAAACAGGGCTTGAGAGGAGAAAGAATATAATTAAATCTGTTAGGTGACCATATGAACTGGCAGGTCCCTAGTAATGCTCAACTCAGAAAAGTGATAGCATTTCACATCACAGAACTGGTACAAAAACTCTACTAAATTAAATCCAATTCAGGGTACTGTCATCTTCATGGATGCTATACTAACATCCCACAAAGCTGTTGGAGCTCATTGGTAATCTTAAACACTTTTAATGGTCACTGTTCAGTGGCATCTAGGTGGTCCAAAATTCCATGCTCACTGCCTCTATATATTCAAGGTAGAGTCTTTCCCAAAAGTAAAGTAGAGCTATTTTGAGAATTAGAATGCACAGGTAAAACTTGATTCTAATCCAGCTCGAGTATTTTCTCAACCAACTTGCCCATAATTCAAGACATGCTTTCTCTAAGTAAACTAAGGAGACTGAAAATCCCCTTATGTCCCTGGATTTCATCCAAATTAAAAGTACTTCAAAGGGAAAGAGATTGCACTTGGGTTATTCGGAAGAGATGCAGTCATGTTCCTAACTAATCAGTTTTGCTGTCAATTAAGAAAGAGGTAAAGTACAGATCAATCAGTCTGTTTATATCTTGAATACACAAAATGTTGCCTGCTAGACAGACCAAATTGCTATAAAAACTCTCAAAGTAGTGTTAGGTGATTCTTCAAAAGCTTTCCCACCACAGTCATGCATCTAGACAATTCTTTGTCAGTCTATTCAATGATTGTATACTACCAACCTTTGACCATAGTGCAAATCCTACCTTCCATGCCCTCAAATCTGAACACATACCCTTTTCCCTAATGTTTACCATCCTTTGCATTTCAGGGAGATCTTTCCATATATAGTCTGCAAACTTCTGTTGAAACTACAGAAACTTGGTGACCCTAAAAACTATCTTTTGCAACCAGGACTTCTGAAAGTATATGCCCTTTGCATGGCAAAACATTTGGCTTATAACCATTTGAAATGTCAGAACCTGCTTCAGTGGGTCCCAAAATATGGAAACTGAATGGCTGAAAAAACAGATTTGCATATATCATGTCTGAAATTGACATTTCTCAGAATATTCCCTTTTCTCTGAGATATGGCAATGTCAGAGTTGATATTTATATGTTTGGGGTGTGGAAGGCTTGCCCCCCACATTGGGGGGTGCAGAGGAGCTTGCTATGTTGCAAATAAGTTTAAAGGAAAAGAGCAATGTTCAATATTCGCTTTTCTCCTGAATGTTCTACCTTTTTTGTTGGTTGTTGTGTTAGCACTCAGCATTACAAGTGCCAACACTTCTTTTGCTATTATTTTTAGACCCCCCCCCCCCCCAGGAATTTTGCTTTCTCTCCTCAAGCATACCATCACCTACCAACTACATAAAATCTCCTGTTCAGTTTTCTCACAGGATTATCAACCCACTGCAACAGTCTGCCTCACAACCAAGATGTTCAGAAAGATATATTCACCTGTTTCAAGCTTTTCTCCCTGGGCCTCCACCGAAAATGGGCTTCTACACAGTCGAACTTTCCCAGTAATCAAATGTCAATAAAGAAATAAATTAGGCTATATAAGCAAGTATTACCAGCTATTTCCTATTACTAAACAACTGTTGAAAAATCCGGGCAATGTGACTTTGATGTTAGTTGAACATAGTAGGAAGTTCTTTCTTTCTTCCTTCCTCAGATAAAAGCAAAACTTTGGTCATGAATATGAAATAGTTTGCATATCAGATGCCGTTTTTTGACTGTGAGTCATATGCATACCTTTCTTCCTCATACAAATATCATTGTTCTATCGCTACTCAGCTAACCAGATCATATTCCCTCTGCTCTCTCAATATTCTCTAGCTTATGGATCTCCTCCTGTCACTTTCCCCACACCCTCACATTTTCTCTCTACCTACCATTTCTGATATCACCTTTCCCATATTTCCACATGACATATATAATATATCTCCTAACCTCTTACCTATACTTTACAAAACACTTTTATCAGTCTTCCAACTTGTATGGCCTATGTTGACTACAGGATATATTTCTTTAATATAAATTCTAAGTCTGTACCTACTGACAGAGATGGTCTTGAACTAGTGTATGTAATTATGACTGCACTGTCCATCAACGTGCTGTTATGGTCGCTTCATAATGTTCTTATGCTAACGTGTTATACAACTGAATCTTTCAACTAGCAAATGTAATTATCACTGTGTTGTCCATCAAAGCATTCTACGGTCTCTGTCAAATGTTGTTACACTAATGTGTTATACTTATGTAATCAATGTAATTAATGTAGAATGTTACTGGAGCTTTTCTCCCCGGGCTCTTTTGAAAATGGGCATTAACCCAGTCGGACTTTCCCCAGTAAACAAATGTTAAATAAGTACATAAAATAAATATGAATTTCCTCTTGGCCACAGCATTTGAATCCTTGATCTTCACTCTTAGAATTGATTCTGGACAATATGGAAAAAGTTACATTCCTTCCAGCCAGTAATATTTAAATATTAGCATGCAGGAATATACAATGTTATCTTCAACATGTCATTCTTAACATAATGTTCTTACACAAACATAATTTTATTACACTGTACTATATATTATTTTCATGCTTATAAAAAGACATACAATTTAGTGAGATTTCCTGTACACAGAAAAAAACAGACTGTACAGTAGTGCAGCATTACATAAAAATTTATAATCATACCAGTTGTTTAAGCACTGCGTCCACGTGAAGTACGTTCACCTTGGCTACTAAATCCAGTATGAATGGAAAGCGGCATAAAATGAAAGGTACGGTGTCCTCATTAACAGATTCCTATAACATAATAAAGAAATAATGATAAAGTAGCTAACTTCCTCATGAATTCAATAATATCTGAAATGGGTGACTACTTGACTGAAGAAATGCTATAAGGCAGCAAGAAAAGTGGGCTGCAGATAACTCTAGAGCATTTAAACTATCTCAGCTTAGTGAACCATTTTTGTATATATGGACATATGTTCATATATGCTAATCTCAAACACCCACACCATCAGTTAGTATAAGGTCCATTCTATCTGAGGATCACAAAAGAACTCTGGTAGAAATTAGCCTGCAGAAAACAGCTGGGAAGGAGTAGGAAGAATCCAGAGGGCAGAATGGGTACTAAACAACAGCTAGGAAGGAGTAGGAAGAATCCAGAGGGCAGAATGGGTACTAAACACATTATTCTGTTTTTACATAATAAGAGTAAACAAAGTACAGTTGTGTACACTTACCATAAATGTAGATGTTCGAGTGTATTCACTGTTGCAGTCATTACAT
Organism: Protopterus annectens; assembly: GCF_019279795.1. Lineage (NCBI taxonomy): Eukaryota > Metazoa > Chordata > Ceratodontiformes > Protopteridae > Protopterus > Protopterus annectens. The sequence continues at coordinate 1,126,174,539 of NC_056728.1, forward strand.
TTGGGTAATCTACTGGCAGGTTGCCCTCACTCAGCCTGAATAACAAAGTTTTGGGTCCTGCGTCGGTTGCTGTCCCTTTTTCCATGATGTCAGGTCATCAAGGGTATAAAACATGCAGCCGACGCCATTACATCAGTTTTTCTTGCCCCAGATATCAGGTGCCCCCAAATGGGGAGCCAAATATATATATAAGTAATTAAAAACACAAAAATATACCTCCAAACAAAAGCAAATACACCAAAAAGGCTTTTAAGCATAGCAAAGGAAAGTAGAGGTATTGTAAGAGAAAAATAGGGGGCTGGAGGGAGGGTAACCAGGACTGCAACAGTGAATACACTCGAACATCTACATTTATGGTAAGTGTACACAACTGTACTATGGTCTTCGTGTTTCACTGTTGCAGTCATTACATTTGGGTAGATTCCCAAAGCTATGGTTGGGAGGATGGATTTATACAGCATTAGGACCAGCTATAAGGCCCTGCAAAACAGCAGTGACAAAGCCAGCTCTGGATTTAGAGAAAATTGGTAGGTGATAATGTTTGGTGAAAGTATGAACTGAACTCCAGGTAGCAGCTTTGAGAATATCCCTGGTAGGAACACCTCTGAGAAAGGCTGTAGAAGTAGATGCAGCCCTGGTGGAATGAGATCTGATCCCCTGGGGGATAGGTTTTCCATGGTGCTTATAGCAGAAATGAATGCAATGGCTTATCCATTTAGAAATGGTTTGTTTTGAAATAGCTTTCCCCTCTTCCCCTGCAGCAAATGCTACCAGAAGTTGTTCAGATTTTCTTCGAGATTTAGTCCTGTCCAAGTAGAATCTAAGTTGTCTGTGTACATCCAATAAATGCAGAATCTGTTCCCCTTGTTCTGTGGATTGGGAAAGAAAGTTGGCAAATGAATGGACTGATTAAGAGCCACACTGGATACCACCTTGGGCATGAAGATTGGATTTGTCCTGAGTGACACCCTGTCCACATGAAAGATGATGAAAGGCTCCACCGCCATCAGGGCCTGTAATTCAGATATCCTTCTAGCTGAAGTGATTGCTAAAAGGAAGGTTGTTTTCCAGGAAAAAAATTTTAAGTCTGCAGTAGCAGCTGGCTTGAAAGGAGGTAGAGTGAGTTTCTCCAATACAAAGTTAAGGTCCCAGGCAGGGGTTGGAGCTTTCTTGGGAGGTCTTTTGGCCCCTCTGAGATACTGCTTTAGCAGACAGTGAGAGAAGAGGGGAGGTTCCATGTTGTAATGAGCTCAAATGGCTGAGGCATGGATTTTTATGGAAGAAAAAGACAGGCCCTTGTGAAGCATCTTAGTTAAGTATTGCAAAATCTGAGGTAAATTGGGCACTGTTGTGCTCATCCCTTGAGATTGATTCCAGGCACAGAATCTTTTCCATTTGTCAGCATAAGATTTTCTAGTACTAGGTCTTCTCGCCTCCAAAATGACATCCCTCACAGATTTGCTGAGGGGTGCTAAGGGGGGATTTAAATGATAAGCCAAGCTGCAAGATTCAATGTTTGGAGCTGAGGGTGCAGAATTTGGTTATCCTGCTGAGAGAGTAAGGAAGGTGCAAGGCAGGTGCCATGGAGAAATTTGTGACACACTGCGCAGGAGCGGGTACCAGTGTTGGCGAGGCCAGTCTGGAGCAATCAAAATCATGTTTGGTTTGTCCTGAAGAACTTTGGAGAGCAGAGGCAGACACTGATAGGTTTTTCCAGCTGAAGGACAGAGCATCCACTTTCCAGGCTTTTTTGTGAGGTGTTGTAGTGCAAAATTTGTCCAACTGCTAGTTCTGGGGTTAGGCAAAAATATCTATGTCTGGGCTCCCCCATTTGTGTGTCAACATGTTGAAAATCCATGGTTCCAGTTTCCATTTGTGTGGATCCATGAGATTTCTGCTTAGTTCGTCTGCCAGAGTATTCAGCTTTCCTGGCAGGAATTGAGCTTGCAGTTGTACTTGGTAGCTCAAGGCTGTGTTCCACAATGCCATGACTAGTCGGCAGAGGGGGTAGGAATGTGTACCCCCACTGCTTGTTTATGTACCACATCACCGTGGTGTTGTCCGTCTTTACCATTAGTTGTCCTGGTTAAAGGTAGTCCTTGAAGGCTGTCAGTGCATTCTGTACAGCTAGCATTTCTTTTTGATTGATATGAAGGTGCATTTGATTTGGGCTCCATTTGCCCTAAATGCACTTTCCTGCCAGATAAGCCCCCCCCCATGTATAGTCTGATGCATCTGTAGTTACGGTTTGGATGGCAGGGGGTGGTGTGAATTGCAGTCCCTTGTTTTGGTGGCAGGCCTCTGCTCACCATAGGAACTCTAAGCGCAGGCAAGGTATGATAGGAATCAATGCTTCCAGGCTGTGACAATGTTGACTCCATAAACTTTTTAAGTACCACTGAAGTTTCCTCATATGCAGTCTTGCATATGGAATTAGAAAAATGCAGGTCATGAACCCCAAGGCTTGCAGTATTTGACTTGCAGATATAGCAGGGTTTTTGTGGCCACCTGTTTGAAGTAAGTCACTAAATGAATTTGCTTTTCTGGCATAAGGAAAGCCATCTGGGCAGTTGTATTCAAGCTTGCACCCAGGAATGTAATTTTTTGAGAGGGTACCAGTTGTGATTTCTTTTTGTTTATGGTGTACCCTAGACAAGTTAGAACCCTTTTTACAAACGCCAGATGTTTTAGAAAAATGGTCTGGTTTTCTGCCTGAATTAGACAATCGTCCAGGTATGGATATATTTGAATATTTCTTTGCTTGCAAAATGCAATTACTGGAGCCAGGCACTTTGTGAATACCCTGGGCACAGTAGACAAGCCAAAGGGCAGTGCAGAGAACTGATAATGCAAGTAGCCTGCTTTGAAGCGTAGGTATCTTCTGCAAGATTCCCTGAGTGGGATATGCAGGTAAGCCTCTTTTAAATCTAGGGTTGCCAACCAGGCATCCTTGCCTAGCATAGGAAGTAACTGTTGAAGAGTCAGCATCTTGAAATTTGGAACGCCCAGAAAGGTGTTTAGAGTAGACAGGTCCAGAATTGGATGCCATGATTTGTCTTTTCTGGGTACCATTAAAAGTCTGGAATAGAAACCTTGTCCCTTTTCCTCTTCTAGTACTAGTTGAATACCCCCATGTTTAGGAGGGAAAGTACTTGTTTCTGAGCCTCTGCTCACTGATTTGGGGGCAGGTCTGGCCACCCGTTTTGAGTTGGCAACGTGTGGAAATGAAATCTGTATCCCTGGGACACTATATTTAAAACCCATTTGTTCTGGGTTATAAGTTGCCAGTTTTTTGCATGCAGAGCCAGTTTTCCCCCCAAAGGGGTGGCTAAAAGGTAAGTGCTTGGTAATTTTAAAGGAAAGTCATTGAGACTGTTTACCATAGGGTGGAGTCTTGTTATTTCCATTTTTGGAAGAGGAAGCACCCCATTGCTTAGTTCTGAAAGTCCCTTGGGACTGAAACCTGTTGCTTTTGGAATGTCTGGATTTGGCTTGAGTGGCTCTGGAAGGAGCTGGAAAGGACCGGTTCTTAGTAGGCCAGTGCCTACTAAATCTAGGGGGTTGCACTTGTAGGAAATATTTCACAGTCCACATAGATTTAGCTTTATCTTCCATTTTTTTAGAACTTCTTCAGACTTATTGCCAAACAGGCGGTCCTGCTGCAAAGGAGCATCCAACAGTTTTGCTTTAACATGATCAGGCAGAGATTGCTCCTTAAGCCAAGCATGCCTTCTAAGCACAGACCCAGTAACAGTAGCCCTGCAAGAGGCCTCTAAAGAATCAAAACCACATTGCAAAGTATGTTTTCCAACTTGTTCAGCTGAATGCAATAAATCCTGTAAATCTTTATTTTCCACACAGTCAGAAATCAACATCATTTTCTGTTTAAGCAGTCCCATGATATGCTGTTGATATTTTAGCATATGGAATTGACAGTTTAAAGCCCTGATTGCCAAGGTTGCAGAAATATAAACCTTATTACCCCATTTATCCAGCGCCCTGGAGTCTCTATCAGAAGGGGTAGGATTTTTAGCAGTAGAAGCCTTGATGCCCTTGGGCCCCTGAGAAATGGTTTCAGGTTCCGCAACAGGATTTTTGAAAAGGAATTTAAGGGACTCAGGAACCCTGTAGTACCTGTCTGGTTTACTACGGGCTAGAGGCAAGGAATCAGGGGCCATACTGGATTCTGAAAACACATCATCAACAATGTCTAATACAGGGGGTATAGCCAAAGGTTTATGCTGAGGTAGAAGAAGGAAATCCCTAAGCCTCTTTTTGGATTCAGAGAAATCCTGACTTTCACAGTGGAAATGCTCGCTTAGGGTATGTAAAGTTTCCCCAAAAGAAAAATTATCAGGGGGAAAAGACGAGGGGATGGAATCCTCTGCATCATAGTCCTCATAAGTAGGGATGGACAAATCCATGTCATTAGAAGAGTCAGGAGAAACAGAGTCCCGTTTAGAAGATTCATAGTTAAGTTCAGCCCTAGGCCTCTTAGAAGGGGGGGGGGGGTTGACTACCCCTGATTAGAGTAATTAAATCTTCAGCCATTTTGATTATTTGTTTTTTAGGTATAGAGGCCTGAACATGTGGCCTGGGCATAGTTTTTTTTAGACATAGACCGAGGTTTAGGCCTTAATATTGAAGGTGGAGTCAGTTTAATATGCAAGTCTGTAGTGGCTTAAATACACCCTCAGAAGCCGGTGCCTGCACAGCGGCTCCGGACCCATCCAAGGTAAAGACATCCGCCGGTTCCATAGGTGAAGCATCTCGCGGCATACCGGACTCCGAATGGGTCTCAGTAGAGGCCTGCGACTCAGAAGTAGCGGTTATCAGGGGCTGCGAAAGCGCCTCACTGAGTACCAGCGAACTGCGACTGGCTTCGGAGAAGCGTCGTTGGCAGTTTTGGACCTCAATGGCCTGTCTCTGTCTTTTTCTTTGCGTTTTTTCGGTATTCCGGTAGTCGGATGGCTAACCAAAGTCATTTCTGGATAATTAAACCGAGAACCAAAATATTTAGAAGCAAAAATATACCGACAACAGATAGTGCGCTGATTAAATAAAGCACAAAACTGACAGCAAGGTACGTCATGGTCTGGGCCTAGGCAAGGAATACAGTACAAATGAAAATCCTTATGAGGTATTTGCTTCCCACAAGTAATGCAATTATTAACATTTACGGACATCGGTAAGGAGCAAGAAAAAGTTTCCCCAATGGGGTACTTAGCTTTTAGTTGAAGACTTTGGTTCTGAAACTCGAAAACGAAAATTTCAGGAGTCGGCCAACTGGCACTTGTGAACTGCTTCTGCTTCAGGCACCGTGCAGCAAGAAAGACTGATGTAATGGTGTCGGCTGCATGTTTTATACGCCTGACAACCTGACATCATGGAAGAAGGGACAGCAACCGACGCAGGACCCAAGACTTTGTTAATTAGGCCGACTGAGGGCAACCTGCCAGCAGATTACCCAAATGTAATGATTGCAACAGTGAAACACGAAGGACATTTCCAGAGTGAAAAGAAGTAGATAAAAAATACAGAAATGGAGGTAACTATGACAAATGACATGGAAAATGAGCTTGTGGTATTAAGGAATAACTAAGATTAGAAACATATATGGTTAAAATCATTGTACTTAAGCACCTGTCAGACATGACAAAGTCTTTGCTGAGGCTATAGCTTTGTGTTTATTTTGTTGTGATTCACAGAACTGGATGGTATCCATGTGATGACACACCATAAACAATGCAAACTCAGATGGAAGCCATGCAAATACATGCTAATCTGTCTGAGGTATATCATATGTAAATTGATGGGAAAAAAAACTCTGTAAGCCAGGCTATGTGAATTATTGGAAGCAGAGTGGCACACAAGTCTGGTTTCACATTAAAGACCATCAGACATACCTCTTCATAGTTCTACAGACAGAAAACCCAGAAATGCCACATGGTGCAGTGGTACTTCATTAAGGCCTTTGGTAAAGTGCAGCACAGAAGGCTGGTGAGGACAAGAAAAGAGAATGGGTTAATTCTCCAAATGACTGGTAGTTAGAAAGGTGGAGGCAGTTATTAGGAGAGTGTTTCCTAGCTAGAACCCACTAAGTAGTAGAATGTAGTACAGAACAGTTGCAGGGCCCACACTGTATATTGTTTTGAGACAAAATGTACAGAAATTCAGAAAAGAATCAATTTGCTGCCAACACCAAATCCATTGCAAACATCAGCAATTAACCAGGGAAGTAATCTTTCAACAAAAAACACTGGTAAAGCTAGTACGGTTGCAGACAAAAAGCATCTAGAATTTAATGATAGGAAAGAGAAGTTAAGTATATTAATAAAGGACAGTATATCTAGTGTGAACTAGAGAAAATATGTGAGAGAAGACTTGAGTACATGTGGTCCATGAGGACACTAGTGAGAATAAGAACCTGCAAAAAAACACTGCCTGGAATCCCACACCACATTGCATAAGAAACTCTAAGGAGCAGCACTTCACAATCATTAAAAATACTTCATGAAAATAGTGAAATACTTGTCTCATTTAAAGGGGCAGCTTAAATGATAAAATGCAGTTGGCATTAACTGTCACACTGTTATTGCTGCTAAGACACCGACTTCAGGCTACAACTAGCAACTGCTGTTAACAATTCAAAATAATGTGGATATTTGTTCGAGGAACTCTCATTTTTTTTCCACTCACTCTGGATCTTTCTCACACAGTCTGCATTTAGGAATCCTGATGCTGGACCTGCACCAAGCTAACATCAAAAATCAAGATCACTTCAAGGAAGCTTCAGTGGATCCCTGCAGTTCACAGCAACTACAGCTGATGACTGTCCTATATTCCTGGTATGGGGGCTCAGATTACAGTACAAAAGCATACAAGTCCAAAGCCAAAAGATCAAATGCCTTCAAAGGAATAACAATTCTACCACATGGCTTACATTTATACAAGTCCTTGACTGAATTCAATTAAGATTGTGCCCATCAGCAAGACTAATTAAAGTGACATCTCATCCCCAGAAAAAGCTAACATATTAAATGCAAAATTGTTCCATAAACCTCTATAAACAATTATAATAATTAAATAACATTTAAATTCACTTCTTGATTTAGCCCCCTTGGCTGTAAGGTTCCAAAATTAATTATTAATTTTGTTTCTAATGCCAATAATTTACCCCAAAATTCTTCACCTTGACAAAAGTGGGGATTGGCCAACACACTAAACAACAGGTTAATATCAGAATTGCCATGGACATTGTAAAAATGATACTGCTGTTCCCTCCTTCTGCAGGTAATGCTTATTTTCAAATTCAAAGCAATTATGCCTTAATGAGAATTCCAAAAGACAAAGTAAAAAATCTGTGCATGGACCCTCACCTATCATTTTTCTGACTGCTTCCATACCCCACAAATTCCTAATGCTAGTATACAAAGATTTGACGTCAACACTTGCCCAATAAAAATCCTCCCCCCATTCTATACCTTAATCTGGTCAGAGAGCTCTTTACCATTTTTAATATGTGACATGATCCTGGCTAAACGGCCCTTGAACTGAGAATCCAGAAAAATGCCCACATTTTGGAAATACTCCCCCTTTCCTGATACGATTGGTCTACCTGGGGGATTAGTAAGACTTTTATGAATTCTGGGTATGACTACAAATCTTACCTCTTTGGGATTCTTAATATGTAATTTTCTAACATCTGAAGCAGACAGAAATCCAAATCTTTCCCCCCTCTCAAACTCTTCTAATAGCTTTGCATTAAATTCAGATACAGGGATATTGGGCAATTCTTCATAAACAGCGCTGTCCCCGAGTAAACCCTCAGCCATATTATTATATTGCTCCCTGGAAAGAATCACCCAGTTACCTCCCTTGTCAGCTTGGGTGACTACATAATGCTGGTTAATTTGTTGTAAATGTTGTAATGCATCCCATTCACCTTTATTTAAATTATATTTTCTATTTACCATTTTTATTTTGTTGTAGTCCACTTCAAGCTGTCTGCTTAAGATATTTTCAAATATGCAAACACTAGTAGAAGTCCTGGGAGGAAAAACGGTACTAGTGTAAGGTACATGGGGTACCACTAATCTTCCATACCCAGTCATAAAGCATGCCCCCACATTGCCACTATCTTCAGGCTGATCAACAAATTCACTTGTGTCACAAAAATCATTCTCATAAATGGATAAGTTAAGCAAAGAGTCATCATTGTCATTAAAATTAATGTCAAATTGACTTGTAATGCTATCTTGAATATCTGCACTTCTGATGCGATTTTTAAAAAATACTTTCAAGTGCAACTTTATGCAGAACCGAATAACCTCCAACGTAAGGTTTACCAGACTGGAGAAACACACAGGGATGAACTTCACCCCTTTGTCTAATAACAGCTCAATATCCTCATTTACAAGCAAATTGGACAAATTGACAATTTTTAAATGGTAAACTCCCTCTGAGCCGTTCCTTCAGTCACATACCTGTTGTGGGCACACAAATTCAATCCCCCATTATGGTTGCACATTGCCTTTTCTATATCTTCTCTGCTGGAAGTTAATTTTTCCTTCTCCTGCTCTTGCTGCCTGTATTGGCGTTTCCCTGCCATTTACGACCCCGGCCTGTGCATTGTTGAGGTGTTCCCCATTGGCCTGATGAACTTGCTGCTTCCTCATTTAATTCCTCGAAGGAAATGCTCTTTTTGCCACTGGATGCTGTTTCTGTAGATGAAACAGATGTATCACGCTGATGTCGCATTCTCTCATTGGCCAGCCGACCAATGGTTCTCCCTCTCTTTGGTTTACACTGCCAGGCAAAAATGAGATTGCTTTTGTAATCATTTACATCACGCTCCAATTTTCCCCTCTTACAGAGCATAACAGCCTTCTCCACCTTATCGACACTGGATTTTATATCTTTCATCTTGCCGTTTGATTGATACAACTCCAGAAATTACCTTAAATGGGTTTGTAGCTCCAAAATTTCAGCCCGTACATTTTCTTCTAATCTGACATTGCGTCTAATGAGAATCTTAAGCCAACTTTTGGTACAGGCTAAGGAGGCAGCATTCCATTCTTGTAACAGTTCAGCTTCTTCCTCAGCAAAATCAAATGCAAGCAAACAATTGATTCTTAGCCCCTTATGGGGTAAAGTCCAAGCCCACATATTTCTCCAAATGTCTAATGTCATAAGAGTGTTACCTCCTTGATCAGTAATTGCTCCAGTCTTTCAAAATCCACCTCATAGGCATTTGCCTCTCCCAATGACCACGGATCATCACTGGCAATTCTTTTTCTCTCTCCTTTCACATATAACAGGAAAAGCATGAACCATCAGCTGCCATGATATAATATTCCACTGGTTCCAACAAATCCAAATAACATGAAAACAGATAAGTGCAAAGCCAAAAGAGCAAAAAAAAAAAACAGGAAACCGTGGAATAAAATGAATGAGTTTACTGGTGCATCCAGTACCTCGGCTTACATCTTCAAAGGAATAACAATTCCACCACACGGCTTACATTTATACAATTCCTGGATTATAGGACAAACTAGACTGACTATGATAAGAACATCACATTTTACTCATTCTTTCTAAAGAAGATAAAATAAATTAAGCACACCTTTTTAGCATAGGCATTTATGTCTTCAATATAACCCTTTTTGCTCCTGCACTCCAAATATAAAAATTATTTATAAATCTACAATTTCCACATTTAACTGTATAACACATGTTAAATTAGTCCAATTATCCAATCATGCACCCATTTTCTAAATAAGCTGCCTTTCAGAGGGTTATATTCACAAAAAAACAGACTTATCTATTGCCAGCTCCTCCTACAAGATCCCCAAGCAACCTGAGAAGCATCCCTCCAGCATGTCCTGGGCCTGCCCTGAGGCCTGCTTCCTGCTGGCCATACTAGGAATGTAGCCTGTAGGAGACACCCAAGGATGCCCACAATCTGTCCCAAGCCATCTAAAGTGACTCCAGTCTGGTCCAAGGAGCAGCACTAATCCAGCATCCTCCTGGCTTGAGGAACTCCTCACTACCTTGAGAAAATAAGGACAGCAGCTACAGCAAACAAATTATTTTTTGCTGCTTAGGTGCATGTCTCCATGATATCATCATTTTGGCATTCCCAAAAGCTCACAGGGAAGACAAAGACAGAGGCACAGACTGATTGTTTCTTTCTTCCTCAGCACAGGCTGGAATAACACTTACAGTACTGCCACTATTGCATCCTTCACTTATCAGTTTCAAGCTCCTGTACCCTTATTCATGAATGACATCTCGAGATACTGAAATTCCACCAGGCAGAATAGCTGTTCCCTTCTCAAATGTAAACAGCAATTCACTCTTTTCTGACAGGCATCAACGGCCTCTGATTCTGAAGTGCTGATCTCCTTCCAGACAGCTTCACATTCAGCAGAGAATCACTCCAACACATGACAATAACAATCATATGATGGCTAGAGGACTTCATTGCCTGTAAACAGAGATGGAACCTTTACTTCTTACTCTGGATATTCACTGAATTTTGGTTGCATCTTGATATCCTGATCATAAATACCATGAACAGAAGAAAAAAAATACACATTTAGTGAAGTTCTATATCTGTCTTTGAATGCATGTATGTAAGATAAAGAATGTGAACAAGACTCTTGCTTTACAAATATTAGAGCAGAACAGCATGCTGCAGCAGCCCCTAAAAGACAACCTGAGGTAGATAGTCACATGTACTCTGCAGATCAACAAAATGTATGCAGGCCATGATATCAGACTCCCACAATTCACCTCCAATATCACTGTAAGGACAAAGATTTGGAAAGCTGTTCAATGGAGAAGATAGAATTTGCATTGCTTCTCTTGAATCAGATACTCGTTTACTGAATAAAGCTCTCTCCAGCACCATGACACAGGAGCTTCCAAAGGCAAAGCTGAGTAGCATGCTCATTTTATAACATGCAGCATACCTCCTGGTCCTCCTTTTTTAAGATGGGACCACCACCTCCCATTTGCCAAAAGACAATGTCTCCATTTTCCAAATAATATTAAAAATGCATATTAACCATAAATATAGCTTCTTCAGCATTTATGGGCAAATCTCATCCACTCCTGCACTTTTACTAACTAAAACCTGTTTAACAGCCACGGTGACCTCATTTATCAATGGAGACCCAGTCCTAACTATCGTTGTGGGCACAGCCTCCTCAAAGGAGAGGGTGTCAGTTGGGTGTAAGAGTTTGTCAAAATGCTATTTTGAACTGCCAGCAACATCCCTTGTTGACATCAGTGATTATTCTTCTTACTCAGGACAGTCTGACCAATGCACCCATCTTCCTCTAGGTTTGCCATCTAAGGCCATCCAACAGTGAGTCTCTATGTCCCAACTAAACTCCTCCAATATCTAGGGCTCTGAGTGACTGCTGCAGCTTACTGTCTTCAGTGACTGTTGCCATTTATTAGTCAAATCTAGGGACACTCTGCTAGCAATTCACAGAAAGCCATTTTCTTTACCTAGACACCTTCTTTCCCCAGGTCACTGCCATAAGCACCAATATCCATTAGTGTCTTTCTGTTTCCTCAACTACTAAGGTCTTAAGATAGGGTCATGTTGACACTCCAGATTCCTAACTTCACTTTGCTGGGAAAGATCTTCTGGAGATTGGAGTTGTACTAGTCCAGCAAAGAAGCATTTCTCATGTACTCTCAGGATGCCCTCACTACACATTTATGATCCAATGTCTGTACAGCCACTAGCCAAAGATGTTTGACCCATCTCACCTTGAAATGGTGTTCAGCTGACAGCTCAGTAGCTCTTTTAACCCTCATACCAGAAGGTAAGACTGCGGATAGGATGACAAGTCTAGGTAGTCATTGGTAACCTCATGCCCCAAGGTTTGGTGGTATGAACAGCACCCTGAGCCAAGATGCACCTGCTTGGAAACAGCCTTGATTTTAAAATGGTGTTCTTTATGAAAACACATTTCATGACAGAGTAGAAGTACAATAAAAGTTTTTGACATGTGGGCTCAGGTAGGGCAAGCCATTTTGCATAACTATGCCACTTCATGGGGCTCCATCATTCTAGAACTAGTGAGGCAGAATGTGGCATTCTACATTAAAGCACCCCTATTGCAGTCTTCAAGTAGGTGAAATACTCTGTCTTTCCACAATTTACAGCTACACTGAGGTGACACTCTATGCTATTGGCTTAAATCATAATCATCATAATTCATCCTGCTCCTGCCGCTTGACTGACACTACAGCTGAGCCCACCCCTTGCCTTTGCCTTGCCCTTACCTATCATAGACTACCATTGCAAATGACCCCCTCCATATAGCTTCCCAGTGGTCACGTGTAGTTTAAATGCAGAGTACATTTTTTTTTAACATCAGAATAAAACAGCAGTTATATGCAATATATTTACAAGAGATGCATAAGCATTAAATGGATGCTTGATAGGAGTTTCATATTTCAAACAAAATAAATTAGATGCATGTCATTTAGATATTTCAAAATGCTACTTTCAACAGCAAATACAGTATTTTAAGCAGGTTTCTTTTTTACTGGATTATTCTCAAACTCAAAATATGAGCAAAGCAGTTGCTACTAAAGCTTTCTAAAAGAAAACAGTGGGCAGGATTCACGAAGCCTCAGTGTAAGAGTTATAACTCATACACGGAGGCTGCAGTTAAACGGAGTGATGTCAGCATGCTTTGCATATTAATGAGAGCATGCCGAATCACACTTAAGGCCAACACGGTCCGTGTAAGACAGTAGGGGGCATGTCCGTAGGCCGAGCCCTGTAAGTGGACACGCCCCCAGAAGAGGAAAAGTACCCAAAGTAAACACCCACGACAGAGTCCACGGAAATGTGAATAAACAGAACACAACACATGCCCCCACAGACTATGAACAGAAAACATATAAATAAACATGTTTTATATATTTTTTTAAATTGTAAAAATGTTTAACCATGAGTGCGCTCGTTTGCTGGCGTGCCGTAAGCGCAGCTACAGTTAGCAGTCAGTGGGAAAGCATATAAGAACTAAATATGCAAAATAAGCCAGGAAGCAATAGCGTAGCGGTAGAGATGTTGGCTGAAGAGCAGATATTCATGGTTTGAGCCCCCACAACACCATTTTTTTTTTTGCAAAATAAGCAGGAAACAAGTCCCTGACAAATATGTACACATAAAACCACAATTTATGTAAAATGTAATGAAATAGCCCATTTATACTGAAGACATGTGAGGTAACAAAAGAATAAAAAATGCCAGATGTGCTCATAGCTGAGCTACAGTTTAACAGAGTGAGTGCATCTGCCCGTAGATGAGCAGTGGTTTAACTGGTGCAAAATGAGTGCCTGTAGCTGAGCAGTGGTCTAACATGCTAAATCTATGTGCCCCTAACTGAGCTGAGCGTAATATGTGTTCCGATAGCCAAATGAGGCTTAAACCAGCGTACCCCATTTGCGCGGAGCTGCGCACCGTGCAAACAAGCTAACCGACGGGCAACGTTGAGCAAGCCGTATCAAAGCTGCCTTTACACAGACACACCCCTCAGCATGTCTAGACAGTCATGAAAAATAAAAAGCAGTGGCCAGGTTTGAACCCAGGATACTATACACCATAGTCAAGGTACAGAACCACTAAGCCATGACAGCAGTACCTAGAAATGCAATAATAGCTAATATATAGGAATGAATACAAACTACAGCATGACAATGCAGGTTTACTGAAGTTGATACAATTCCAAAATGGCCAATCACAGATATGCGGGAAAAACGGACTATATAAGCCCCATAGGCGGGAATACACAACATAAACGATTGTAGAACTGACCTGCAGGCAGAATGACAGGAGTAGGAGAGGGTAGTTGCTTCCGAGCACAGAGGTGGGGTGTTGAGGAGTCCAGGTACATGGTCTGGCTCCTAGTCCATAATCATGAGGCCCAACTCATGCAGGGCCAGGTCCTCTGGGGAGCATACAGGGCTGAGGCGTGGGACCGGTTGGCTCATGATCTCACCAGTGCCACAGGGATTCCAAGGACTGGTGAGCAGGTCCGTCACCACCATGCAGACCTGAAGAGACGCAAGCAGGACCAACTGAACCTTTGGATCCAGGAGGCCCGGCAAACACCCAACGCCCCACTACTGAGTAAGTAACATTTAATTATGTATGTAAGAAATTAAACTAGCTGATATTATGGAGATGTGTATTCCAATATTACTTCATTTATATTACAGCTGCAGGTGTCCGTTCTGCGAACCGCAGAGCCTATGGCGATAGGCTGGTGCGGTTGCGCCACCAGGCAGGTCAGTAATCCACTACCAGTAACCGTAAAGAAATATAAAAGTATGACAGTCAGCAAAAGAGTGCAGTGTAGTCAGTAAGGAATAAAATCTGCAAGTAACAGTGTGAAAGTGTCTGCAAGTCATGCTTGATTACAAAAGTGTATTTCAGCCTGTAAGTTAAACCGACAAATGAAACTGTCTGACATATATTCTGAAATAAAAATGCCCTACCTGTAAGAAAATAGTACACAACCTGCAGCAGGCTGAGAAGTATAGCTGCAGAAGATGATGAAATCACATGTGTGAAATATATCCCTGTGGAAATACTGAAACATGACAGAAGTGAGACTGCTGGAAAGGATTGTAATAACTACAGGTAAAACATGTCAATAAAGCTTAGAAGTAAGTACCATCCTGAATAGTAAAATGAAAGCAAGTGAGAGAGTGTGAGAAAGTATCATGAATCCAGCAATACAGTAGTAATAACCCCTGAATAAAGTATACTGCAGTCAAGACAGAATGAAATGCATGTGAGATTCAAAACCAAACAGCGAAATCTGTTCAAAGTGTTGCTGCATGTGGAATGTGTATCCCAAAATCTGGATATGTTGCTTTCAGTCTGAAATACGAGATAGGATGATTGTCTGATATACCAAACATCCACACTTGTCTACAGCTATATAAAGCAAATGTAGCAAGATGATGTAGCTGAACAAAGCTAGATATGAATGTGTATGAAGAACACTAAAATGTATATTGATGTTGCAGTAACAGTCCTATCACCAAGGTGAAATAGTTATCATATAGGAAACTGTAGTTAGAACAGTAGTGTGTATATAACTGTAGCTATTAGAAATGTACAGCATATGTATTGTTATTCGAAGGTGTTAATATTACTTTCTTTACCCCACCCTATAACCACATATAACCCATTCCACGTGAAAATGGTATGTGCAATCACAATTAACACCCCTGGATGTTTGTCCTGTTGGGTCATATATATCTGCATGTCTGTTGATGCATCTGCCCTGTTCATACATCCGCACCTGATGGCCTGTTGCCATCAATTAACCCTGCATGTTGTTGGACTGTGTATTTCTGTTCAAATTATGCATGTGTTATGCACGCTGTTCAATGGTGTGAATATCTGGGTGTTTGGTTAATGGGAATACTAATGCATGCTGTTACAACTAATTGTGAATGGTATTATATGTCACTAACCAAACTGTCATGACATAATGCAAAACATAGGACGACAGGGAAGGCGGGTTCCAGCGGACCCACCTCTCCCACCTCAGCTGGCGAGTGCACCTGGCACTAGTGCCGAATCCGGACCCTCCTCCAGTGGCCCTGTGCCACCTGTGGGTGGAAGCGCTGCAGGGGATGGGGCTCGCCCCCCCTCTGCAAGTGTGGCCGGAGGAGAACCACCACTCACGCTCCGTAGCGTCCAGACTCTGGTGCGTAGGGAGATTCGGGACTCTGTTCTTGAGCCCCTACGCCAGCTCGAGGCACAGGTGGCGCAACTAACGGGCATGCCTGTTGCCCCGCCTACACAGCCCCCAGCACAGCCCCATCCTGGGCAGTGAAGGAACAGTGGCAACTGCCTATGGGTGGGTATATCAGTTCCACTGTTGCCATCTGTGGGCTCATGGGCTCTGGATATCCAAACCTCCGTCCCCGTCAATTGTGTAACCCCCCACCACGTGTCATACACCGCCCCTGTATGCGTCTTGTTTGTCTTGTCTGTTTACCTACCCAACCTACCTCCCCAGCTGTACCGACTTCCTTCACCTGACATACCACTCTCACCTGAAAAAAAAAAAAAAAAGGGCACTCTGTACCCACAAAAAAAATACGCCCCATACATAGCTGCCCATTCCGCACACGTCTGCTGGACATGGAACCTATCAATTTCAATTGGCTGTACAACAAGTATTATTGTTGTCCTGACACCTCTCTCAGGGGTGGAAGGTTTCAAATGTCACACCAAATTACATACATATGCACAGCTGTTGCTGATGAAGAAATGGGCAGCTATGGGCCTTACCTACATCCCTCCTGCACATCCCAAGCTTGTTTCCCTACTGTCTTACCCTCTTTGTGACCCCTTTTTCACCACTTTTCTGTCTCCCCATTTTCTTTTCTTTCAAAGAAAATAGCTCAGGTGTGAGCCAGAGTAAGCACTGTTAAGCGGTTGTAAGCGTGTGTGCGTGGAGCTAACCGCCAGTGCGCATGCGTGAGCTCCACGCAAACCAGCGCTAACCCGGTTACAACTGCTTAAAAGTGCCTTAGTCACTTTGATTGACAGGTCCTGTACTCAGTTCAAAAGAAAAATAAAATCCCACTGTCAGTCCCGAACCCAGGACCTTGGAAACACTAGTCTGTACGACCTACCACTAAGCCATGACTCTTATACAAAAACATTGTGCTAAAATAAATATAACATGTAATAGTAGGGATGAATGTAAAGGGAATATAGGATGTGTAGTACACAAAGCATGTCATTTAAAATTACTGTCAAAACTACTGGATTTCCATAATAGTAGTGTGTGAACAGAAACAGCCATGCTAGTTGGCAGCTTGTAGATAATAAGGTCAGTTAAAGTACATAGATATATGTATGCATATGTACATATATATATATATATATATATATATATATATATAGTTGTAGGAGTCAATGTGCATACACACTTGCTACAGGGAACATGAGAGGAATGGAGAATTGTGAATATACAACACAGCCTGAAGCATGAGAGAGATACTAACCTTTACACTCACAGAACACTGTCCACAGCATACCAGCATGGTCCCCGCCCTCACAATCTGAAAGGGCAACGCCTATCCCACATACCCTTTTATAGCACTGACCTGAAATCACAGTGAGAACTGCAATCAGTACACAACTGGCTGTATGCAATTAGCAAATGCTGGCTTACAATTGGTGCAGAGGCCATCACATGGACCTATGCAGATACCTACAAAAGCATCCAGTGCTAACACTCCCCACATGCAATACATTCATTGCATTGTCTGTAAGCAGACAGAGGGAGAGTGAGAAGTGAGAGAGAGAGCAAAAAATAAATAAAAAATCAGACACTGTGACTCTGTCACCCAAAGCTGTCAGCACTGACAGTAGCAGCAGTAAGCAGAAGCTGTGGTAACGCAACCAGCTGCGACAAACAGAGGTAATGCAAAGTAGCAGGTTAATAGTGTGCATACTGTGAACCCTCCAAATGTGTCATAGGTCTGTATCCATAGCTATGTCCATGTGATATGTTGTGTGTACGTAGTTCCACCAAAAGGGGATGACCATACATCACATGTCAATCAGTCATAGGCCAGGATCCTGGCAGCATTTGTCTGTGCGTTGGCCCAGCAATGGCTGTAGTGACTGCTTTGAAAGGTCAGCCAGGTTCAAAAGTCAGGATCAGCCCATCCCAAAGGCACACTGGCTGGGAACAAGTGTCTGCAGGTACCCGATGTCACTGCATATGCATCCCATACTGCATAATTCCATAGCTTAGCAGACCAGGCCCGTTATGCATATGATGTGGTAATTCCCAGGGTCAGTCGAGGTGCCCCCTTAGTGGTGTGGGACCACTGTTGCTGTATGCCACTGTCCAGGTACATATCCTGTAGTACGGCCAAGATAAACTATCAGTGTTATATGCGGTGGTATGTCCTCTCGGAGTGCCGGTAGCACACATCCAGGGGTACCACGAGGTCACAGTGATGCTGTGTGTTCTCCTCTGCTGAGGGCGGCCCTCACCTGGACATGAGATGATAGTGAGGTTACATCCAGCTGGGATAAATATTTTAATGGTGGGGAGAAGGAGGGGGGATATGTGCACCGAACATGTCTGCAGGATTGTTGCCAATATCCGTGTGTTTGGTGAATGTTAAGTAGGTGTGGATTAACACAGAGCATATCTGAGGCATGTGTTCCATATGTGTAACATAGCTGAAGAAGGCCTTGTGGTCATCCATAGTGTTTGTGTCCATTTCCCTCCCAGAGTAGGCCGTGGCTGTTATGACGGACTGTAGCGTAGTACCAATGCTGACCACAGATGCCTTTCCTTAATGTGAATGTGCTCTGTCCTGCAGTAGCCTCCTGCTATTGTTATACAATCTGCCTCTGTCTGGGGTCCACCGGATAGGATGCCTAACCTTTGTGCATAGGGTCTGGGTTAGACATGTGTGTGCAAGTTCCATGCAATCCGTGGCATGTCCGTGGTAAGCATTTGCAAAGGGGTCAGCAGTGTGGCTTGTGGCTTCCACTGGCCCAGTGTGCTGCATGGATACCATCTCAGTCCCAGCAAGTGAATAACTGTCTAATCACATACATATCAAAGTAGTCTACTGTGCTGGTGGTGGTGGTGGGATATGTATATCCAGGCCGAGTAACGTCTGTCCACATCACAGTAGTGGATGGTGTCCCACATACAGTACCTTGGGATGAACCCCCAGAGTGAGGTTGTGCATTGCACCTGTCAGTGTGTGCTGACCGATGGGGCATGCTACTATGTTGTGTGGAATGTGGCAGGTATTGTTGCACAGGTGTTGGCTGAGCACTGATATCTGGCCATGTACCTGTGTATCCACCACGACACACACACACATGCAACATATGGGAGTAGTAGTAGATCACTACACATGAGTATCATGTATAGTATGTGTGCCATATATTGCTGATATGGTCTGCTGATATCCTGTCTGTGTTCTCTTCCAGGGAGATGGCGCGACAGCGTAACCCCACCTACTCTGTGGCGGAAGATGAGGAGATCCACCAGAGCCTGGTGTGGGAGTATGACATCCTGTTTTCCTGCACCAGTCAGAATCAGCAGGAGAGGGCCGCACTGTGGCAATACATTATCCGTAGGGTAAATGATATTGGCACGCATAACAGGACATATGAGCAGGTACGACATCACTGCAGTGATTTAATCCAAAGTGTCCGGCAGCGTGCATCAGATATCCACAGGCAACAGGTCGCCACAGGAGGTGGGGTGGCCACACATCCCCCCCTCACCAGACTGGAGGGGCTACTCCTAAGTGTTGTGGCTCCAGCCCCGGAACACCAACAGCAGAACACCTGCATTATGATGGATGCTGGTTCCACACAGCAGCACGACATGGAGCGTGCAGGTAATATGCCATATGTACACCTGACTGTTCTGTACACTGTATCATATGCAATATCAATGGCACAGTTTTGCCCACTGACATTAATCTCATCATTTCTGCAGGTCCCTCCAGGGTTACAGCGAGACAGGCCATCCATGCTGGTGAGTGTGTTTAACATAACCTATAATAGTCCTGATAATGCTAGTAACAGTAGTGTAACTCAGTAGTGCTCTGTGTGTATACTGCGGGGTGTGCATGTGTGCAGGTGTGCCTGTGCCCATGTGTGCATGTGTGCAGGTGTGCCTGTGTCCACGTGTGCATCTGTGCCTGTGTCCACGTGTGCATGTGTGCATGTGTGCCTGTGTCCACGTGTGCATGTGTGCATGTGTACACGTGACCACGTGTGCATGTGTGCATGTGACCATGTGTGCATGTGTCCACGTGTGCATGTTTCCACATGTGCATGTGTCCACGTGTGCATGTCTGCATGTGTGCATGTGTGCCTGTGTCCATGTGTCCATGTGTGCATGTGTGTATAAGTGCATCACTGGTAACAATGTCTGGAGACTGTAAACTGTGTTTCCTGTCTTCATCCCACAGGTTCTGGGGCTGCTCTGGTGACCTGCAGCAGGGAACCTGAATCCTGTGCCACAGCTACTGGTAATGATGATATTTGTGTAATGGTACAGGAAGGTGTGTCAGGGTCTGCCATTGGTCAGCCAATTGACAGTACACAGCTGTCAACCCCATCATTGCGCACAGTCATCCTGCCTGTACATCCTTTGTCACCACTGTCCCTAGGTGATGGACAGGATACAGCGGGCATAGACCAGGGTAATGTGGTACCTGTGGCACATGCATCCCCACACAGCAGCCATGGGCAGGGTCCTCCGATGGTACCACACAGACAGTTGCCCATGGGTTCTCGTGGGAGCATCCGTGGGCATACTGCCTCTGGCCGACGTGCCCAAAGAGGTCTGTCAACCTCAGCTATGTTTCGGACTGTCATGCAGGCACAGTCACGTATGGAAAGGTACACCAGACAAGGTCTGAGGGAGCTCAGAGCATGTCGCACAGCCATGACAGACAGTATGCGTGACATTGCGGATGCTATCCGTAACTTCACCGATGTCATAGACAGATGTTGTGGGGACATATTACAGCAGTTCCACAACCAGATGTCCATGAGCAAGGGCAATGGTGGGCGTTTGCGGCGTCGACGTGGCCGTATGCCAGCAGCTGGCAGTCGGCGCGGACGACAACAGGCTCGCGCATGCCCCCATTGTGCCAGCAGCAGCCCCAGCAATGCTGGGTCTGTGCTGTCATCGGAACGCCCCAGGAGACCACATGCACGTGGCTCTGGATGTCCAGTCAACACACTCCCGCTTCTGATGACAGTACCCAGTCTGGCTTTGTACTGGATACGGTCCGTAGCACCCCTGCCAGGCACAGGTACCGTGTCCGTGCACACAGACACTGATCTGTATGGCCTGCCAGGTGCAGTCTGTGGCTGTCCACAAACCCCTGTATATGGCAGCCATGAGGTGGAACTGTGTGCGTGCACACACACATGCGAAATGTTAACACTTAGGGCAACCACATACATGCACACACTGCACCAACACTGCCCCACCCTGTACTGCTGCCCCTCACCAACACACATACACACACATGTCAATTGGTGGTATCAGTGCCTGACTCAGGCATACCTAATCCACACCCTGTGCATATGATGACACTGTGCCACCTCCTGCAATCTCCAACATCATTGCGGGAACAGGTAAACACGTTGCTGATGCACAGGGTGACTACATAGAAGTGTATTAGTAGTATCATGTTGGTAACAGTACAGTGTGCTGCTATGACTGTGTGTTTATCCCAGCATGCCTGCTGCAGTAACTGTATGAATGCCCTGAATTGTTATCTGCACCCATAGTACATACCAAAGTATAACAGCTGCACATAATTGCATGCGGTGGTAAGGTTGTCAACAGATAGCCGCATACATGGGTAGCACAGGGGAAAGCTAACGCAAGTAGTGATATGCAATGGTGGACATGTACAGTAATGGTGTCAAGTTGCCCACAACGACTATGCCATGTGGATGTTTGTGCATGTAGATATGTGTGCAGTACCAATGTAATCCAAATCACAAATAAGTATGACATAATATCGGTTCTACCATGGGCATCTGTGCTGCATATTCCTGGGTACATGTTGATAGTGCCTACATATTTGCATTGTTATTTACTGTTATTGTTACCCCTTCTTTGTTGTATAATGCACTACTTCCAGCCCTGTTTACTGTAGCTTTTTTTGCATGCATGTTTGCTTGGGGTCCCCTGGAACACTGCTTACACCTGCAATGCAGAGTTACAGTGCTTCTGTAGACTTCTAGTGACATCTGCATAGCGTACGATACGTATGTCAACTTTACACATGACAGAACGTCACTGTCTGTCCTGTACGCATGTACGTTGCCTGTGACATATTGCACACGTCTTACCTGGCATTTACCCACGTGTGCAGTCATATATGTCAGTGCTATGAAACAGTAGCGGTACACCCACACATACACACCTTCAGTATGTTGTTCCCCATTGGCCCTATGTGTTGGTACTCACCATGGCAATCACACTACTAGGGTAGCATGTGCAAAGGTAACCTGTGAATCGCCTCTATGGTCCAGTTGTGGTTTATGTGAGTCATGTGTCATTGTCACAGCTGCCACATGTATGCAGTCAGCCATCACCCATGGCCAGGAATGTACAACACATGTGTGGGATGCCACCACACAGCCAATCTGGGGACTGGTCTCTCTGAACCCAGTAATGCCATACCCTGTCAGGTGGCATGTCATATATACTACGCCCAGGACAAACGTCAACCCCAATCCCTGCTGCTACTATTGATAATACCCTGAAGATGTTCCTGATAGTTTTGACCAGTTCTTTACTGAGACATTTCAGGCCCTAGCTAGCCATCTACCTCCTAGCTCCCCTGGTCCTGAAAGTAGCACCCTAGAAAACTACTTGCGTCCAGCTGCCAACCAGTCGCCACTTCACTTCTCCGTACCTTGATTGTAACAGTGAAACCCACTACACTTTCTGCTGATCAACTCCCTGCCGAGTACCTATCAAAACCAGATGATGCTATTGCTTACCCTGTCTCAAAGGTAATCAAAGGAACCATGTTAGAATCTAACTTTCCCACCATCTGGAAAATGTCATATGTAATCCCACTTCACACAGGAGGCAGCTCTACTGAAGTCTCCAATTATAGGCCAATAGCTATACTCTCTCCACTTGCAGAGATTATGGAAACTTTCATCATACACAAGTCATGCACCACCTAATCCAAACTCGCATTATGGCAGACACTCAGCACGGCTTATGTCCTCATCACAGCACTACGTCAGGCCTCCTAGCCTTTACTAACACCATAAGCCATACTTGCAACAATAATTATATATCCGCAGCCCTCTTTTTGGATATTTCAAAGGCATACGATATGGTTGATCACCAACTTGTACTCCACACCCTGCAAAGACTGTCTAGATACTGGAGCCTTCCAATGGTTTCAATCCTACCTGCATGGTCAACAGCAGGCTGGCCTCTGGCAGAACAAACTCTCTAACCTTCTACCTAACACCCTCAGAGTACCACAAGGCTCTATACTAGGGCCCTTTCTGTCCTCCATCTTCATTAACGACCGTTATACTGTCATCCCAAAAGTCAGCTGTATCCAATATGCTGAATACTCTACTCTGATCTGCTCAGCCACATCTCTAGTAGAGTTATGGTCAGCTACCCAGACCACCTTTAATACAATAGCAAACTGGCTTTCTGAACATCGTCTGATCCTAAATCCCAATCAAACTAAACTGCTGTCATTTCACCAACACATAGGTCTACCACTTTCACCGTTACCATAACATCAACTGATGGCACAATAATCTCCCCTGACCCACCTCCAAAACTATTAGGTGTCATCATAGACAATCTCAAATGTGACATGCATGTTAACCAGATTATCAAAGCCATCAATAGAAAACTAGGGTCACTTTACAGAATTAAAGCCTTCCTAGCCCCTCCAGCTAAAGGTGCCATAGCTCGCTCACACCTTGCTTCAACCCTTCTGTATGCATCCCCTCTACTCTCGAATATGAACAAGACTGTCCTTAACAAACACTCAATTTGCTACAACCACATTGCCAGGTTTGCCACTGGGCTGCCTTTTAGGACACATCATTGCATCAATCTAAATCAGCTTGGTTGGCTTGCAATACCCAGCCTAATACAGTATAACCAACTGATTATGGCCTATAAAATCCTCTATAATCCAGACAATACTCCTGCACTTCAAATATTATCACCCCCTATAACAATCCTAGACCGCTTCGATCCTCTAACAAAGTACTACTTCAGACTAGCAAGTTTAATAACACAGCCGGTGATTCTCTCTTTGCAAACCCTGTAAGTAGATCCTGGAACTCACTTCCAGCTGACATTACCCTACTGTCCACCTTAGGTCAATTTAACAGTAGACTCAAACAACATTTGTCACTTAACTGGCTATGTCAATGTATCAAGCCTGGCTAACTCGAATGTGTAACTTCTGTGAACCACTTTACTGTGTAATTTTAATTTAATCCTGACTTGTGCTCAGGTCTAACATTAACCTGTGGAACATGTTTGACTTGCTTACTTATGTAATCTCTGTAAATAATCTGTTTGTAATATGTAATGCTAGTATTATGTAATGCTGTATCTGCTACCCTCGTAGCTTGTCTCCACGGGCCTCCCCTGGAAATGGACATGCATCCAGTCAGGCTATCCCAGTCAACAAATGTAGGATAAATAAATAAATCAATACAATATATTACAGTGACGACAATACCAGTCAGACATTGACACACACTGACAGCATGCTGAACACACTGGGGCATACGTGGGGACTCAGACTAGCAGCCTGCCTGGGCATCACACACCTCCGCAGCTGGCACACAGGCATATGTTCCGTCGGAAAAGAGCACATGCCACACATGGCACGCACATCCCCTGTGCCACACACTCACAGCCTGTAGGGCTACACAACACACCTGCTACAGACGTGTCAGGTACCTGTCTTGTGTGCTGCACTGGGGTCCCGCTCAACAGGCTGTATCTGGTGAAGGTCACAGTGATATGACTCAGGGCACTATGGTCCACCACAGCACACATGCATACAGATCAGTCAGAGGCATGGACAGATATGACTCACTCATTGACCATGCCAGTGTGGCTGCCTGAGACATAAAAAGGCTCCGCATGGGGACTTTTACATGAAATGGAAGGGGGCTCAGTCTCCCACTGGGTTCCCTTTTCAATAAAGCCCCCCTGGGGGGAAAAACCCAAACCAAAAAACCCTCCCCAAAAAACCCCCCAAAAAGGAAAAAGACCCAACCTTTAATCCCCTTTCCCCAAATTAAAACCAACCCACCCGGCCCAATTTTTTTGAAAAAAAAGCCCTTCCATGAAACCCTTTTTTTTTTTTTTAAAATTTTTTTAAAAAAAGGGGGGGGGGGGGGGGGGGGGGGGGAAAAAGGGGGGGGGGGGGGGGGGGGGGGGGGGGGGGGGGGGGGGTGGGTGAGGGGGGGGGGGGGGGGGGGGGGGGGGGGGGGGGGGGGGGGGGGGGGGGGGGGGGGGGGGGGGGCGGGGGGGGGGGGGGGGCGGGGGGGGGGGGGGGGGGGGGGGGGGGGGGGGGGGGGGGGGGGGAAACCGGGAAACCCCCCCCAAAAAAGGGACCATACCTCCATAACAACACCGGCAATATGACAGTCTCATGAACTGTGTTTATAAGGGCATTACTGCATCCAGCCAAACATTGTGTGTGAGCATTACTGTAGCTACAACACTCTAGTTGAAGAGTTCACAGCATGTGGTCACCGAATTGCAGTGGAATGACATGTTACCACTACCACAACATGGGAACATGCAGCACCTGTACATTGACTACATGTACACTATATGGCCCAACCAGATGTGTATCCCTGCTGTAGGTCTTTCACCATAGACACCCACACTGTATAGGGACATACCACGCGGATCCTGCACAGTAAGACACAGTCATATTGGTATACATTGCAAATACCATTTATCCACATGAAGCATGTGTCAGACATGGTAACTACTGCAGGTCACAGGTATTTATGTGTATGTGTCACACACATACATCATGTGTGCAATGCCATTGCTGGTTTAGGCAATGGCATGCATTGTTATGTACAAACACCCACACAAGGTCATACTGTGTGACACAACCACACGTGACAGTTGTGGGTTACCAAAACATACCTATCTGTACTCTAATAATGGTAATAGACACAGTAGCAGAGCACACTATTGGCATTACTAGCCAACTAGCCCTGTTTGGCTGTGCTGATAGTGTGGTGACATCCCCCGTGTTTACTGGGGGAGTATGCAGCATCTGGTGTATTGTAGTATTTGCCAAAAGGATCTGTTCTCTCACACTTGCATTTACACACACCCTACTACCCCCACACACATGCACACTTGCCATTTGCAGGATTCATTCCCCTACCTAACTAAGTCATGACACATGAGAGAGACGCATTAGCAAAGCGCACTATTCGGTTTACTAGATAGTTCCTCTTCTCTGGCTATACTTATAGGGTGCTGACAACATCAGTATTTTGAAAGGGTAATGTGCATCAGGTAGTGTGATCTCCTGACTGCCAAAACTAACATGTTTTTCATACGGAAATGCACACACACAAACTCCCCACATCCAAACACACACACATGCCATTTACAGGTTTCAAACCCCTACCTAACTACATTACGATACGCAGGAGAAACGCATTAGCAGAGTGCGCTATTCACATTACAGGAAGGCTTCCTTTCTCCTGCTGTACTTATAGGGTGCTGACATCATCTGTGTTTAGAAAGGGGAGTGTGCATCCTGTAGTGTGTTCTCCCAGTTGCCAAAAGGGACATTTCCCTCATACATATTTGCACACACACAATAACCCCCCTCATCCAAACACACACACTTGCCATTTGCAGGATTCAAACCACTATCTAACTATGTTATGACACTCGAGACGGACGCATTAGCGGAGCGTGCGATTCTCATTACTGGGAGGCTTTCCTTCTCCTGCTGTACTTATAGGGTGTTGACATCATCTATGTTTAGAAAGGGGAGTGTGCATCCTGTAGTGTGTTCTCCCAGTTGCCAAAAGGGACATTTCCTCATACATATTTGCACACACACAGTAACCCCCTCATCCAAACACACACACTTGCCATTTGCAGGATTCAAACCACTACCTACCTATGCTATGACACTCGAGACGGACGCGTGGCAGAGTGCTAATTCACATTACTGGGAGGCTTCCCTTCTCCTGCTGTACTTATAGGGTACTGACATCATCTGTGTTTAGAAAGGGGAGTGTGCATCCTGTAGTTTGTTCTCCCAGTTGCCAAAAGGGACATTTCTCTCATACATATTTGCACACACACAGTAACCCCCCTCATCCAACCAAACACACTTGCCATTTGCAGGATTCAAACCACTACCTAACTATGTTATGACACTCGAGACGGACACATTAGCAGAGCATGCTATTCGCATTACTGGGAGGCTTCCCTTCTCCTGCTGTACTTATAGGGTGCTGACATCATCTGTGTTTAGAAAGGGGAGTGTGCATCCTGTAGTGTGTTCTCCCAGTTGCCAAAAGGGACATTTCTCTCATACATATTTGCACACACACAGTAACCCCCCTCATCCAAACAAACACACTTGCCATTTGCAGGATTCAAACCACTACCTAACTATGTTATGACACTCGAGACAGACACATTAGCAGAGCATGCTATTCGCATTACTGGGAGGCTTCCCTTCTCCTGCTGTACTTATAGGGTGCTGACATCATCTGTGTTTAGAAAGGGGAGTGTGCATCCTGTAGTGTGTTCTCCCAGTTGCCAAAGGGACATTTCATACATATTTGCACACACACAGTAACCCCCCTCATCCAAACACACACACTTGCCATTTGCAGGATTCAAACCACTACCTAATTATGTTATGACACTCGAGAAGGACGCATTAGCAGAGCGCGCTATTCGCATTACTGGGAGGCTTCCCTTCTCCTGCTGTACGTATAGGGTGCTGACATCATCTTTGTTTAGAAAGGGGAGTGTGCATCCTGTAGTGTGTTCTCCCAGTTGCCAAAAGGGACATTTCCCTCTCACAGCCTTTCACACACACAAACCCCACTCACCCACCCACACACACACACACTGAGCATTTGCAGGATTCGAACCCCTAACTATATGATGACACTTAAGGGAGACGCATTAGCAGAGCGCACTATCCGAATTACTGGGCATCTGTTCTGCACCTGTGGTATTTCTAGGGTGCTGACATCTTTATTTCCACAGAGGTATGTAGATGTAGTACTACCTGTCAGGTGGGGCATAGCATATATATGCATTTGCAGCCACCTACGTCAGGGTCAGATATGCACATCGCACTGGCAGGTTATGTTCTATACCATGCTTTGGGACCACAGGACCTGTAACACACAACACAACCAGTCCAGAACACCACACCCACATCCAGGACACACACTTAGCTTCCCTGGGAACAGTGCCAGGATATGCAGGTATTCAAATACACCATTCCAGTTGTTAACATCAGGTACAAGCATATTGTGTGTGAGAACTATTCGGGCCTCTACCACTTTACCCTACCGCCACTACAATTTGTGGGTCCATGTGCTATGGCAGAACCACAGACCACAGCCACATGGGTGAATACATATTGCACCTGTCCATCTGCAACGTGGGTACTCACTGTTCCACACCAGAGGTAGACCACCATTGTTGATATCTGACCATGACCACCTTTCCCTGGACATCCATATCTCATCTCCACCCCCAGGCAAGGTTGTCACTGCACACAAACTGTGTTTAGCACAAGCAGACTCTACACTTGTGTAGACTGGGGTGGATGACTTCAGAGGATCCATGCTGGAGGACTATACTGGCCACTCAGCATAATCCTTGACACTTGCATCCTATGAGCATGTGTACAGTTTGCATTGGTCATGCTATCCCACATATACCCATGACTGCTCCACAACAAGACACCTGTCAGCTGTACACCGGCCATATATGCGCCATTCAACAGACAGAGCGACCTAATACATTGCAGAGCTGTAGCCCACACAGGGAGGACATCTGTGGACGGTTCCAGCACGGCACTTCATTCACACATACTCATTACAATACAGTGTTGACAGTGGAATCGTCCAGAGAATGCAGATAGGGCTCCCCTCAGTCTGTTATTGACAGACACCTACTGTCAGAGATCCTCAGCAACCCTCTCACAGCACACACCGACAACATGGCTGTGGCTTAGCACATTCAATCCCTGAGACCTCCACGGTGCCCCTGCCTGACAGAGGCACAGCTCACTAGCCTCACATGTTTCCTTCTGTGACCTACTTTACAGTGGCACGGTAGCCTACTATCCTGGGGATGCAGATGCCAAGCACACTCTGGCTGAGCTGCCATTCCCTGGGCAAGAAGCCTAGTATTGACCTCTACACCCATATGTTCAATTGTCAGATGCACAATATTTGTTGTGCTGTTCTACTGTTTGCAGGTCTTTATTGCCATAGCATTCCCTGTTCCTATGACCAACTTGTGTATCTGTGGCAGATGTTTGCATATGACGGCGATCCACTATATCACTTATGTCTCTGTGGTCATTTACTGTGTGCACTGGGCTGATTGCTGTGTTGTGGTTGGTTCCTGGACTGACACGTACAAATACCAGATATGTGTGGCCAACTGCTACACGGAGATATGGCCTAAGTGTGTGAGCATGCCGAGTTCAGCCTTTCCATGGCATGTTGTCTGACATATGCCTCATTTATCAAAGTGTGTGGGCATGCCCAGTGTGAGCTTTCCATATGTTGTACTCTGAAGTCCAACACATATTTGGGTGTGTGTGACCTTCGACATTATCGCACGTTTATGATTGTGTGCTGGGTGTCATGTTGTGTACTAACTGGCCAACTGCTTCGTGTCTGCCACAACAGGGATTATACTGTGCCTGCAGGAATTGCATGGGATACTTTGCAGACAGTTCTCAACATACTTTCATAATGACCTAACACTGTAGTACTGTATAGTGTACTGGTTTGGTACTTTCACTGTAGTGGACAGTATCCTGGGCTTTAGTCCTATCACTGCTTGACATCTTCATAGTGAGCACAACAGACTGTGTAGGGGCCAGTTGTGCACATATGACCATGTTGCAATATGTTCCGATATGGACTACCTACATCAGGCTCGTCCAACATTGCTAGTGTATTCCACAACATGGGTGGACATTGGCAAACACTAGCGATGTTCCGTAGGCCATTTCTGATGGTAGTCACAGGGTGTGTTTGTCCTTCAACACACATTGTAACTGGGGTTTGCCATTACATATGTCATGGTTGGTATACTGTGCCTCTGTCTACCTCTAACATAACAGTGATACCCAGGGTAGCCTACCATCTCCCATACACTCATCAGGATGCCTCTTGAGGGGTGTCGATATGTGGCACTCTGGCTGACCTGTACCAGGAGTTTACTGAAGTGTGGGGGTGCCTTCTGTGTTATGGATCATTCTGTACAGCTTGTCCTATGTATGTCAGTGCTGGGGTTCAGGTCCTTCATGTGCATAGCTCACTGCCATTCAGATTGTACAAGGTGCAACATGTTCATTCATTCCAGGTTGGACATGGCTTCATACATCAGGCACAGCTTTCCTGTAGCTGGGAAGGATGGCGGTGTGTGGGGCTGCAGTTTGTTTACTCAGGCAACACATGGCATCTGTTCAGGCTCTTTGCTACCCCTGGTGGGGTACTGTTGTGGACTTTACAGTTGTTGGAGGTGTCTGCTGCGGTATATCCCACAGGGGCTATTGTAGTCAGTTGTGATGCTGATGGAGGATGGCTGCAGAGCCAGAGTGAGTTCCCCTTATCTACATCTGCCAGCCTTCATGTTGTGTGGGTATATGGTACATGTTTCTGCGAACACTACAGACACATGTTTGTCCAGTGCAGGATATTTATCACCTTTTGTACCCAGGTCTCACATTACATGTTAGGTGCCTCATGGGTTAACACCTGTGTGGTAATTTGTGGGCACTTACTGTATATCCACGGTGGTTGTCTATACACAGTTCTGCGATTAGCTTGCTGACATGGCTATGGCTACAGTTGTCTGTTTGTAGGTGGGCCATTTGTGGGTTGCTTGTGTCAGCTGGGGGTCGGATATGGTGGGCTGTTTGTACTCCTCTGCATACATGCTCAGTCACAGTCCTTCCATGTTGGCCTATACCTATGGGACATGGATACAGAACGGGGGTGGGGGGGGCCAAGACCAGGCCTTGTGGGATGCCACTCATATCCGCTTTGTAGTCTGACATGGATGCAGCATGTCTGACCATGTCAGTTCTGTCCTTGGTCTGCTTTGCAACCCCTCTACTGACATAGGAGTGTATATTTAAGCTGGTGAACATATCCATACTGAACACGTACGGTATTGTCTAGAAGCATGTGCACGGTCCAGCTACGCTGTGTGGACCACATAGCCCTCATCAATGACCTTAATGACTGCTTCAAATGGGTCAGACATGTTTAGGGGCCGGTTCTGCAGTTACAACAGCCATGGTGTGTAGGGTCACGTATCAGTAGGTCCACATTAGCCTTCTGCCTGCGG
This sequence comes from Protopterus annectens, assembly GCF_019279795.1. Classification (NCBI taxonomy): domain Eukaryota; kingdom Metazoa; phylum Chordata; order Ceratodontiformes; family Protopteridae; genus Protopterus; species Protopterus annectens. Next base: position 1,126,205,750 of record NC_056728.1, read on the forward strand.
TACATACTGATCCTTTCCATAGCTGTGCAGAACAAGCTTGTCAGGATCCTGGGGTGGTAGTTTGGAGTATCCATTCAGGCAACACCTTTGTTGTGATGGACCACTGTTGTTGTATACTGCTCTTTGGGTACATATCCTGTGGTAAGGCTGACATTGGCCAGTAGTGTGATTTTGCATTCCATTACTCTTGGGGTCCATGTTGGCCTCAGCACAGGACACCATCACATACCTTTGCTGCTGTGTGTTCTGCTTTGCAGATGATGGCTGTTACCTCAGCATCTGCAATGTCAGGGACCATCTGCTGGGATAGGAATTTTGCACTCGGGGTGTTTGCACTGCACCTGACAGGTTGTATGTTAGCAATATGTGTGTGTGTTTGGTATGTTGTTTGTAATATCTGTGTGATTCGGAGCATATCTGTGGATGCCCAACATGGTTCCTACCATCAGTTGGGTAAGCCTTGTGATTATCCTTAGTGTCCTGTACGTGTTGTATCTTCATAGGTTCATGGGTTCATAGTAGGCTAGACACCCTAGGCCATTAGTAAGCCTAGCTAGAGTGTGTGTGTCTTTCGCCACCCCTTGCTATGTTCAATTATGGCCATTTATGAGGTTCTTCACTGTGCCTCTGTCTGGTCGTGACACAGTGGGGACCCCCAGTATACATGTACGGTCATCCATCCACTTGGCAATATTCCTGTTGAGGCGTGTCAGTGAGGGGCTCTGCCTACCATGGATTGGGTCCTGTTTCTGGGTGTGGGGAGCCTATGGGTTATGTATCTGTCCCTCCTATTTCATTATGTGTTGAGGTTGACATCTGTGACTCTCACAGCTCCAATGGCTTTGATTTCCTGTGGTGTAGCATGTCCATTACTCCTGTGTTGGACATTGCCTGGTACAACAGACATACAATGCCTCTGTGTAGGCAGTGTGTGACTGCAGTCAGCTGGGGTGTCTACAGCCAGGCAGCATATGACATATATTTCACACCCTTTATCCTGTTGGTGGGGTAACTATGAGGTCTTCCGAACCGCTGCAGGTGTCACATATGGTACATCCCATATGAGTCATTGTACTAGATTATGGGTCTGATAAGGGAACAGTACAGCGGCACAGTGACCTCTGTTGATGCTGGTGTGAATCCTTTCATGATACGGTGTCCAGTATCAACAGTCTTCATAGCCACATTGGCATTGTGGCTGTCACATGACAGATTAATGTCTACCTGTGTCCCTAGGTCCCTGATGACTCCTTGCATACATAATGGTTTGACACCTATGTGGTACTTTGTGTACCTTGTCTGGTATTTGGTGGGACATCCATACTGTCCAGTGTCTTCAGATGTCTGGGTGGGGTTCTTGTGTGTGAGAGTGTGGTCTGTCGCATGCTACAGACTGTACAGCAGTTTTGACTACAGTTATGTGCACATGGGTGGTGTCCGCTGCTTTGTGCATTGTCAGTTACCTGGCTATATGGGTGTCTGTGCTGCATATGGATACTCCCCCTCCTTTGATGTCTTGGTGCAGGTGTTGGGGCCATAACACATAGTATGTGGTATAACCTAGTAGTGCTGGTGTGGTATCACTAGGCCTGCAGCAGGCTTCTGTCACTGGACAGGCATCAATGTTCTCCATAATGGGAAGTGCCTCAGGGCATGCATATTGCAGTTTACACATCTGGCATTGGTCAGCATTACCCTTATGTTTCCTACCACTTATGTTTTCTAGGGTGGTGGGTAGTCTTTGGCCTTGCCTACATACGGCTCTATGGAGGTGGCAAAAGCCTTATCCAGTATCCAGACGCACACGGGTAACAGCTGACGGCCATCCTGTAACAGCAGCATGGCTTGTCATGCTTGACATCTCAAGCAGACACACATTACACCCTCTTGGACTGACAGCTGTAACTGTGCCAGCTGTTAAACATGAGCATTCTGTGTTTGTACTGTGGCATCATTCTTGGTGAGGGTTGGATGCTGCACACAGCCAGTGTCATCCCGCCCTGGGGTACATACTCGGAGGGACCATCCATGTCTCATTTGATGTTGACCAGGGAGGTACATCTCAGGTAATTCACACCAGCATGGACATTGAGTGCATCATATTTCTGCTTGCTTTGGGGTGACCTGCGTACTTGTGTTAAGTGGCATTGTGTGGCTACCTACAAGTAGCTTACTCTACCCTTTCCCTTGTTCAGTCTGGTGAGTGGGACAGCTGTGTTTCTGCCTATACAGACACCTATTACGACTGTATCAGGCATGTTGTTTCTCCTTCGGGCCTGTGACTGTTTGGCACACCAGCTTTGCGTACTATTCATTGCATGTGCTATGTTTGAAGATTGTGGTTGCTTGTGATCTACTGTGGAGGCATCTGTTGGTGTGGTGTGTTTGTAATTAAGGCCTCCGGCAATATTTGTTTGTGTTTATGTGTTTGGTTTACAGTTGTGGTAGGTCTATGTGGGACTGGGTTTGTGGTGTATGTGGTTACCTTCTCCTCCTGACTAGTGTTGACAGTGCTGAGTTGTTGGAGCTCAACCTCTGCTTTGGATACATGGATGCATCTATCACATATGTTTGTATTTATTGGGGGGTGTTGTGGTTGTCTGTGTACTTGGTACTGGCATCACATTGCCTCTGGATTCATAGGTTATACTTGTTGTGGCTGGACTTAGTGGATTGTATGTGTGGACATATGTTGTTGCCATACTACTGGTCAGTGATTACTTCCCTTTTTTATGTTTGCTCTATCATGTGGTATCTTCCTCATTCTCTTGCATGGTTTGGTAATGGCTGGAGGCCAGCATGCCAGATGCCTGCATGTATGGCATTGTGTGTTGTTGTTATTTGTGATTGCATACTCCAAGCATTCCTGGCTGTGTTCATGGAATGCCTGTATAACATGTTCTGTTGTGTGTCCCATATTCTGCACTTGCACAGGGCCTTTTGTGGATTCAACATCGGTTTGAGGGCTGCAACCTATACTTTACACATGTTTTTCACTGTGGTATTCTGGCCAGGGACTGGGGTCAGGGTGTGTATATCCAGTGTGCTTACTCTATGGTCTGGTCTTACCAATGAGGGGTACACTTCTCATCTTGCCATCCAGTACACATGTTGCTGATTATCACATCCAGTATGCTTACCCCTCTTGTGGGAGTAGTACATTGTTCCTGGGCATTTTGGTTTATGGAATCTGGGTAATTTTCTCCTACTGTGTTGGTGCTAGTACAATGCTACCAGTGTATGTCTGGGTATTTTCAGTCGAGATATATAATGTGGTTTGGGGGGCTTGATATATTCATGTATTCCGACATAGACCAGGTGCTGTTCCTGTTATTAGGACAGTGGTCTGCAGCAGGCTATATACTGCGAGGCAGTTTTAGCCATTGGTATTTGACCATGGATATTCCATGCTGCTTCTTGTTGTGGTACCAACATGGGGGTGTGGTTATCCTTGCCATTTCTTGCTAGTCACCCTCCTTTTGTAGCTTGTTCCATGTTTTGCGGCTGTACAGCACAGTATGAGGTGTGACCTGGTAGTGTTAGGGTGCTGATGTGAGCCTTGCCCAGTTCTCTATTACAGGACTGGTATCTACATTTTCCTTACTGTGTGCGTTTACACTGCACACATCTTGCTGTTTGTACATCTGTCATGGGGTAGTATTACATCTAGGTTCCTATCCCTTGTAGAACCTATGAGATTGGGTTTGTGTTTTGAGACTTACCTATTCAGGGCATGCTGTGGGTACTGACAGCCTTTGCCAGTATCCATGGGGCATGGCATGATAGGTGCATGCCACCCCTAGCAGGTGGTGCATCATGTCAAACTCTGCATATCTTCCTAGCCTGTAACACACTGGCTCCCCTTTGACTGACTGCATTACTTCAGCCAATTATTGTACTTGATCTTCTTGTCTTCATAGTGGCATCATGCTTGGTGAGGGTGAGATGTTAGGCAGGGTCTTCATGTTTGCATATACTAGATGGTGTTACATTGCTTAACACATGGCAATCATGCCTCAGGTGGTGCTGCAGGGCTACCTCTGTCGGATGCACATACTACACTCCCTGTACATGTTTGAGAGCAGGTTGTGTCATGTTAGGCATCCCTGTTACTATATGAGTGAGTCAGAGAGGGGTATCATTCCCAGGGTTCCTACTGAGCCAGTGTATGTGCTATGCGTTGCCTCTTTGCCAAGGCCAGGGCATAATAGGCATGCCTCCTTCTGCCTACTGGGGCAGGCTCAGGTTTTTCCTCCTCCGAGTCACGCTCTGCCTGTGATGGCCTTGGCAATGGTGGGGGGGCTGTTTGGCCCGGCCCTATGCTGGTCCTGCTGCAGCTGTTTTCACAAGATCATATTATGTAGCATAGTGCATACCATGAAAATTTGGGTACATGTAGTTGGTGTGTACTGCAAGGCTCCACCAGATGTGTCCAGACACCAGAACCGTGACTTGAGCAGCCCAAACACACGCTCTATCACATTACGTGTTTGTGCGTGTGCCTCATTATGGCGTTCCTGTTCAGGTGTGTGTGCATTTCTGATGGGTGTCATCAGCCATGGCTCCAGTGCATAACCTGCATCCCCCACTAGGTGTCCGTGTGGGATGTCCCCATTGGCAAATCTCTGGTACAGCTGCATCAAATGCCAGATGTGGGAATCATGATAACTCCCAGGGCAGCCAGCACACACATTCATTATTATGCCCTGGGCATCACACACGACCTGGCAGTTGATGGAGGGGAAGCCCTTGCGGTTAATGTAGGCCCTGCCCCGCTCACCAGCTGGTGCTTTGATGCGTATGTGCGTGCAGTCTATAGCACCCAGTACCTCAGGGTATTCCGCTATTTGCTGGAAGAGACGCATATTGCTGGCCAATACCTCACGGGCATTGGGGAAATATACATGATCACCGACATGTGCTGACATGGCATCCAGGAACTGGTGTAGTACCCTGGAGGCTGATGCCTGTGATATCCCCATCATATCGCCAGTTGGTCTCTGGAAGGTACCTGTTGCTAGTATTCTTAGGCCAACACATACCTTGGTTTCCACTGGGATGGGTTCCCCCCTGTTGGTTCAGTGTGTGAGGCATGGCCTGCACAGCTCAACAATTTGCTGCAGGAGCTCTCTGTCCACTCTATAGTGCTCTACTATCTCCAGCTCATGTAACCCGTGGTAGGTGACCCTGGGCCTGTACACTCTTCTCCGTCTCCTCTCTGTGGGTTGTCTGGCACCATCTGCATTGTCACCATCCTCAGCAAGTCGCCTATGTCTCATTATGACAGCTACGGCAGCCCCTAACATTTCTGCTCTGAGTTCAGCTTTTTCAGTTTTCACTTCTATTAGCTTACTCCTGTCTTGCAGTGTCTCTTAATGGAAACATCCTGCACTACTGTTTGCAGAGTTTTAAGTGCTGGGCTGGGCTACTATTCTGCCTGTGTAATTGCCTGCTTCTAATTGTTTTCACCTGCTAGCTTCAGCAGTTATCCCTGCTAGCTTCCTATTAATTCTGTTGCTTCCTTTTTCCTCTCTGTTTCCTCAGGGGGGAGCAACTTGCATACTATCTGAAACACGCTCACAGTGGCTTACACACGCGCACACGTGCTTACACGGTTCAGAATCTACTTATTCGGGTTTAAACGCGCGTACACCCATGCAAACACTGTTACACGTCTGCCAACAGCCTCCAACATACTCAGCCTGCCTTACACGCGTGCACACCCGCGCAAACAGTGTTAAACATCTCCCAACATGCTCCCACATGCTCACACTGCCTTACACGCACGCACGCTGTCCTACTCGCGCTTCATGGCGCACATACGTGCGCATGCACGGCCAGCAAGAAACTTTGTTGTAGGTTACAGTGTACACCTTCCATTTCTTGACTTTCCATGACTTATCTAGTGGCACACCTCTTTCCATGATCTGTGCCTGTCATCTGTCATGTTACACTGGCCTCCAATGAACTGCATTTCTTTCTACCATTCCCCCCTGTGATGTCACCTATCTCCTACTCTATTCCTCCCCCTTTTGTATCTCTTACACTACTCAGACTGTGCTCATTTGGTATGTGACTGTGAGATTCAGTATCTGAACCCTCATTTACATGAGATTGCCTTCTAATGCTTAGTTACATGTCTTAGACTCAGCTTCCCCCCTTAGCAACCACTACACGGTGGCCATGTTGGTTTTAGTCTGCTGGTCCCTGCATTGTCATTCCATGTATTGCATGAAACCCACATTTGTGGGTTTATAACCTTCTTTTTCATGGTTTTATACAGCGCAGCCGTTTGCGGGGGCGCTGGTTTAAACATGGCGATCGCGAAAAAAATTATATTTTTAATATTTTTGCATCGGTTATCTTGCCAATGGCCACATATTTGGCCATTGGCATGCTGCCAGAATCATATGCAACCTTTTTGGAGCTGACATCGCTCCATTGTGGATTTTAGAGAAATGTACTCAGTTGTCAACTGAGTACATTTCTGCAGCTAAAACGTCTCCTACACGGACTGGTTTCTGCTTCATGGATCGCTAATATACCTCATTTGCATACCTTTCAGATGCAAGTGAGGTATTTAGCATGTCCACGCCCAGTCCGTGTAAGAGACGTTTTAGCTGGTCTCTTACACAGAGTTTAGGGCTGTTCCTGAATCGCGAGGCTTGCATGGAGTGTTGCACGTCTCTTACACTCCGTGCAAGCCTTCGTGAATCCTGCCCAGTGTCTTGTACTACAATATTTCTAGAAGCAGTTACTACTACAAGTCTGTAATAAAGTTAAGATTCAGTGGAAACACAAGACATATGCTTATTAGTTTTTGCTTGTGTAACTAGTATGTGGTCTTCACTTCTAAAATCAACCTACATGAAATGTCTTGTTATGACATCTTTCATTTTGGTTTTCTTTCTGGTATCATGAGTTCTTGAGCTATGGGAATCACAAATTCTGTTTTGGCTGAATGAAGGAGGTTTAGTTTTAAATTCAGCAAAGTGGAATGCCCTGAAACACTGATGTAGGTCTTTACCATCTCTTCAGTCAAATGTACTATTTCCACAGTATCACTTTGTTAAATTTTGTTCTTGGTACTTTCCCAAAGGTGCCATAAAATCTTTGAACTAGTCCATTTGTTTATGGCTACAATAGTGATGCATTGTATTTTGCAAAGGCGGTGAACTGATACTGAATGGTATTACAGTTATATTACATTAGCTTGATGACAGAAGGAGACAGCCTATCCAGTCTCCTTTTTAATTGCATTTTATTCTACCACCTGTCCAGCTCTGTCTTCACCTTATCCATCGCCCCCATGCTCTCTTGAATACCTGTTTAGATTTTCTTACTACCACACATTTGGATACTGCATTCCACAGGTCTAAACCCTTCTAGGTGAAGAAGGGTTTTTAGAAATCCAGGAGTAGTTAGTTCCTATAAACTGAAATCTGTGTGCCTCTTTACTTCTCTCTCCTTCCTTTTCATGAAGTCTTCTTTAAATCTCTCTGACATTGTGCCAGTTCTCAACCTTAGATATGTCAGATAAAAGGACTATTTTACCCCAACAAGGATCATCACACTGGCAGATATATTAGTAAATTACTTAGTGACAGGATGTCAGTTATAAACATCAGTAATGACCAACAAATACATACCAGTATATAAAGGACTATAAGAACAGTACTGAGTTCTGGGCATCAATCAGCCCAGACAAGAGTGATATTTAAACTTGTACTACTATCTTGCTTTGTTGATTTGTCTGTCAAAATGCACATCACAAACAGACTCTCTAGGCATAAATCATGGTTAGGAAATCAAATCTATTTTCTCACTCGTTTGTTAATCTCACTACAAATTATACAGCTCAAGTGTTACTAACTTGGCTCTAATCTATATAGACTTCCTAGTGATAGTATATTCTCTTATAAAATATATATCCTACAAAAACTATCAGTTAATGTCAAATGATGCAGTACAATTTCATTTATGCCATAAATTATGTAGCATGGTTCATTAATCTGCTATAATACTGGAGAATTATACATCTCTGCCTTTATTCCTTCCCAAATTAAGACTCTGGTAAATTAATTATAAAAATAAAAATAATGCAATCCTTGGCTATCTTAACTTCTCTGCTTGTTATAAGATCACATCATCTTGGAAGAACTGACAATGAGTTTGCTGCATTTTCTTTCCCTTTTCTGTACAAAAAATAATATACTCTGTTAAACTGAGGTCCCATCTGCCTGAACTGGTGGCATATGCAGGTGGATGTAAAAGATCCCAATGACATTTATCTAAATGAGCAGTGGAAGTTCCCCAGTGCCCTGGACAAATTTCCCCCAATCAGTACGTCACCTAAAGTCTCCCCAGAAAAGCAACAACTGGCCTAAAGGGACTAATCTGGCTTGTGACTTCCCTCCTCTGGGCCAATAATCAAGGAGCCTCAATCCTCTCCACTGACACCAGTGGGGAACATTCACTTAGAACAAAAATGCATACTCATAGTATTTTCAGATACAGCTCTCTGCAACAAGCACAATTTCCCTTAACAGCACACACGGAGCACACTCCAGTCCTGGGGCTGGATCTTCCTCTCCAGGCCCCAAATAAGACTCCAGCTTTCTCTCTGCAGAAACCAGTGCTGGTGTTCCTCTTCCAAGTAGCTGACACATACACACTGAAATTAGATTTTCACACTCACCTGAGAAAGGCTGGCACAGATTTACCAGCTCTGCCACCTCCACCCAGACTATAAGGTAGATTCACTGCCACCAACCAGCTACTTTAAGGCTCTTACCAGGGTACCCAGTTACTCTTAGTAAAATTAATACTTACACAAATGGTAATGTTAACCAAGCAGCAATACTTTCAGGACCATGAAGCCAACATTGAAACCAAATAAATGCAATTACTCACAACTGTTAAACTATCTTCTAAAAAACAGCCACAATGAAAGGTACAGATAATTTTAATAAGAAACATGAAAATATTGACTTAGAAACATGAAAATATTGACTTTCTATTTACAGTAACCACCAAAGTTTCAATTCACAGGAAATATAAAATCACCACAGCTGGAAAGATTCAGACAGATAAAGAAAAAAATTAACTAATCTCATCACTATATTTTCCTAACTTACTGAAGAATTACTGTTCCCTACTTACTGGCTAGGACAAAGCCAAATGAAATGGATGAGTGTCTTGTGTCACTTCCAGTAACAGGGTAAGGAGTGTCACTATCACATCTCTCATTAGTATCTAAATACAATTTCAGTGTTGGCAGCAGAATAGCATAACCTCTGGTCACCTGATTATGTGGTTCCCACACTACCCCCTGACTCTAGCACAGATGAGTCACAACACACACCCAGGCGCCTGCTAGGGCTTATTCCAACATCTGAAGACTGTAAAACAATTCCAATACTTTCATCTTTCCTGTAGAGACTAAAAGAATAGTTGTGTAAAATCTTACCATAACCATAGATGTCCTTCTCTTCCATGTTGCAGTATTCCAAACTCTTGGGTTTTCCTCTTTTGCAACCTGAACGTCCAACCAGTATAAAAGAGCTTGTAGTCACTGCTAGGTACAAAGGATGTCTGATGTTGGCCTAGGGAGCATGGGCCATAAAAGTGACATCTGCACGTTTTTTCCTCAAAACTGAACACCCCAGTCCCAGGATAGCTGTTTGGGCTCTGTGCAGTTCAGATGGAGAGAAGGGGGTAAGGTGTGAGGGAATGAATACTGCAACATAGAAGTGAAAGACATCTATGGTTATGTTAAGATTTTACACAACTATTCTATGTCCTTCTATTCTCATACGGCAGTATTCCAAACTCTTGGGTGAGTGCCAAAACTTACAGGGAAGAAAAGGGTGGTGGTATGGAGCTACTCTCCACAAAGCCATGCAGGATTGCCCTAGCAAACCCCAATCTGGATCTGGAGACATGATCCAACCTGCAGTGTTTAGTGAAGATATGGACAGATGACCATGCAGCTGCCTCTAGGATGGAAGGAGTGTCACATCCTTTGATGAAGGTCCCAGATGGAGCCATGGCTCTAGTGGAGTGGGCTTTAATTTTGGATTTGAGCTGTTTCCCATGGAATGTGTAGTAAAAGGATATAGCTTTGGAGATCCAAACAGAAAGGGTCTGCTTTGTCACTGCCTTTCCCAAGGCCCTGGGGTGGACAGAGACAAATAATTGGTCTGATTTTCTAATGTCAAGGTAAAATCTAAAGTTAACGAAGAACTCAAACTACCAGGTAAAGCACTCTCCTTAGAAAAAACACAGTTAAACATAAAAAAGTATAGAGTGCACCATGAGCTGTAGAAATCTCCAAAAATTCCTTGATAAAATGAAGAAGCACGAACTTATAAGATAAAATCCACTTTATTAAAAGCGAAGACTGCAGAAACTGGTGTGACTGCTTGCTGACTCATAAACTTCATCAGACATAAAAAAGTACTGCAAAGTCAATCTTTAAATATGTAAAAATCACATGACATCACATTAACTTAAAAGGGCAATAAGAATAAATTTTTATACATAAATTTCATATGATTGAATATATAAAAAACAAAAACAAAACAGTAAGACAACATAGTAACATTGACTCAACAGAGTTATAAGAATTAAATGAACTGCTTGTGTGAAGATTTCATATCAATGTTTAAGTGACCTGGCTGCTAAGAAAGGCTTAATAGTAAGCCTATCATTAAGCCCAAATCTATGTGCTTGAAGCTTTAAGATCCATTTATTTTCTCTTTCCTCTACCTTATTCTGTAAGTTACCTAGCCTTGCATCTGTGTGAACTAATTCTAGAACTAAGAACTTGAAAAAATGTGTGCTTCCAAGTTCAGTTATGTGTTTCGCCAGAGCATTGAGTGTATTGCTTTTGTTAATGGCATAAATATGTTCCCTTATGCGCTCACGCAGCGATCTTGTGGTCATCCCTACATAAAATTTGTGACAGGATTGACATTCAGCCAAATAAACTAAATTGGTGGACTTACAAGTGGCATAATGATTGAAAGTATAGGTTCTCTGTGTAATGGGATGTGTATATGTGTGGGTATGAGGACAAATGATGTGTCTGCATTGATTGCAAGATTGGCAAGCAAAAGTTCCCTTCTTATGAGTATTACTTGACTTAGAGTTATGAGTTCTATCATAACATAAAAGTCGATTTAGAGAAAGCATGTTCTTATAGGCTATCCTAGGTTGAGTGTCAACAAGAGATCTGATATTGTCATCTATCAATAAAAGGTGCCAATGTTGATTAAAAATTTTTTGAACATGGTTATTCCTATTGGTGAAAGGTATAATAATTCTATTGTGAGAGGTTTTTGCTGAAGTCTGATGGCTGATGGGGATGACAGGTCTAGTAATGAGTGGAGCACCCTCATTAGATCTTCTGGAGTCACCTTCAAGAATAGCTTGATTGACTAGCTTCTTGTTGTATCCTCTGGAAATGAAGTTCCTTGCTAAACAGGTTTTGTGTTTCTGGTAAGATATTTCTGTTGATGTTAGCCTAGAAACCCTAGTGATTTGATTCCTAACTATGTTTTTATAGAAGTGTCGAGGATGCATGCTCCCTCGGTGTAAAAGATTATTTTTCCAACAGCTTTTTCTGAAGAGCTCAGTTTCAAAACCATGTGACCCCATAATGACCTTGATGTCAAGAAAGTCTATGTTAACTGTGGAATGATGGCAATCAAAGCCAAGGAAATCAGTGGACTTATTTAAGTATTCAACAAAAATCAGAAGTTGGGAAAGTGTTCCTGCCCATAGGAGGAACACATCATCCACAAACCTGTTATAGAACCTCAAATGGTTGGAAACTCTAGGGTCATCAGTGAATACAAAATTATGTTCCCACTGTGCCAACACCAAGTTGGCATAGGCGTTGGCACAAGGGGTGCCCATTGCTACTCCCTTTGTTTGTAGAAAATATTCATTACGGTAACATAGTACATTGTTCTCTAGAACAATCTCTAAAAGAGACATGTATCTGTTAGTAGTGTGTGGAGCTAGTTGATTACGTAACAAGAGTGCTCTGATATATTCCATACCTTGGTCATTCGGTATAGAGGTAAACAACGATCTAACATCTAATGTTACCAGTAAAAGATTGTCTGTAAATGAAAAGGTATTATTGAAGCTTGCTAAATTCTGAATAAAATTGTTAGTGTCCTTTAGGATGTAACTGACCTTAGAAACAATCGGTCTGAGCATCTTGTCGAGGTAAATCGACAGGGGTTCAGTTAACCAACCCCGACTGGATACAATTGGACGTAAGGGCGGATCAGAGGGATTCTTGTGTATTTTAGGGAGCCCCCTAAAAGATGGTATTAGGGGCTTTTCAACCAAAAAGTATAAGTATAACTCATTGTCAATGACACCAGATAATAAAAAGTCATAAAGCATGGCTTGCACATCCCTAATCAAAGTATTCAATTTATAACCAGGTATAGGTAAATATGTTTCATTATCTGTGAGCATAGAGTGCATTTTGTCATCATATTCAGAGCTATCCATTATAACGACAGCTCCCCCTTTGTCCGCTTGTCTGATAGTAATATTACTATTCTGTCGTAAGTTATTAAGGGCTTGCCTTTCATTAAAAGTTAAGTTGTAAAACTCCGGTTTGACACTCAAATCATTATATAGATCGAACAGGTCTCTCTCAACTGCCTGTTCAAACGCTTCTAGTAAAGGATGCTGTGGAGGTATATATAATGATGGTTTCCTAAAAGGTATAGCGCTGTTAACAGGATAGTCATCACTTTCCCCATATAACAACTTCAATGCTAAGTTTCTGGTGAATGACTTCACATCAACAACAATATCTGTCACATCATTACAGCTTGACGGAATAAAAGCAAGACCCTTGTTCAAAACTGCGGTTTCAAAAACATCTAAGCAATAGTTAGAAATATTAAACACTAAATGCTCAGGATCAACTTCATTATCAAAACATAAAGAGTCATTCAAGTTCTCGTTCGCCATACCTTCTTCACGGATGGCGTAAGGTCGTCTGTATTTTTCCTTTTGTTCGCCCTCGTTTGTGGCGACCAAGTCCTCCTCTCCTGAGGTTTGTAGGGCAAGGGAAAAGAAGGCATGCCTTCTCCTAGGCCAAATAACTCACTCGCCGGTTGTCTAACGAATGTGTCGATAGAAACTTGTTTGACACAAGCATCTTGTTTTCGTCTGGTGGCCGGATGAGGTTGTTCAGAATGAGAGACATGCTCTGGGTCGAACTCATTGTGGATCTGTGCTTCTACTACAACGGTTTTAGGCCGTTGGTTTACTGGCTGTTCGTGCGTTCCCGATGTTGTAGTGATAGCTGGTTCCACAACACTAGCTTCCTCAAGTGACGTCAGCAAAGCAGTAGTGGCTGGACGTTGTGGTTGCTCGATATGCGGATGAGGAGCAGGCAGATTATCCAATTGTACACTGGAATTCTCAGCTCTCGGTGGTACTTGGTCTCTCGGCCAAGAGAAAACCTGGGATCTGCTGAAGTCGATGAAATCCCTTTGTAATTTGCGTTTCTTGTCGCTTAGGCATTTAATGTCTAAGGATGAGATCATGTGTTTTAGATCATTAAATAAAGTATCAAGCTGTTCGATATTCAGTAACTCAGTTAAATCATTGTGAATTGTTGCGATTTCTCGCTTCAACTCTCTAATCAACAAGTCATAATGTTCAATAAGAATATTTATATATACTAAACTGGTTTCAATGTTAGATCTTTGCCACTTAGCTAGTAGTTCAGGATTAGAGTTCCCGAAAGTTGGCATCTTTAAAATTCTCAAGCCCCTCGGAACCAACTTGAATTCAAGGCAGGCTTCCATATGTAGTTTCTGCCATTGTGTGTTACGGAGTTTATGCAGTTTACTTTCAAGATTCCTCGTGGCCATCATGATATGCATATTACTTTTGAAACATTGTGCTGCATTACCTTCAGTATTCAGATCATTTGCAGTTAATTTCAATAATGGGTTGACCTCAAAGTCAACAAGTCCATTCAAGTTAAACAGTCCATTGGTTTCAGAATTCAAAGCTGACTCGGCAGGTACAGCAGCCATGTCCTGGCAGTATTGAGAGTAAAAACAACAAGCAAAGTAAACGAAGAACTCAAACTACCAGGTAAAGCACTCTGCTTAGAAAAAACACAGTTAAACATAAAAAAGTATAGAGTGCACCATGAGCTGTAGAAATCTCCAAAAATCCTTGATAGAATGAAGAAGCACGAACTTATAAGATAAAATCCACTTTATTAAAAGTGAAGACTGCAGAAACTGGTGTGAGCGCTTTCGCGTTGACTCGCAACGCTTCATCAGACATAAAAAAGTACTGCAAAGTCAATCTTTAAATATGTAAAAATCACATGACATCACATTAACTTAAAAGGGCAATAAGAATAAATATTTATACATAAACTTCATATCATTAAATATATAAAGATGAAAACAAAAACAAAAACAAAACAGTAAGACAACATGGTAACATTGACTTAACAGAGTTATAAGAATTAAATGAACTGCTTGTGTGAAGATTTCATGTCAATGTTTAAGTGACCTGGCTGCTAAGAAAGGCTTGATGGTAAGCCTATCATTAAGCCCAAATCTATGTGCTTGAAGCTTTTGGTGTTTTTAGTAATGTTCAAAGTTATTTTGGAGTGATCAGATAGAAACCGAGTGTGCACTGATACTGAGGGGGTCAACATTTTTCAGTTTTTCTGAAGTAAGAAAAAAGTCAATTCTCGACCACATTTTATGGCAACTTGAGTAAAATGTAAAGTTATTTGGATTATCTGGGTTGTTACCGTAGGTGAATGGGTCATATATGTTAAAATCATATTTTAGTTCATTTAATGCAAACATTGCGTGTTTGTTATATGCTGCCTGTGGACTTGATTTATCTTTCTTAGGATTTTGATATGCATTCCAGTCACCTCCAATTATTATGTAATGGTTTTTATATTGATTTAAAATAGGATACAATGAGGCAAAAAAATGTGTTGGTTATAACAGGGTGCATATAGTAGGTTTATCATAGGTAGGAGTTGATAGGATTACATAGCACCATCTGCCTTCTTTATCTGTTTTGGATTCTAGAATTTTATCTTGATATTGGTCCTTAATGATTATAGCTACTCCTGCGCTATTGGTTCTACCCTCAGAAGCTATAATTTCTCTTATCCATTTCTTCCTTTTTATTTCTGACCATTGCTCTGTAGTTAAATGGGTTTCTTGGATTAATATGCAGCTTGCTCTCGCCTTCAGAATTACATGTAGAAACAGTTTTTTTTTTTTTGATGTTTTGAAGCCCTTTAATATTCCATGAATCTATTTCCCACATTCATGAAACTTTTCTTTCTTTTTGTAGTAGTGATCTTGAGTGTTTGTGTACCTGTGTTGGGTTGCAATTATTTCTAAGGAGAATATGATACAAAAGCATTATTTCATTCCCGTCCCTTCCCTGTGCCTACCCACTATACTCCTGGACCAGGAATTAAACAGGGCCTGTCCCAATTTAGATTCTGAAAATATTTGTATTCTTAGTATATGTATACCATAAATGTTAATATTTGAAAGGTAAGGAAAATGTAATAGCCCTGTAACATCTACCCTAATTAATACAAAGTCTAACCCACTCATTCCCCAATAACACTGCTTTAACAATTGCATCTCCTTATACAAGCTTTGAAATGAGTTGTCTAAGATTACATAACCTTTATAACCCAAACCTGTTCTTAAATTAGTACAGATTACCTCTTTCTAATCTACTTGTTACTAAAAGTAATTGAACTTCTAACAACTGTTTACCTCATTACTCTAGGTTATTAACTGATTATGTCTCGTATTAACACTAAGAGTCTTAACATCTCTTCATTTTCCATCCATTCTATACTTAACAATTGTTTTTAATTACCTATAAGACTCTGATGTATTTTTTAGTGTGCCCTATAAGCATACAATCCTGTGTGATCACGTATCTCCATTTGTACAAACATTTAGGTGGGTACCAAAAAAGATATGTACATTTTACAATACTGGAAGCAATAGTTTCTGATCATAGATTTTTAGTTTATGCACCCACTTTTGTAATTACTGATGTTCTTTTCATCTCATGATGTTACATAATTCAGCAAATCACTGTTTTTGTAACTCACTAGTGAAAATATGAGATTGATAAGCTTAGAACTATTTGGAGATAGTTATATACAAGATACTCTCCACTAAGAGACAGACCAGTTAGAAGTTTAACATTACTAGAACATTTTAGTTTATTCCACCAAACTGATTTTAGTATAATAATGTGTAAAAAAACAAACTTTAAGCTGTGATGCTAATCACCGTTTTATAAAGCTCTGCAAAAAATAAGTAATTGAGTTTGGAGAGTTTAAATGTATATGAAGTGCCAGTATTGTTTCAAAATTGTTTTGTAAGTGTTTTGATTACTTGGCACCTTTATGCTTAAAAACAATATATTGGCGTATACATTTGCCACAATGATAGTATTGAAGAAATCCACTGTAAATGGTGTTTTGGTTACCAACAGCGAATTACCTCAGAATTTTATACTATTATTTGCTTATTGGAATGAAGGGATAATATAATTGATGCATCTGATACATTTAGCACTGAGGGAGGTTTGGTATCTGGTCTTGTATGCTTGTGAGTAGCTTAAATTGTTTCAAGTGTAAGTGATTTATTGTACGAGTCACTTTTGTTAAAGGGAGTCTACAGGAAAAGTTAGAAAACATGTCTGCTAGTTGTAATGTTAACTACCTGAATAACTGAAATGATTTTTTCTTTTATTTACAGTTTCTTCAGCTTTTATGTTCAACACAGCTAAGCCGGTTGCTTAGCTTCTCGACGGGGGATTAATTCTGTTGTAAGACTTCCGGGAGTGCCACCTCCTCAGAGAGCCCTCAAAAGCCGGAAATCAGTTTACAGTTCCTCGCGTGGGAACACTGGACAGACCTCGATGCTGTAATTTTCTTAACGAGGTTCACGTAACTCGCATAGCGAGATTTCAGTTCGTGCCACTTTAAAAGTGAGGCCTTGAAGCTGGACAAGGTAAATTCAGGGAAAAATAAGTCCTTGACTGTTTCCACGATATGAAACAGAGTTTGGAAGCCATGCCAGGTCCATCAGAGGGTGCACTCAGCTGTCCGGGTCGGGAACTTTCTTGAAAACCTTCAAAAAGGTAGATTTTGCTTCTTTTCTGTTAGCAACTGTGTATTTAATCCCCTCCACATAGAATATTAGAGAATTTGGGCATTTCATTTGAAATTTTTGTTTTCTGTCTATCAGAAACTTACAATAGGGGGATAGCAGCTGTCTAGCTTGTCTAACTTGAAGAGGCAGGTCTTGGGTTAGGAAGATTCTGTTATTATTCCATAGTATAGACCCCCCCATGTTTCTTTGTGTTTGTTAATATTTTGTTAACATCTTGGAAGTTCAGCAACTTGACGTATATTGGTCTTGGTGTATTAGTAGTTTGTGTTTCTCTCAGGGCTCTGTGCTCTCTCAATTACTATTTGGTGTGCTGTTTTGTGGTCATTTAGAAGTGCTGCAAACACATCAGTTATGGAATGGATCAGGTCATTGTGCTGTATATTTTCTGGCATGCCTCTTATGATTATATTATTCCTTCTGGATCTTGCCTCGAGGTCTATGATTTTTGCCTGCATGGTTTGTATGTCTGCTTCATGGGATTCCGATTTTTTGGATAGTAAGGCTATTTTTTCCTCATTTTCCACTAGTTTGGCTTCAGAGTTATCCATTCTTTGCAAGATTTGATTAATGGAAGATCCAAAAGTCTGCAGTTGAATAGACAGGTCTTTAATTGCCTCTTGAATAGGTAGTAAAGCTATTTTTAAATCATCCATGTTTGCCAGTTGATCTGTTTTATTTATTGTCCCAGATTTTGCAGCATCTTGTTGTCTTGCTGTTTTCTGTTTTTTAGCATTTAAATCTTTTTCCGGTGATAGTAACTCAGAGAGTTTGTTTTTTGTTGTTGTGAAGTCCATTTTTTTTTTATCTTCTTTGGACATTTGGTGATGATAAAGCGTCTTAATTTGAAGGTGGATTTGCAGTAAGCTCTGAGCACACGGTTCCCCCTTCCTTTGTTTCTCAGTTCCAGTTAATCCTCTACAATCCTGGTGTAATTGATGCTTCTTTTATTTTAATTTCTCCTTCTTAGGGTATCTGGAGGTTAATTGTAGTTGTTCACTCAGAGTATTTATTTTGAAAAGGCGCAGGACTTCCTTCTAAGTTGATTATTAATCAATAAGTTTTGGAGAGCTATGCAGTAGCAGTGTTTACAGAACAGCGGCCATCTTTGCAGTCGGAAGTGTAGACTTTCTTACCAAGGCACTCCATGGCCTTACTGTCCTTGTCAGTGTGGAGGACTGAGGTAGATGACAATAATTTGGATGGCTTGTCTGTGGAGACTGAGACAGTGGCAGCGTCAGCTACAGGGCATCTGATCAGAAATGTTGCCCCTTCAGGGACCTTGTCGAGCCTGTCACGCCTCCTGGGAGCAGGTGGTTGGGAATCAGGGTTAACTGAGGCAGCACTGAAAGCATCCAAGAAAGCTGGTAATACTGGTGAGGGGGTTGCAGAAGGAGCAATGGTGTCATTATGAGATCCTGCAGATGATCATTTTTGTACCTCAGACATTTTAGATGAATCCCACTTAAAAATGTCATTTTGGAAATTGTTCCCCCAAAGATGAGGCGCTCTGCTGGGGAATCAGCCTCTCCAAATTCATCCTCTAGAGAAGCATATCCGAGAGGAGAAGACATCTGGCAGACACAAGAGAGGGAATCATCAGCTTCAGGTAGGATGATATCCTCAACCTGAGGCCTGGGACTGATAGGAGGAGGGCTGGCCTGTGGGGATCCAGGCACAGCAGGCCTCAGGGCCATAAAGGCATTAAATAGGCTCTGTGAAAAAGCCCACCAATCTGGTTGGCTTTCAGGAGAGGGTGGGAGAGAGGCTTGGTCTTGGATTTCTTTTTCAATGAAGGCCTAGGAGGCATAAGCCCTGAAGAAGGCCTAGGTTCAGTGGACTGAGAAGCAGAGGAAAGGCCCGTCTGGCCAGCCGTAGGAACCTGTTGTTTTTCTCAAAAGTTTCTCACAAATCTAGTCATGTCAGCAGAAAATCTGAGTAACATCTGCTGTAGAACAATGCTAAAAGCTGTGTTTGATTATGTCAGCCTTAGAAGGCCATGTCTTGTAAAACAGTATAAGAATAAGCATACTTCCTGTTAGTAGTTAGACAAATCCTTGTATTTGCATGTTTTTGTCTCCTTGCAGCAAGTCATTAAAAGTGCCTTAACTGAACCTTACGTATATTGGTCTTTGAAGTTTTCTCCTTTGACAGATTGGTCCTTCGGATCAGAAATCCTCACTTTGCCTCGGATCAGACAGGCCAGGTGGCTTGAAACTGTATGGGGAAGAAACCGCATTGGTTCTTCTTACTCGAAAAGCCCTCCGACTGAATTGTCGTACAAAAGAGGCCAGCCACTTTCTGATCTGCGACTGAAGGACAGGTTTACTCGAACCAGGTGATCAATCATGAAGGCTCAGGTAAGGTGAATCTACCTTCTTTTTTCTGTTTTAGATCAGGGACTAGATTTGTATTTGTTTTGTTAAGACTTTGTTATACAAGTCAGGGACAGAAAGATTACTGTCTTGTCATAGATCAGGGAAACAGAGCAGGTAGGCAGTCATTCTGAAGAGACTATAACAAAATCTGTGGTACCAAGTTAAAAATAAGGTGTTACGTAATGATTAAAAGGGTAGAACAAAATGGGTAATAATTGTACAAAAAGATCCCAAAATCCGCTGTTAACCGAAGACGCGAAATATATGCAGTCACAGCATGCTGATAATATTAAATACTACTCAAAATGTGTTAATAAGTATGAATTTGATGGTAAAGTAGAAAAATCCTCTATTGTCAAACTTGTCAAACAGCTTAAAACTGATTCTAAAGGTCAGGTAAAAAAGCAACGTCAATTAGGAATTGCTCAGGCACACAGGTGGATTGAGGAAGTAAACCGAAGGGAACAAAAGAATAATAATTCAAAAGCAATGTTTTTAGATAAGGAGGACAATAACTTAGTAATAGCATCGGCCCCTCCGCCTCCCTTACCAGAATATGAGGCAAGTGAACAAGTTAGCCCACCCCCGTGATATCCTGCTGTCACTGTAAATAGAGATACTACAAAAGCGAACCCGTTTATTAGAGATTCCATCGAGACCAGGTCTTGAACACGGGCAGGAAACTCAAAAGGGGACATTGAGTTGTATCAAATGGGTAGAAATTCACAATCTTTGAGTGAAGAAGAAATATGCCCACTTATAGAAGTGCCTAATCCTCAGGCAGGACAAGAAGGTCAGGACCCAACTATTCTAGTGTATAAACCCTGGACTCCGGAAAGCCACTGAGGGAATTCCCCATCCAAAAGTTAATTTTAGAAAGTTCTTAGAAGATTTGCAAGGAATGAGGCTAAGTTATAATTTAAATGGAGAAGAGGTAGAAGAAGTAGTCAGACAAATTATGGGGCCAGATTGGCACATGATTAGTGGAGACTGGAATCCCTGTGATGCTGCGTTCAAGCCCCTCCCACATAGCAGCGCAGAGTTAGACAACAGAGTGAAAGGTCTTACAGACCAAATCTCTGAGAAATGGAAGCCTAGGGCAGACTGGACTTGCATTAATCAATGCATCCAACAAGAAGGCGTGACTGTTGACAGATATTATGCCAGACTATTAGAATGTTTTAATAACCACTGCGGAATGCAGGTTCCAGAAGATCAGACGCACGATTCCCCATATGAGCAGCAGTTAAAGAATGCATTTTTGAAAGGCAGTATTGCACCAATAAGCAGTTTTATTACAAAACACATGATAGATCATCGTACAAGCAGGTTACAGTCATTACCTGAATATGCTAGGCATGCCGAAAGGCATTTTAATAGCAAAAAGAAAAAGAAAGCCCAAGTATTTTCTGCAGAAGATGGAGCAGAAGTTTATGTAGTACAGTCTGGGAAAAAGGGCAAGAAAAATGCCCAGGGAAACAAACAATCTGATCAACGATCAGAGGACTTTGAAGGGTGAAAGAAAAGGGGTGAATGTTTCAAATGCGGTAAAAAGGGACACTTGGCAAGGGATTGCAAGAAAAACAAGAAGGCAACTACAGAAGACAACGAGGGTGAGGACTGACTATATGATAGTCAGGAATCACTAGAAGGGGATAGCAGAGAAGGGACAAATGAGAATGTGATAAGAGGGAGTAGAGAATGTGACAGAAGAAATAGAGGAAGTGCAGGAAGTCACGGATAGTGAAGAAAATGAAATATTAGATTTGGCTTTATTGAGCTTAGAGCTCTATTTAGCAGACACGAAACCAGAAGTTACACTCCTGGTAGAAGGGAGGGAAGTCAGATTCTTGTGTGACTCAGGGGCATCACGGACCCTGATACATCCCTCCAAACTGCCAGAGAACTCAGAGTCACCTGATTACATATTAGTGAAAGCAGCTAATGGACAGCTGTATCGGGAGCAAGTGTCGGCCATGACCAAACCAGGCCCAAACCCACTGACGGACTTTTTCCAGAAATGGTTTGGGGGGTGGGATACTATCCTAATGAACATCCTGATTGCCATTTGTGTAGGAATGCTCCTACTGGGAGTATGTGTTTGTTGTGGTATCCCCTGCATGAAAAGACTGATAAAAGACTTCATAGACATGTCAGTTTCTGAAACCTTATATCAAAGTACTGAGTTTGAAGAACTGTTAAAAGACTAAAAATGCTTTCATAAGTTTAAACTGAATGACTGTCTTACTGCAAATGCTGAGTGGAAGAGGCTAGGAGAAGAAAACAAACTGTTTATGCTTATTTTGAAAGTAGAATAAAAGTATTAATAGGGGGGAAATGTTAGAAAAATATGTATTAATGTGTGTATTAGTAATATGCTTAGTGCATTTAGAGCTTGAAAAGGGTTAACACATTTATTCTATTTCCTACTGCATAAATCTGTACAAACTGCAGATGCTTTCTGACCTTGTATTGTTAGCTAAAATCTTGCTTGTGCCTTGGAAATTTACTGAGAAGCAGATGATTTTTGCTTATGTTAGGAAAATAATGAATAGAACAATACTACTTGTATGAAACTTAGATAAGGAGTTCCGCTTGTGCTGTGAGAAAATACACAGCTGCAGAAGTTAGATAATTAGTACAAAGCCTGCTTGAAAATATGAACTGCAATCAGCATTTGCCTGTATCGGAGTTAGAAAAATACCTTGAAATGTAACACTGTATAATAGATGCCTGTAAACGGATTAGTGACCACCAAGGCCAGGTTGTTTTTCCTCAAACGTTTCTCACAAATCTAGTCATGTCAGCAGAAAATCTGAGTAACATCTGCTGTAGAACAATGCTAAAAGTTGTGTTTGATTACGTCAGCCTTAGAAGGCCATGTCTTGTAAAACAGTATAAGAATAAGCATACTTCCTGTTAGTAGTTAGACAAATCCTTGTATTTGCATGTTTTTGTCTCCTTGCAGCAAGTCATTAAAAGTGCCTTAACTGAACCTTACGTGTATTGGTCTTTGAAATTTTCTCCTTTGACACTTACCTATCCCTTTGGACGATGTTAATGAAATTTTAACATAACAGCTTGCAGAATTAAGAACACTCAGTCTCCTAACACTTACTAGATCACACCTACACTTACTCTCTCTCTCGGTGTCATAAAATACCAGGAATCAATTAAACAATATCTACTTTGCCTTTTTCTTAGTGCCACCTTGCAAATGTTGGTACTACTGGCATGCAAGATAATATGATCCCTCAAAGACATGGCAGAGACAAACTGGCAGTGTGTGTTCCCCAACAGAAATCAGAGGAAATGCCTGTGATTGTTGTGAATGAAGATCATGAACCCTGTGTAACAACTGCCACTACACCGATCTCTGGCAAACTGGGAACTCCTTGGAGCAACCGTTGCTCTAACAGGTGATGCATGCAATCCGGGAGTGCGCTATAAAAAAGAGGGATCCAGTAGCAAGTAAAATCTCCAAATATTAGCAAAAAGAAAGGAAACACCTGCTACTGGACCCTCTATTTATTTGGGGAAAACAAAAAGAAAATTAGGTTGGTGGTGGAGCTGCTATGCAAGTGGTGGCTTGGATTGCAAGAATCCGATTGGCTGCCACCACTTGCTTTACCAACAACTTTTTCAGCGGATTTTCAAGTAAAAGTTTAATATGACCCTAATGTAAAAAGACGCTGAATCTTAACTACATAGGGTAAATTATAAGTTCAGTTAAGATTTCAACATAATAAGTCTGTATTACTCTTTGACGATTGTGTATAAAGATGCTTTATTACACTGTTGACAAGTTGCACTTTAACTCTAGTAGGAAATTTCAGGGTGTTTTACCATATCAGTGTTTGTATTGTATTTAATTTACATTTTTAAGGAGGGTGGGAAAAATAATGCTCTTATTAATTAGAATGTGTAGATTATCCGTTACGTAGGGAAATAAGTAAACTAGGTGTTCTAATTGCTCTTTATTTTAGATCATCTTTTCAATGAAGTGAGTGGCAAAAACAACTGAGATATTTATCTGCAGTATCAAATGCTGTAACCCACATAATATTTCTGCTGGCTAATAATCTAGACATTTATGGCTACCAAAGCAGGAAATCTGCAAACAACTTACTCTGTTCTTTACAGTGCAACAACTGTACATTGTCTGTGCAGATCTTCCTACAGCAAATTTGTTTCACATGTCCTAAAGTTAATTATTTTGCAATATATTTTCTTTTGTTTTGTATGGATGCCTTACCATCTCCCATGAAAACAGAAGTTTTGCACAAGCAGAAAACCTGGTAGTTAAATTCCATCACACAAAGGGAAATTTTGTAATTCATACTGCCACTTTATTAACATTTAAGGTTTCTTCCAAATGACAGTTAGTTCCTGTGCATCTGTGTAAGGGGCAGGGGTGGAAGTAAAATATTCAGTTCATATAAAGGGCAGGATTCACGAAGGCTTGCACGGAGTGTAAGAGACGTGCAACACTCCATGCAAGCCTCGCGATCCAGGAACAGCCCTAAACTCCGTGTAAGAGACCAGCTAAAATGTCTCTTACACGGACTGGGCGTGGACATGCTAAATACCTCACTTGCATCTGAAAGGTATGCAAATGAGGTATATTAGCGATCCACGAAGCAGAAACCAGTCCGTGTAGGAGACGTTTTAGCTGCAGAAATGTACTCAGTCGACAACTGAGTACATCTCTGCAAAATCAACAACGGAGCGATGTCAGCTCCCAAAAAAGGTTGCATATGAGTCAGGTAGCATACCAATGGCCAAATATGTGGCCATTGGCCAGATAACCCGATGCAAAAATATAAAAAAATTATTTTTTGAAATTTCCGATGTTTAAACCCAGCGCAGCCCCGCGCAAACGGGCTGCGCTGTATAAAACTATAAAAAATAAGGTTATAAACCCACAAATGTGGGTTTAATGCAATACATGGAATGACAATGCAGGGACCAGCAGACAAGAACCAACATGGCCACCGTGTAGTGGTTGCTAAGGGGGGGAAGCTGAGTCTAAGACATGTAACTAAGCATTAGTAGGCAATCTCATGTAAATGAGGGTTAGGATACTGAATCCCACAGTCACATAGCAAATGAGCACTGTCTGAGTAGTGTAAGAGATAGAAAAGGGGGAGGAATAGAGTAGGAGATAGGTGACATCACAGGGGGGAATGGTAGACAGAAACGCAGTTCATTGGAGGCCAGTGTAACATGACAGATGACAGGCACAGATCATGGAAAGAGGTGTGCCACTAGAGAAGTCATGGAAAGACAAGAAATGGAAGGTGTACACTGTTACCTAGACCAAAGTTTCTTGCTGGCCGTGCATGCGCATGTGTGTGCGCAATGAAGCGTGAGTAAGGCAGTGTCTTGGCGTGTAAGGCAGTGTGAGCATGTGGGAGCGTGTTGGGAGATGTTTAACACTGTTTGCGCGGGTGTCTTGCGTGGAAGGCAGTCTGAGGATGTAGGAGGCTGTTGGTAGACGTGTAACAGTGTTTGCGGGTGTACGGCGTGTAAACCTGAATAAGAAAATCCTTAACCGTGTAAGCATGTGTGCGCATGTAAGCCACTGTGAGCGTGTTCCACATAGTATGCAACCTGCTCCCCCCTGAGGAAACAGAGAGGAAAAAGGAAGCAACACAATTAATAGGAAGCTAGCAGGGATAACTGCTGAAGCTAGCAGGTGAAAATAATTAGAAGCAGGCAATTACACAGGCAGAATAGTAGCCCAGCCCAGCACTTAAAACTCTGCAAACAGTAGTGCAGGATGTTCTCATTAAGAGACACTGCAAGACAGGAGTAAGCTAATAGAAGTGAAAACTGAAAAAGCTGAACCCAGAGCAGAAATGCTAGGGGCTGCCATAGCTGTCATAATGAGACATAGGCGACTTGCTGAGGGTGGTGACAATGCAGAAGGTGCCAGACAACCCACAGTGAGGAGACGGAGAAGAGTGTACAGGCCCAGGGTCACCTACCACGGGTTACATGAGCTGGAGATTGTAGAGCTATAGAGTGGACAGAGAGCTCCTGCAGCAGATTGTTGAGCTGTGCAGGCCACGCCTCACACACAGAACCAACAGAGGGGAACCCATCCCAGTGGAAACCAAGGTATGTGTTGGCCTAAGAATACTAGCAACAGGTACCTTCCAGAGACCAACTGGTGATATGATGGGGATATCACAGGCATCAGCCTCCAGGGTACTACACAAGTTCCTGGATGCCATGTCAGCACATGTCGGTGATCATGTATATTTCCCTAATGCCAGTGAGGTATTGGCCAGCAATATGCGTCTCTTCCAGCAAATAGCGGAATACCCTGAGGTACTGGGTGCTATAGACTGCACGCACATACGCATCAAAGCACCAGCAGGAGAGCGGGGTAGGGCCTACATAAACCGCAAGGGCTTCCCCTCCATCAACTGCCAGGTCGTGTGTGATGCCCAGGGAATAATAATGAATGTGTGTGCTGGCTGCCCTGGGAGTTATCACAATTCCCACATCTGGCATTTGACGCAGCTGTACCAGACATTTGCCAATGGGGACATCCCACACGGACACGTAGTGGGGGATGCAGGTTATGCACTGGAGCCGTGGCTGATGACACCCATCAGAAACGCACACACACCTGAACAGGAATGCCATAATGAGGCACACGCACAAACACGTAATGTGATAGAGCATGTGCTTGGGCTGCTCAAGTCACGGTTCCGGTGTCTGGACACATCTGGTGGAGCCTTGCAGTACACACCAACTACATGTACCCAAATTGTCATGGTATGTGCCATGCTACATATGATCCTGCGAAAACAGCTGCAGCAGGACCAGCATAGGGCAGGGACAAACAGCCCCCCACCATTGCCAAGGCCATCACAGGCAGAGCGTGACTCGGAGGAGGAACAACCTGAGCCTGCCCCAGTAGGCAGAAGGAGGTGTGCCCAGTATGCCCTGGCCTTGGCAAAGAGGCAACGCATAGCACATACACTGGCTCAGTAGGAACCCTGGGAATGATACCCCTCTCTGACTCACTCATATAGTAAAATGGATGCCTAACGTGACACAACCTGCTCTCAAACATGTACAGGGAAGTGTAATATGCACATCCGACAGAGGCAGCCCTGCTGCACCACCTGAGGCATGAATGCTATGTGTTAAGTAATGTAACACCAAGTACCATATGCACACCTGAGGACCCTGACTAACATCCTACCCTCACCAAGTATCATGCCACAACATGACAACGAGATGACCAAGTGCAACAATTGCCTGAAGTATCGCAGTTATCCGAAGGGGACCCAATGTGTGCCAGTCTGGGATGACATGCTGAGCATGACAAGATGCACCACCTGCCAGGACTGGCGTGCACCTATCAGTGCAGGCCGTATGGATACTGGCAAAGGCTGTTGTCACCCACAGTGCGCCCTGAATAGGTAAGGCTCAAAACACAAACCTATCTCCAGAGGTAACAGAAGGGATAAGAATAAGATAAGGGATAAGTTGAATCAGCAAGATGCATGCAGTCTAAACACACCCAGTATGGTGAATGTTGATAACTGTGGTGTAACAGAAAACTGAGGCAAGGCTCACAACAGCACCCTAACACTACCAGGTTACACCTCATACTGTGCTGTACAGCCTCAGAACTTGGACCAAGCTACAAAATGATGGTGACTAGCAAGAATTCCCAATGATAACCACACCCCCATGTCAGTACCACAACAAAAAGCAGCATGGACTAGCCATGCTCAAGTAACAGTGGCTACAACTGCCCCCCAGTGTATAGCCTGCTATAGACAACTGTCCCAACACCAGGTACTGCATCCGGCCTATGCTGGAATACATGAATATATCAAGTCCTCAAACCCACATTATATTGGGTGACTGCAAATACCCAGACATAGACTGGGAGCATTATACTAGCTCCAACAGTGTTGGACAAAGGTTCATAGAATCCACAAACCAAAAGGCCCAGGAACAATGTACCACTCCCACAAGAGGGGTAAGCATACTGGATGTGATAATCAGCAACATGGGTACTGGATGTCAAGATGAGAAGTGTATTGCTCACTGGTAAAACCAGACCATAGAGTAATCACACTGGATATACAAATCCTGACCACAGTCCCTGGCCGGGAAACCACAGTGGAAAACATGTCTTAAGCAATATCTGCACTCCTCCAAACTGATGTGGAATCCATTAAAGGTCCCGTGCAGGTGCGAAATATGGGCCATACCTCAGAACCTGTAATACAGCCATTCCATGAACACTGCCAGGAATGCTTGGATTATGCATTCCTAAATTAAAACAAGACACAGTGCCTAAATCTGGCATGGTGGACACCAGCCATAATGAAAACATGCAAGAGAATGAGGAAGCTACTACACGATAGAGCAAACATGAACAATGAAGTAACACTGATCAGTAGTATGGCAATAAAATCTGTCCACACATGCAATCCACTAAGGCCAGCCACAACAAGTGGAATCCGTGAATCCTGAGGCAATGTCACACCTGCCCCAAGTACACAGACAACCCCCAACACCACCCAAGAAATACAAACATATTTGAGAGATGCAACCATCCATCCAAACTGGAGGCTGAGCTCCCTCAACTCAGTACTCCCAAAACAAGTCAGTAGGAGAAGGTAACCACACACACCACAAACACAGTCCCACATAGACCTATCACAACTGCAAACCAAACACAAACACAAACATTCCCGGAGGCACAAATTACAAACACAGCACACCAACAGAGGCCTCTAAAGCAGACACCCAATCAAACAGCCTCCAAACATAGCACATGCAACACATAGCACACAAAGCTGGTGTGCCAAACAGTCACAGGCCAGAAGGAGAAACAACATGCCTGATGCAGTTGTAATAGGTGACTCCATAGTCAGACACACTGCTGTCCCGCACACCAGACTGAACAAGGGAAAGGGTACAGTAAGCTGCCTGTAGGCTGCCACAATATGCCACATAATAGACGTATGTAGGTCACTCCAAAGCAAGTAGAAATATGATGCAGTCATAGTCCATGCTGGTGTGAATGACCTGAGATGTACCGCCCTAGACTACATGAAAAGAGACATAGATGAGCTATCTGATTATGTAGTCCAGGCCAGTATGACACTCACCGTTCGCAGCATCCTACCCTTACCAAGAGTAATGCCACAGTACAAACATGGAATGATCAGTCATAGCAAGTGGCACACTTACTGGTGTTATTCCAAGGGGATGCAATGTCTGTCCGCTTGGGATGTCATGCTTGACAAGCCACGCAGCTGTCCTTGGAATGGCCTGCACCTGTTACCCCTGGGCGTCTGAATATTGGATAAGGCCTTTGCCACCTCCATAGAGCCTTTTGTAGGCAAGGCTGAAAAGACTGACCCACCACCCTAGAAAACATAAGTGGGAAGAAACATAAGGGAAATGCTGACCAATGCCAGATGTGTACACCCCAATATGCAAGCTCCCGAGGCCATCCCCAGAATGGAGAACATCGATGTCTGTGCAGTGACAGAAACCCGCTGCAAGCCTCCTGACAGCACACCAGCACTACCAGGTTATACCATGTAGCATGTGTCATGGCCCCCAAACCTGGAACGAAACATAAAAGGAGGGTGAGTATCCGTAGTCAGCACAGACACCCATACGTCCAGGTAACTGACAATGCACAAGGCATTGGAGTTCACACATGTGCAACTAACTGTAGGCATGACTGCTGTGCAGTCTGTAGCATGCTACAGACCGCACTCACACACACAATAACCCCACCCAGCTGTCCTGAAGACAATGGGCAGTATGAATGTCCCACCAAATAACAAACAAGGTACCACTAATTACCACATAGGTGGTAAACCAGTATGTATATAAAGAGTAACCAGGGACCTAGGGACACAAGTGGACAGTAACCTGTTATGTGACACCCACATTGCCAATGTGGCTAGGAAGACTTTCTACATTTGACACTGTAGCAGGAAAGGAGTCACATCTACGGCAACAGAGGTCATTGTGCCCCCATACTTTTCTCCAATCACACCCATAATCCAGTACAATGCCTCATATGGGATGTACCTTACCTGACACCTGCAGCAGTTAGAAAGACCTCAAAGGTACCTCACCAAGAGGATAAAGGGTCACAAATACATGTCATATGCTGCCTGGCTGTAGACACCCCAGCTGAATCTAGTCACATACTGCCTACACAGAGGCATTGCATGCCTGTTGTAGGAGGCCATGCCCAACACAGGAGTAATGGACATGCTCCACCACAGAAAACACAAATCCATCGGAGCTGTGAGAGGGAGAGATGTCAACCTCAACAAATAATGAAATAGGATGTGCTGGTGGGACAGATACATAATCCAGAGGCTCCCCACACCCTGGACCAGAATCCCATTCCATGTTAGGCAGAGCCCCTCACTGACACTCTTCAACAGAATCTTGCCAAGTGGATGGATGATTGTAGAGTTACACTGGGGGTCTTCACTGTGTCATGTCCAGACAGAGGCACAGCCAAGCAAAACATAAATGGCCATAATATGCACATAGCAAGGGTGTCAAAAGCCACACACACTCTGGCTAGGCTAACAAATGCCCAGGGTGGATAGCCTAGTATGACCCTATGAACCTATGAAGATACAAATTGTACAAGACACTAAGGATAATCCCAAGGCTTTCACAACTGAAGGTAGGAACCATGTTGGGAATTCACAGATATGCCCTGAATCACACAAATATCACAAACACACACACATATTGCCCACATACATCCTGACAGGTGCAGTGCAAACCCCCCCCCCCCCCCGAATGCAGAATATCTATCCCAGAAGACTGCTGGCCCCCTGACATTGCAGATGCTGAGGTAACAGCCAACATCTACAAAGCAAAACACACAGCAGCAATGGTATGAGATGTTGTCCTGGGCTTAGTGCAACATGGACTCCAAGATGAATGGAATGCCAAACCACACTACTGCTCAATGTCAGCCGTACCACAGAATATGTACCCAAAGAGCAGTGTACAACAACAGTGGTCCTTCTCAGCAAAGGTGTTGCCTGAATGGATACTGAACACTACTACCCCAGAATCCTGAGAAGCTCAGTTTGCACAGCTATGGAAAGGATCAGCATGTACCACAGACATAAAGATATTGGGGACCTACTGACACCGGACCCAACCCAGTGTGGCCTTCCCAAGTGCAGATCCTGCCCCTAACCATGTTTGACTCAATTGAAACAGCCATTAAGGTCATTGATGAGGACAATGTGCTCCACACAGTGTATCTGGACCTTGCAAAGGCTTCTATACAATACCCTACGTGTCCATTATAGATAGGCTCACCAGCTTAAATATAAACCCACATGTCAGTAGAGGGGTTGCAAACCAGACCAAGGACAGAACAGACATGGTCAGACATGCTGCAGCCATGTCAGACTACAAACCAGATATAACTGGCATCCCACAAGGCTTTGTCCTGGGAACACCCTTGTCTGGTATATATGTCCCATAGGTACAGGCAAACATGGAAGGACTGTGTCCAAACATGTCTGCAGAGGACTACAAACTGCTCACCACATATGATCCACCAGCTGACACAAGCATCCCACAAAAGGGCCACATAGAAACAGACAACTGGTGCCATAGCCATGTCAGCAAGTTAAGTGCAGAAATGTGTATAGTCAACCCCCGTGGATATACAGTAAGTGCCCACCAATTACCACATAGGTGTGAACCCATTATGTAGGTAACATGTAATGAGAGACCTGGGGACACAAGGTGATAGATATCCTGCATTGGACAAACATGTGCTGTAGTGTTTACAGGAACATACCATATACCCACCTACTCACACAGGCTGTCAGATCTAGATAAGGGGAGGTCATTGTGGCTCTGCAGTCATCCTTCATCAGCGGTACAATTGACTACAATAGCCCCTGTGGGATGTACCTCAGCAGACACCTCCATCAACTGTAAAGTCCCCAACAGTACCTCATCAGGAGTATCAAAGAGCTTGCACAGATGCCATGTGTTGCCTGTGTCGCTGGCATCAATGAACATGCTGCACCTTGTACAATCTGAATGGCAGTGAGCCATGCACATTAGAGACCTGAACCCCAGCACTCACTCACATAGGACAAGCTGTACTGTGCTCCATAACACAGAAGCCACCCCCAGCACAGGCTACCCATAGAGTCACATATCAATCTTCCTCAATAGGAACCCTGATGAGTGGATGGGAGATGGTAGATTTATCCTGGGTACCACTGTCATGTCACAGGTAGACAGAGGCACAGTATACTAACCATGACATATGTCATGGCAAACTCCACGTACATGTGTGTTGAAGGACAAACATACTCTCCAAATAGCATTACACATGGACTAGGGCACATCGCTAGTGTTTGCAAATGTACACCTATGTTTTGGAATACACTACCAATGTTGGACAAGCCTGGTTTAACTAGTTCATATCTGAACAGAATGCAACATGGTCAGATGTACATAACTGGCCCGTAACCAGGCTGTTGTGCCCACTATCGAAATGTAAAGCAGTGATAGCAGTAAAGCCTAGGATACTGCCCACCACAGTCAAAGTACTACCAGTACACTATACAGTACTACAGTGTTAGGTCAGTGTGAAAGGATGTTGACAACTGTATGCAAAGTATCCCATGCAAACACTGCAGGCACAGTATAACCCTGTTGTGTTCACACACAAAGCAGTTGTACCGTAACTACACAACATGACACACAACACACAACCATAAACGGGTGATAGTTGTTGAAGTTCACACTCATCCACAAATGTGGTGGGCTGCAGAGTCCAACATATGGAATGCTCACACTGGGCATGCTCACACACATTGACAACATGCCATGGGAAGGCTGAACTGGGCATGCTCACACACTTAGGCCAAATCTCGGTGTAGCAGTTGGACACACATAGCTGGTATTGTTATGTTGTATTCCAGGAACCAACCACATTATAGCAGTCTGCCCAGTGCACACAGCTAAATGACTACAGAGACATACGTGAAATAGTGGATCCCTCCCAGATGCAAACATCTTCCACAGATGCACAAGTGTTTTCATACAAACAGGGAATGCTATGGCAATAAAGATGTGCAAACAGTCTATCAGCAACAAATAATGTGCATTTCACAATTAAACATATGGGTGTAGGGTCAACACTAGGCTGTGGGCCCTAGGGAATGGCAGCTTAGCCAGAGTGTGCTTGGTGTCTGCCTCCCCACAGGATGCACAGTCCCCTTTCTAAACACAGATGATGTCAGCACCCTCTAA
This sequence comes from Protopterus annectens, assembly GCF_019279795.1. Lineage (NCBI taxonomy): Eukaryota > Metazoa > Chordata > Ceratodontiformes > Protopteridae > Protopterus > Protopterus annectens. The sequence continues at coordinate 1,126,238,694 of NC_056728.1, forward strand.
GTACAGCAGGAGAAAAGAAACTCCCCAGTAATCCGAATAGCGTGCTCTGCTAATGCGTCCATCTCAAGTGTCATAACATAGTTAGGTAGGGGTGTCAAATCCTGCAAATGCTCAGTGTGTGTGTGTGTGTGAGTGGGGTTGGTGTGTGTGTAAGTCTGTGGGAGAGAAATGTCCCTTTTGGCAAATAGGAAAACACACTACAGGATGCACATTCCCTTTCTAAACACCAATGATGTCAGCACCCAATAAGTACAGCATGAGAAAAGAAACCTCCCAGTAATGCGAATAGCGCGCTCTGCTAATGCGTCTGTCTCAAGTGTCATAACATAGTTAGGTAGGGGTTTGAATCCTGTGAATGGCAAGTGTGTGTGTTTGTCTGAGGGGGGTTTGTGTGTGTGAGGGAAATGTCCCTTTTGGCAAATAGGAAAACACACTACAGGATGCACATTCCCTTTCTAAACACCAATGATGTCAGCACCCAATAAGTACAGCATGAGAAAAGAAACCTCCCAATAATGCAAATAGCGCGCTCCGCTAATGTGTCTGTCTCAAGTGTCATAACATAGTTAGGTAGGGGTTTGAATCCTGTGAATGGCAAGTGTGTGTGTTTGTCTGAGGGGGTTTGTGTGTGTGAGGGAAATGTCCCTTTTGGCAAATTGGAAAACACACTACAGGATGCACATTCCCTTTCTAAACAGCAATGATGTCAGCACCCAATAAGTACAGCATGAGAAAAGAAACCTCCCAGTAATGCGAATAGCGCGCTCTGCTAATGCGTCTGTCTCAAGTGTCATAACATAGTTAGGTAGGGGTTTGAATCCTGTGAATGGCAAGTGTGTGTTTGTCTGAGGGGTTTGTGTGTGTGAGGAAATGTCCCTTTCGGCAAATTGGAAAACACACTACAGGATGCACATTCCCTTTCTAAACACCAATGATGTCAGCACCCAATAAGTACAGCATGAGAAAAGAAACACCCCAGTAATGCGAATAGCGCGTTCTGCTAATGCGTCTGTCTGAAGTGTCATAACATAATTAGGTAGGGGTTTGAATCCTGTGAATGGCAAGTGTGCGCGTTTGTCTGAGAGGGGTTTGTGTGTGTGAGGGAAATGTCCCTTTTGGCAAATTGGAAAACACACTACAGGATGCACATTCCCTTTCTAAACACCAATGATGTCAGCACCCAATAAGTACAGCATGAGAAAAGAAACATCCTAGTAATGCGAATAGCGCGCTCTGCTAATGCGTCTGTCTCAAGTGTCATAACATAGTTAGGTAGGGGTTTGAATCCTGTGAATGGCAAGTGTGTGTTTGTCTGAGGGGGGTTTGTGTGTGTGAGGGAAATGTCCCTTTTGGCAAATTGGAAAACACACTACAGGATGCACATTCCCTTTCTAAACACCAATGATGTCAGCACCCAATAAGTACAGCAGGAGAAAAGAAACCTCCCAGTAATGCGAATAGCGCGCTCTGCTAATGCGTCCGTCTCAAGTGTCATAACATAGTTAGGTAGTGGTTTGAATCCTGCAAATGCCAAGTGTGTGTGTTTGGATGGGGGGGGGGGGTTATTGTGTGTGTGCAGATATGTATGAGGAAAATGTTCCTTTAGCCAACTGGGAGAACACACTACAGGATGCAGAAGCCCCTTTCTTAACACAGATGATGTCAGCACCCTACAAGTACAGCAGGGGAAGGGAAGCCTCCCAGTAGTGTGAATAGCGCACTCTGCTAATGCGTCTCTCCCGAGTATCGTAATGTAGTTAGGTAGGAATTTGAAACCTGTACATGGCATGTGTGTGTGTTTGGATGTGGGGAGTTTGTGTGTGTGCATTTCCGTCTGAAAAACATGTTAGTTTTGGCAATCAGGAGATCACACTACCTGATGCACATTACCCTTTCAAAGTACTGATGTTGTCAGCACCCTCTAAGTATAGCCAGAGACGAGGAACTATCTAGTAAACCCAACAGTGTGCTTTGCTAATGCGTCCCTCTCACGTGTCATGACATAGGTAGGTAGGGGAATGAATCCTGCATATGGCAAGTTTAAATGTGTGTGGGGGTAGTAGGGTGTGTGTAAATGCAAGTGTGAGGGAACAGATCCTTTTGACAAATACTACTATACACCAGATGCTGCATACCCCACCAGTAAACACAGGGGATGTCACCACACTATCAGCACAGCCAGACAGGGCTGGTTGGCTAGTAATGCCAATAGTGTGCTCTGCTACTGTGTCTATTACCATCGTCAGAGTACAGATAGGCATGTTTGGGTAACCCACAACTATCACGTGTGGTTGTGTCACACAGTATGACCATGTGCGGGTGTTTGTACATACCAATGCATGCCATCGCCTAACCCAGCAATGGCACTGCACACATGATGTATGTGTGTGACACATACACAGAAATACCTGTGACCTGCAGTAGTTACCATGTCTGACACATGCTTTGTGTGGATAAATGGTATTAGCAATGTATACCAATATGACTGTGTGTCCTAGTGTGCAGGGTCCGCACGTGGTATGTCCCTATACAGTGTGGGTGTCTATGGTGAAAGACCTACAGCAGGGGATACACATCTGGTCTGGCCCATATAGTGTACATGTAGTCAATGTACAGGTGCTGTATGTTCCCACCTGTTGTGGTAGTGGTAACATGTCACTCCACTGCATGTCGGTGACCACATGCTGTGAACTCTTCAGCTAGAGTGTTGTAGCTACAGTAATGCTCACACACAATGTTTGGCTGGATGCAGTATGGCCTTATAAACACAGTTCATGGGACTGTCATATTGACGGTGTTGTTATGGAGGATAGGTGGTCTTCCTGTGTATGTGAGGGTTGTGTGTGCCATGCTATGAACCAGATGGCAGTCCGACACACTGTCAGCTGCACCTGAGTAGGCCCTGATGGTTTGCGCTGTGCCAACAACCTGGAGGTGTGTGTATCTGTGTTAACTTGGGATACCACACCCCTATCCATGTGTGTTACATGTGTAGGGGACGACAGGCATGGTAAGGGGCATAACCTGTCAGTGATGGGTAACACCTGTGAGGCATGAATCATGCATCTGGTACTGCACAGACACTGCAGTTCACCGTGCTGAGGGCAGTGTCCGGTGCATGCATCCTCCGGTGTACACTGCTGTAGTTGTGTAGCAGCACTGTTAGTGTCCTAACCTGTGTGATACCCACGGAGGTCGCTATGTAAACCATCTCCTGCAGCATAAGGCAGTATGTGTGTACCAAGGAGCCATGCCAGTATACATCGGGCCATGTGTGTCACGTGCAAGATGACCCGTGAACATCAATGTGGCTTCCCTAGCATGTAAGCAGACGTTGACAGCCAGTGGATACCCTATGAATGACAGTGGAGACTGAGCATAATGTAGACATACAACAGCCTTCCCACATATAGTGGTAGAATACCTGGGGAGAGTATGTTGGCAACCAACATCAGGCTCATACTGGCCTGTGCCACATGCTGAGAGATCCATTCTATGTTCCCTATCATGTAATCCAGGGAGGTATGTCCCAGGCAGCCACACTGGCATGGTCAATGAGTGAGTCATATCTGTCCATACCTCTGTCTGACCTGTATGCATGTGTGCTGTGGTGGACCATAGTGCCCCTGAGTCATATCACCGTGCCCTTCACCAGATACAGCCTGTTGAGCGGGACACCAGTGCAGCACACATGACAGGTACCTGACACGTTTGTAGCAGGTGTGTTGTGTAGCCCTACAGGCTGTGGGTGTGTGGCACAGGGGATGTGCGTGCCATGTGTGGCATGTGCTCTGTTCTGACGGAACATATGCCTGTGTGCCAGCTGTGGAGGTGTGTGATGCACAGGCAGGCTGCTAGTCTGAGTCCCCACGTATGCCCCAGTGTGTTCAGCATGCTGTCAGTGTGTGTCAATGTCTGACTGGTATTGTCGTCCCTGTAATATCATGTATTGCTTTATTTATTTTTCCTACATATGTTGACAGGGATAGCCCAACTGGATGCATGTCCATTCCCAGGGTAGGCCCGTGGAGACAAGCTACGAGGGTAGCAGATACAGCATTACAGAATACTAGCATGACATAGTACAAACAGATTATTTACAGAGATTACATAAGTAAGCAGGTCCAACATGTTCCACAGGTTAATGTTAGACCTGAGCACAAGCCAGGATTAAATTGTATTTACACAGTACAGTGGTTCACACAGGTTACACATCCGAGTTAGCCAGGCCTGATACACTGACATAGCCAGTTACCTGACGAATGTTGTTTGGGTCTACTGTTAAATGACCTAAGGTGGACATTAGGGTAATATCAGCTGGAAGTGGGTTCCAGGATCTACGTACAGGATTTGCAAAGAGAGAATCACCAGCTGTGTTAATAGACTTGCTAGTTCGGTAGTACAATGTTAGAGGATCGGCGGTCTAGGATTGTTATAGGGGGTGATTGTAATTTAAGTGCAGGAGTATTGTCTGGACTATACAGGATTTTATAGGCCATAATCAGTTGGTTATACTGTATTAGGCTGGGTATTGATAGCCAAACAAGCTGATTTAGATTGATGCAATGATGTGTCCTAACAGGCGGGCCAGTGGCAAACCTGGCAATGTGGATGTAGCAAATCCAGTGCTTGTTAAGGACAGTCTTGTTCATATGTGAGAGTAGAGGGGATGCATACAGAAGGGCTGCAACAAGGTGTGAGCGAGCTATGGCACCTTTAGCTGGAGGGGCTAGGAAGGCTTTAATTCTGTATAGTGACCCTAGCTTTCTATTGATGGCTTGGCTAATCTGGTTAACATGTATGTCACATATGAGGTTATTGTCTATGATGACACCTAATAGTTGTTGTGATGGGTCAGGGTAGATTATTGTGCCATCAGTTGATGTTATGGTAACAGTGAAGGTGGTAGACCTACGTGTTTGTGGAATAACAGCAGTTCAGTTTGATTGGGATTTAGGATCAGACAATGTTCAGAAAGCCAGTTCGCTATTGTATTACAGGTGGTCTGGGTAGCTGAACATAACTCTACTGGAGATGTGGCTGAGCAGATCAGAGTAGAGTATACAGCATATTGGATACAGCTGGCCTTTGGGATGACAGTATAATGGTCGTTAATGACGATGGAGGACAGCAAGGTCCTTAGCATAGAGCCTTGTGGTACACTGTGGGTGTTAGGTAGACGGTTAGAGGGTTTGGTCTGCCAGAGGCCAGCCTGCTGTTGACCATGCAGGTAGGAATGACACCATTGGAAGGCTCCAGTATCTAGACAGTCTGTGCAGGGTGTGGAGTCCAGCTTGTTGATCAACCATATCGTATGCCTTTGAGTTATCCGAAAAGAGGGCTGTGGATACATCATTGTTGTTGCAAGTATGGCCTATGGTGTTAGTAAAGGCTAGGAGGCCTGACGGACTGCTGTGATGAGGACGTACGCCATGCTGAGTGTCTGCCATAATGCGAGTTTGGACTAGGTGGTGCATGACTTGTCTATGACGAAAGTCACCATAATCTCTGCATGTGGAGAGTGTATAGCTATTGGCGTATCAGTGGAGACGTCAGTAGAGCTGCCTCCTGTGTGAAGTGGGATTACATATGACATTTCCCAGATGGTGGGGAAGTTCGATTCCAACATAGTACCTCTGATTACCTTTGAGATGGGGTAAGCAATAGCATCATCTGGTTTTGATAGGTACTTGGCAGGGTGTTGATCGGCACACAGTGTAGTGGGTTTCACTGTTACAACCAGGGTACGGAGGAGTGAAGTGGCGACTGGTTGGCAGCTGGACGCAAGTAGATTTCTAGGGGTGCTGCTTTCAGGACCAGGGGAGCTAGGAGGTAGATGGCAAGCTAGGGCCTACACTGTCTCAGTAAAGGACTGGTCAAAGCTATCAGAAACATCTTCAGGGGTATTATCATTAGTAGCAGCAGGGATTGGGTTTGACGTTTGTCCTGTACGTAGTATATCTGACATGCCACCTGACAGGGTATGGCAGCACTGGGTTCAGAGAGACCAGTCCACAGATTGGCTGTGTGGTGGCATCCCACACATGTGTTGTATATACCTGGCCAAGGGTGATGGCTGACTGCATACATGTGGCAGCTGTGACAATGACACATGACCCACATAAACCACGACTGGACCATAGAGGCGATTCACAGGTTACCTTTGGACATGCCACCCTAGTAGTGTGATTGCCATGGTGTGTACCAACACATAGGGCTAATGGGGAACAACATACTGAAGGTGTGTCTGTGTGGGTGGACTGCCTCTGTCTCATAGCACTGACATATATGACTGCACACGTGGGTATATGCCGGGTAAGACGTGTGCAATGTGTCACAGGCTACTTACATGCGTACAGGACAGACAGTGACGTTCTGTCATTTGTAAGGTTGACATACATATGGTACGCTATGCAGATGTCACTAGCAGTCTACAGAAGCACTGTAACCCTGCATTGCAGGTGTAAGCAGTGTTCCAGGGGACCCCAGGCAAACATGCATGCAAACAAGGCTACAGTACACAGGGCTGGAAGTACTGCATCATACAACAAAGAAGGGGTAACAATAACAGTAATTCACAATGCATATATGTAGGCACTGTCAACATGTACCCAGGAATACGCAGCACAGATGGCCGTGGTGGAACCGATATTATGTCATACTTATTTGTGGTCTGGACAACATTGGTACTGCACACATATCTACATGTGTGAACATACACATGGCATAGTTGTTGTGGGCATCTTGACACCATTACTGTACATGTCCACCATTGCATATCACTACTTGTGTTAGCTTTCCCCCTGTGCTACCCATGTATGCGGCTATCTGTTGACAACCTTACCACCGGCATGCAATTATGTGCATCTGTTATGCTTTGGTATGTACTATGGGTGCAGATAACAATTCAGGACATTCATACAGTTACTACAGCAGGCATGCTGGGGTACACACAGTCATAGCAGCACACTGTACTGTCACCAACATGATACTACTAATACACGTCTATGTAGTCACCCTGTGCATCAGCAACGTGTTTACCTGTTCCCACAATGATGTTGGAGATTGCAGGAGGTGGCACAGTGTCATCATATGCACAGGGTGTGGATTAGGTATGCCTGAGTCAGCCACTGATACCACCAATTGACATGTGTGTGTATGTGTGTTGGTGAGGGGCAGCAGTACAGGGTGGGCCAGTGTTGCTGCAGTGTGTGCGTGTATGTGGTTGCCCTAGGTGTTAACATTCCACATGTGTGTATGCACGCACACAGTTCCACCTCATGGCTGCCATATACAGGGGTTTGTGGACAGCCACAGACTGCACCTGGCAGGCCATACAGATCAGTGTCTGCGTGCACGGACACGGTACCTGTGCCTGGCAGGGGTGCTACGGACCGTATCCAGTACAACGCCTGACTGGGTACTGTCATCAGAAGCGGGTGTGTGTTGACTGGACACATGTCCCTGTTGGGACTGTCCAGAGCCACGTGCATGTGGTCTCCTGGGGCGTTCTGATGATAGCACAGACCCAGCATTGCTGGGGCTGCTGCTGGCACTATGGGGGCGTGTGCGAGCCTGTTGCTGTCCACGCGGACTGCCAGCTGCTGCGGCTGCCGGCATACGGCCACGTCGACGCCGCAGATGCCCACCATTGCCCTGGCTCATGGACATCTGGTTGTGGAACTGCTGTAATATGTCCCCACAACGTCTGTCTATGACATCGGTGAAGTTACGGATAGCATCCGCAATGTCACGCATACTGTCCATCATGGCTGTGCGGCATGCTCTGAGCTCTCTCAGACCCTGTCTGGTGTACCTTTCCATACGTGACTGAGCCTGCATGACAGTCCGAAACATCGCTGAGGTTGACAGACCTCTTTGGGCACGCCGTCCAGGGGCAGTCCGCCCTCGGATGCTCCCACGAGAACCCATGGGCAACTGTCTGTGTGGTACCATTGGAGGACCCTGCCCAAGGCTGCTGTGTGGGGACGCATGTGCCACAGGTACCACATTACCCTGCTCTATGCCCGCTGTATCCTGTCCATCACCTAGGGACAGTGGTGACATAGGATGTATAGGCAGGATGACTGTGCGCAATGATGGGGTTGACAGCTGTGTACTGTCAATTGGCTGACCAATGGCAGACCCTGACACACCTTCCTGTACCATTACACATATATCATCATCACCAGTAGCCGTGGCACAGGTTTCAGGTTCCCTGCTGCAGGTCACCAGAGCAGCCCCGGAACCTGTGGGATGAAGACAGGAAACACAGTTTACATTCTCCAGACATTGTTACCAGTGATGCACTCATACACACATGCACACCTGGACACATGCACGCAGGCACACATGCACACATGCACACGTGGACACATGGACACATGGACACATGCACACATGGACACATGCACACATGCACACATGTTCACATGCACACATGCACACATGGTCACGTGTGCACATGGACACATGTCCACATGCACACATGCACACATGGACACATGGACACATGCACACATGGACACAGGCAGACATGCACACATGCACACGTGGACACAGGCACACATGCACACGTGGACACAGGCACACATGCACACGTGGACACAGGCACACATGCACACGTGCACACATGCACACATGCACACGTGGACACAGGCACACATGCACACGTGGACACATGCACACATGGACACAGGCACACATGGACACAGGCACACATGCACACGTGGACACAGGCACACGTGGACACAGGCACACATGCACAACTGGACGCAGGCACACATGCACACATGGGTACTGACACACCTGCACACATGCACACATGCACGCCCTGCAGTATACACACAGAGCAGTACTGAGTTACACTACTGTTACTATCATTATTAGGACTATTATAAGTTATGTTAAACACACTCACCAGCATGGATGGCCTGTCTCTCTGTAACCCTGGAGGGACCTGCAGAAATGATGAGATTAATGTTAGTGGGCACATCTGTCCCATTGATATTGCATATGTTCCAGTGTACAGAACAGTCAGGTGTACATATGGCATTTACCTGCACGCTCCATGTCGTGCTGCTGTGTGGAACCAGCCTCCATCATAATGCAGGTGTACTGCTGTTGGTGTTCCGGGGCTGGAGCCACAACACTTAGGAGTAGCCCCTCCAGTCTGGTGAGGGGGGGGATGTGTGGCCACCCCACCTCCTGTGGCGACCTGTTGCCTGTGGATATCTGCTGCATGCTGCCAGACAGTTCGTATTAAATCACTGCAGTGATGTCGTACCTGCTCATATGTCCTGTTATGCGTGCCAATTTCATTTACCCTACGGACCAGTTCTTGCCACAGTGCGGCCCTCTCCTGCTGGTTCTGACTGGTGCGGGAAAACAGTATGTCATACTCCCGCACCAGGCTCTGGTGGATCTCCTCATCCTCCGCAACAGAGTAGGTGGGGTTACGCTGTCGCGCCATCTCCCTGGAAGCGAACACAGACAGGATATCAGCGGATGATGACAGCAATGTATGGCACACATATTATACATGATATGCATGTGTAGTGATGTACTACTACTCCCATATGTTGCATGTGTGTGTGTCATGGCGGATACATGGGTGCATGGCCAGATATCAGTGCTCAGCGAACACCTGTGCAACAATACCTGCCACATTCCCCACTACGTAGTAGCATGCCCCATCGTTCAGCACACACTGACAGGTGCCATGCACGACCTCACTCTGGGGGTCCAGTCCAAGGTACTGTATGTGGGACACCGTCCACTACTCTGATGTAGACATACGTTACTCGGCCTGGATATACATATCCCACCACCACCACCAGTACAGTGGACTACATTGATATGTATGTGGTTAGACAGTTATTCACTTGCTGGGACTGGGATGGTATCCATGCAGCACACTGTGCCAGTGGAAGCCACAAGCCACACTGCTGGCCCCTTTGCAAATGCTTACCACATACATGCTGCAGATTGCATGGCACTTGCACACACATGTCTACCCCAGACCCTATGCACAACGGTTAGGCATCCTGTCCAGTGGACCCCAGACAGAGGCAGACTGTATAACAATAGCAGGAGGTTACTGCAGGACAGTGCACATTCACATTGAGGGTAGGCATCTGTGGTCAGCACTGGTACTATGCTACAGTCCGTCATAACAACAGCCACAGCCTACTCTGGGAGGGTGATAGACATGAACACTGTGGATGACCATGGGGCCTTCTTCAGTTATGTTACACATACGGACCACATGCCTCAGATATGCTCTGTGTTAGTCCACACCTACTTAACATTCACCTGACACATGCATATTGCCTACATTCCTGCAGACATGTGTGGTGCACATATCCCCCCTCCCTCTCCGTCACCTTTTGGATATTTATCACAGATGCATGTAACATCACTATCATCGCACATGTCCAGGTGGGGGCCACCCTCGGCAGAGTGGAATACACAGCATCCCTGTGACCTCGTGGTCCCCCTGGATGTGTGCTACCAGAACTCTGAGGGGACATCCCACCGCATGTAACACTGGCAGTTTATCTGGGCCGTGCTACAGGATATGTACCTGGACAGTGGCATGCAGCAACGGTGGTCCCACAACACTAGTGGGGCACCTCATCTGACCCTGGGGATTACCACATCATATGCATAATGGGCCTGGTCTGCTACGCTATGGGTTAATGCCGTAGGGGATGCATGTGCAGTGACATCAGGTACCTGCAGACACTTGTTCCCAGCCAGTGTGCCTTTGGGATGGGCTGATCCTGACATGTGGGCCTGGCTGACATGTCAAAGCGGTCACTACAGCCATTGCTAGCCAGCACAGACACATGCTGCCAGGGTCCTGGCCTATCACTGCTTGACATGTGATGTGTGGTCATCCCCTTTTGTTGGAACTACATACACACAACATATCACATGGACATACCTATAGATACAGAGCTATGACACATTTGGAGGGTTGACAGTATGCACAGTGTTAACCTGCTACCTTGCATTACCTCTGTTTGTCGCAGCTGGTTGCGTTCCACAGCTTCTGCTTGCCGCTGCTATCACTCTCAGTGCTGACAGCTTCAGGGTAGAGAGGGTCACAGTTTTTTTTTTGTGTGATCTCTCTCTCTCTCTCTCTCTCTTTCTCTTCAACTTCTCAGCCTCCCTCTGTCTGCTTACAGACAATGCAATTAACTTATTGCATGTTGGGAGTGTTAGCACTGGATGCTTTTGTAGATATCTGCATAGGTCCATGTGATGGCCTCTGCACCAATTGGAGGCCAGCATTTGCTAATTGCATACAGCCAGTTGTGTACTGATTGCAGTTCTCACTGTGATTTCAGATCACTGCTATAAAAGGGTATGTGTGATAGGCGTTGCCCTTTCACATTGTGTGGGCGGGGACCATGCTGGTATGCTGTGGACAGTGTTCTGTGAGTGTAAAGGTTAGTATCTCTCTCCTGCTTCAGGCTGTGTTGTATATTCACATTTCTCCATTCCTCTTTCATGTTCCCTGTAGCAAGTGTGTATGCACATTGACTCCTACAAGTATATATAGTCATATTTATATATATATATATATATATATATGTATATATATCTATATATATATATGTGTACATATGCATACATATATCTATGTACTTTAACTGACCTTATTATCTGCAGGCTGCCAACTAGCATGGCTGTTTATTTTCACACACTACTATTATGGATATCCATTGTTTTTGACATTTATTTTAAGTTACATGCTTTGTGTACTACACATCCTATATTCACTTTACATTCATCCCTACTTTTACAGGTTATATTTATTTTAGCACAATATGTTTGTATGAGAGTCATGGCTTAGTGGTAGGTTGTACAGACTAGTGTTTCCAAGGTCCTGGGTTTGGGACTGACAGTGGGAGTTTATTTTTCTTTTGAACTGAGTACAGGACCTGTCAATCACAGTGACTAAGGCACTTTTAAGCAGTTGTAACCGGGCTAGCTGGTTTGCTGAGCTCACGCATGCGCACTGGCGGTTAGCTCCACGCACACCCGCTTACAACTGCTTAATGGTGCTTACTCTGGCGCCACACCCGCTATTTTCTTTGAAAGAAAAGAAAATGGGGAGACAGGAAAGTGGTGAAAAGGGGTCACAAAGAGGGTAAGACAGTAGGGAAACAAGCTTGGGATGTGCAGGAGGGATGTAGGTAAGGCCCATAGCTGCCCATTTCTTCAGCAGCAACAGCTGTGCATATGTATGTAATTTGGTGTGACATTTGAAACCTTCCACCCCTGGGAGAGGTGTCAGGACAACAATAATACTTGTTGTACAGCCAATTGTAATTGATAGGGTCCATGTCCAGTGGACATGTGTGCGGAATGGGCAGCTATGTATGGGGCGTAATTTTTTGTGGGTACAGAGTGCCCTTTTTTTTTCAGGTAAGAGTGGTATGTCAGGTGAAGGAAGTTGGTTCAGATGGGGAGGTAGGCTGGGTAGGTAAACAGACAAGACAAACAAGACGCATACAGGGGCGTGTATGACACGTGTGGGGGTTACACAAATGACGGGATGGAGGTTTGGATATCCAGAGCCCATGAGCCCACAGATGGCAACAGTGGAACTGATATCCCCACCCATAGGCAGTTGCCACTGTCCCTTCACTGCCCAGGACGGGCTGTGCTGGGGCTGTGTAGGCGGGCAACGGCAAGCCCGTTAGTTGCTCCACCCGTGCCTCGAGCTGGCGTAGGGGCTCAAGGACAGAGTCCCGAATCTCCCTATGCACCACAGTCCGGACACTACGGAGGGTGAGTGGTGGATCTCCTCCAGCCACACTTGCAGACGGGCGAGCCCCATCCTGCAGCGCTTCCACCCGCAGGTGGCACAGGGCCACCGGAGGAGGGTCCGGACTCGGCACTAGTGCCAGATGCACTCGCCAGCTGAGGTGGGAGAGGTGGGTCTGCCGGAACCCGCCTTCCCTGTCGTTCTATGTTTTGCATTATGTCATGACAGTTTGGGTTAGTGACATATAATACCATTCACAGTTAGTTGTAACAGCATGCATTAGTATTCCCATTAACCAAACACCCAGATATTCACACCATTGAACAGCGTGCATAACACATGCATAATTTGAACAGTGATACACAGTCCAACAACATGCAGGGTTGATTGATGGCAACAGGCCATCAGGTGTGGATGTATGAACAGGGCGGATGCATCAACAGACATGCAAATATATATGACCCAACAGGACAGACGTCCAGGGGTGGTAATTGTGATTGCACATACCATTTTCACGTGGAATGGGTTATAGGTGGTTAGAGGGTGGGGTAAATAAAGTAATATTAACACCTTCGAATACAAATACATATGCTGTACATTTCTAATAGCTACAGTTATATACACACTACTGTTCTAACTACGGTGTCCTATATGTTAACTACTTAACCTTGCAGATGGGACTGTTACTGCAACATCAATCTACATTTTATTGCTGTTCATACACATTCATATCGAGCTTTGTTCAGATACATCATCCTGTTACTTTTGCTTTATATACCTGTAGACAAGTGTGGATGTTTGGTATATCAGACAATCATCCTATCTGCGTATTTCAGACTGGGAGCAACATATCCAGATTTTGGTGTACACATTCCACATGCAGCAACACTTTGAACAGATTTTGCTGTTTGGTTCTGAGTCTCACATGCATTTAATTCTGTCCTAACTGCAGTATAGTTTATTCAGGGGTTATTACTACTGTATTGCTGTATTCCTGACACTTTCTCACACTCTCTCACTTGCTTTCATGTTACTATTCAGACTGGTACTTCTAGGCTTTATTGACATGTTTTAACAGTAGTTATTACAGTTCTTTCCAGCAGTCTCACTTCTGTCATGTTTCAGTATTTCCACAGGGATATATTTCACACATGTGATTTCATCCTCTTCTGCAGCTATAGTTTACATGCTGCTGCAGGTTGTGTACTATTTTCTTACAGGCAGGGCAGTTTTATTTCAAAATATATGTTGGACAGTGTCATGTTTACTTTACACTTACAGGCTGGGAACTGTTGTAATCAGGCAATACTTGCATACACTTTCACACTGTTACTTGCAGATTTAATTCCTTCCTGGCTACACTGCACTCTTTTGCTGACTGTCATACATTTATATATCTTTACAGTTACAGGTAGTGGATTACTGACCTGCCTGGTGGCGCAACCGCACCAGCCTATCGGCATAGGCTCTGCGGTTCGCAGAACGGACACCTGCAGCTGTAATATAAATGAAGTAATATTGGAATACACATCTCCATAATTTCAGGTAGTTTAACTTTCTACATACATAATTAATTGTTACTTACTCAGTGGTGGGGCATTGGGTGATTGCCGGGCCTCCTGGATCCAAAGGTTCAGTTGGTCCTGCTTGCGTCTCTTCAGGTCCGCATGGTGGTGACGGACATGCTCACCTGTCCTTGGAATTCCTGTGGCACTGGTGAGTTCATGAGCCAACTGGTCCCACGCCTCAGCCCTGTACGCTCCCCAGAGGACCTGGCCCTGCATGAGTTGGGCCTCATGGTTGTGGACTGGGAGTCAGGCCATGTACCTGGACTCCTCAACACCCCACCTCTGCGCTCGAAAGCGACTACCCTCTCCTACACCTGACATTCTGCCTGCAGGTCTGTTCTACAATCGTTTATGCTGTGTATTCCCACCTATGGGGCTTATATAGTCCGTTTTCCCGCACATATCTGTGATTGGCCATTTTGGAATTGTATCAACTTCAGTAAACCTGCATTGTCATGCTGTAGTTTGTATTCATTCCTATATATGAGCTATTATTGCATTTCTAGGTACTGCTGTCATGGCTTAGTGGTTCTGTACCTTGACTATGGTGTATAGTATCCTGGGTTCGAACCTGGTCACTGCTTTTTATTTTTCATGACTGTCTAGACATGTTGAGGGGTGTGTCTGTGTAAAGGCAGTTTTGATACGGCTTGCTCACCGTTGCCCATCGGTTAGCTTGTTTGCGCGGTGCGCAGCTCCGCGCAAACGGGGTAAGCTGGTTTAAGCCTCATTTGGCTATCGGCACGCATATTCCACTCAGCTCAGTTAGGTGCACATATATTTAGCATGGTAAACCACTGCTCAGCTACGGGCACTCAGTTTGCACCAGTTGGACCAATGCTTATCTACGGGCACATACACTCTCTCTGTTGTACTGTAGCTCAGCTATGGCCACATCTGGCAGTTTATATTCATTTCTTAGCTCACATTTATTCAATATAAATGGGCTATTTCATTGCATTTTACATATATTCTGGTTTTATGTGTACATATGTGTCAGGGACTTGTTTCCTGCTTATTTTGCAAAAAAAAAAAATTTGTGTTGTGGGGGCTTGAACCATGAATGCCTGCTCTGCAGCCGGCATCTCTACCGCTACGCTATTGCTTCCTGGCTTATTTTGCATATTTAGTTCTTATATGCTTTCCCATTGACTGCTAACTGTAGCTGCTACGGGCACGCCAGCAAACGAGCGCATTCACGGTTAAACATTGTTACAATTTAAAAAAATATGACATGTTCATTTAGATTGTTTTATGTTTAATAGTCTGTAGGGGCATGTGTTGTGTTGTGTTTATTCACATTTCCGTGGACTCTGTTGTGGGTGTCTACTTTGGACACCTTTACACTTATGGGGGCGTGTCCGCTTGCAGGATCAGCCTACGGACACGCCCCCACATGTCTTACACGGACCGTGTTAGACTTAGGTGTGATTCAGCATGCTCTCATGAATATGCAGAGCATGCTGACATCACTCCGTTTAACTGCAGCCTCCGTGTATGAGTTATAACTCTTACACGGAGGCTTCGTGAATCCTGCCCACAGTTTATACATGGGGTTGGAAATGTAATGAACGTTTCCTGTTCTGGGCGTGCATGTTTTGCATTTTCATTTGCTTTCATAGGCTACTTCAGACTTTTCGGCAAGGTAAATATAAGTTATTGTGTGTAATAATATCAGTACATTTCCAGTAGGCTGAGTTTATCATGCGGAACATCATAGTGAATTTATGATTGATTTGATTTATCACCTGGAGGCCTTGCATCATGCTTTTGAGGAAGTAGGCACAAATAAAAGGTGCATCTGTGAAGAGACAAAGCTGGCTCTTTTTTTTTTTTTTTGCACAATTCTGTTTTTGTCTGTGAGGAACCTGCACATTGGCAGGGAGGAAATTAACTGTCCAAATAATTTAAATCTACATTTTTTCTTATTCAGGTATTTTGTTATGCAAAATCTGTGAATCACTGTACTGTCTCACTTAATCCTGCCCAAGAAAACACAAACCCCATCTATCTGTGCTGCTTGTTGACATGCTGTTATAGGGCCTTCTTCTTACTCACCTACAAGCCTTAATTTGTGGTGTTTACAGTGCTCGTTTTGAAGAAGCTGTTCTGTGTTCAGGTTCTTGTGCTCTGTTGCACAGCTAGTGTTGTATTTCAGCTTTTCTTAGTTCTGCTGCTGCTGTGTCCTTTTTTCATGAATATCATTTTTGCTCATCTGTTTGCGGGTCAGAGATGTATTATGTTTCCTTCTAGTGCAACAGGTTTTATGTAACAAATGTTAATAAATCATGTCATCATATAAACAGTCATCCAATGGTACAGCACACTTGGTTGTAAATGAGCATTGCTTCTCTTCCTTTTTGGCATATTGTTCTATCTGTCTGTTCATTGGATACTGCTTTATGCAGATTTTCTTTTGGTATATGGTTTATTATGTGCTTGTTTCTATGATGTATTTCCATAAAAGACCCCAACCCTTTCGATAGGTGCCGTGGGATCTTTTACATCCACCTGAGCTACAACCAACTCAAGCAGATGGGGCCTAGGTTTATCATCTCAGTACATATTTGTATTGTATATTTTGGACAATATTCTTGCTTTTTTTTTTAATTCTGTGTCTTATTGTAACTAGAGGGATTTTTAGGTGAGAACCTGAATTATTACTTTTTGGATTCATTCTTAAACGGATCAGATAAGTTTGACATTTTTGCTTGTCTTATTGTATTTCTGATTATATTCAGTAGTTGCCTGAGTGAGATAAATGGTATTACTTGCAGACTACTACCTGCATGGAGCTACCATATATTTTGGACATTTTTCTTTTGTCGGTCATGTGTGGAAAGTAGGTGGGAGGAAGGGCTCAGTAATATCCAAGTGTTATACTATTTTACTGAATTACTTGGGTCTTCTCCTTACTGATGATAATCACTGTGCACAAGGTAATATAATGAAAGCCTACTCAACAGGTTATGTGCAGCAATTATCACCTGTGCCTGAACATACATAACTTTGCAGTAATGAAAGGAAGGTCATTATCACATTACCAATAAGTGCAGAGTCATTATCACTTTTCAGATAAAACTCTCAGCAGCTGTCACTGTTATTCATACAAATAGAAGTCATTATCACATTGCTAAATGCACAAGCCAGATTTGGGTTTTTCTCTACTTTTTGTCATTACAAGCAACACCACCTCCCTCACCCCCCCCACACACACACCAGTTTATTTCTGTCATTTTTACAATTTTGAGAAATGTAACAAATATACGAGGCAAAATCTGGACATATTGTGAAAATCTGGACAGTTGAGAGGTATGACAGGGTAAAACAACTGGGTCTGCTGTATGCTGTACACATGTACAGATAGTTTGTTCAGGACTCAGCTTATGGAAATTATGATTTTTTTTTCATATTTTGGTAAATAACTTTTCTAGGGAGCATTTAATTGTGCCAAGTGATACCTCATTTTGAAGACAATGTTAGTCCTTACGATATGATAAAAGAACTGTGTCTGCATGCTATACACACGTACATATATCAGTTTTTTAGGAGTAAGTTTATGAAAATGATGATATTTTTCATATTTTAGTGAATGACTTCGTTAAGGAAAGATGTCAACGTGCCAAGTAATACCTCATTTTGAAGACAGTATTAGTCCTTACAATGTGGTAAAAGAAATGTGCCCTTGCACTGCACACATGTACATGTATCACAGTTTGTTTAGGGCTTAGGTTATGGAAATTTTGGCTTTTCATAATTTGGTAAATAACTTTGCAAGGGAGCATGTCAATGTGCTAAGCAATACCTCATTTTGAAGACAGTATTAATAGTTCCAACAGGGTGAAAGAATGGGTCTATATGACAGTATCGAATGGACTAAATAGCGAATGCTATTTAGTTGAGCCGATACTTTCGAAATGACAAAACAGCGAAGTCACGGAACATCAAATTATTTCCCAGGGAAAAATTTGGTGGGTCGTCTTCAGGACTCTGCCATTTCCTCCACTATGGTGCGATCTTGGAGTTGGTGTATTTAAGTAGGGGGTTGTGGGGGTGAAGCCCCCCACTTGAATTTGTGTTTAAGTTTTTTTTTTTTTTTACGGAGCAGCGAATTTTTTCCTTGGGAAATAATTTGCTGTTCCATTTGTTCGATATTTTGTTGTTTAGAGATTATCGGTACGATGAAATAGCGTTTGCTATTTTCATCGTACAATAATATAATACAGATGCAAAAGAACTGTCTGTATGCTGTATACATGTACAGATAGCAAAGTTTGTTTAGGACTCAGGGTAAGCAAATTATGATTTTTTTTCATAATTTGGTAAATAACTTTGCAAGGGAGCATGTCAATGTGCTAAGTAATGCCTCATTTTGAGGACAGTATTACTCCTTACAGCATGGTAAAAGAACAGTGTCTCTGTACTGTACCCATGTACAGATATCAGTTTTAGTCTTATTGGATTATGAAAATTATACATTTCTAATATTTCTCATTATTATAGGTTCATAGATAGGTACTAGGCTATCGGCCCAAGGGCCTATGTAAGCCTAGCCAGCAATGTTCCATGGCTTACGCCACCCAAGAAAGTTATTTTCCTGTGCCACTGTTGAGCAGAGACACAGAAGTGATCCCTGGGGTGCATTTCCTATTTCCCATCCACTCATAAAGATATTTCTTGAAGAGTGCTAATGAAGAACTTTGCCTGACATAGATGGGTAGCTTGTTCCAGAGTATAGGAAGTCTCTGGGACAGGAATCTATCCCTCCAGTGTGTCCTGTTTATTGTGGTGACGAGGTTTAGGTCTCTAGAGCATGTAGCTCAGAGGGATTGGGATTTCTTTAGGTGTAGCATGTCCAACAGCTCTGGATTTGACATAGCTTTATATGTTAGGCAGAGATCACCTCGGAGTAGGTGATATGGTATGGAGTAAAGCTGGAGTTTTTTGAGGCGGTCAGTGTAGGGTATTTGTTTGAGGCCAGTAATCCTCTGTGAGGTACTTCTGTGGCCTTTCCAGCTGCTGCAGATGTCTTGTGAGGTACATTCCAAAAGGGGCGTTGTACTCTATAATGGGTCTAATGAGTGAGGAGTAGAGGGAACAATGACCTCTTTTTTCCTGGATGAGAACCCTTTTATGATGAGGTGTGCCACATAGAAGGGCTTCTTGACTACTGTGTGGTGATGTGACTATCAAAGGAGAGACTACTGTCCACCTGGGTCCCAAGGTCTCATCACGCATTCGGTGTTTAGTAGATTGCTGCCTATGTTGTAGTTCATAGTTAGAGTTTTTACCAAAGGGGATGACACTGCACTTTTTGACATTGAGCTTGAGGCCATGGCTCTGACACCAGGCATCTGTCTCACTGAGGCTCTTCTGTAGGATGTCCACATCATTTGGGGACTTAACTATGGCTCCTAGTTTGAAGTCATCTGCGAACTTCATTAGCCAGAGGCCTTCTGTGTTAGCCTGTACTTCAGAGAAGTAGATACCAAACAGGAGAGGTCCCAGGACGGAACCCTGTGGTACTCCACTTGTCACTGTTTTGAGGTCAGATTTGGAGTCTGCAACTTTTACAGTGTGGGTTCTATCAGTGAGCCATTTGGCAACCCATCTTGTGATGCATGGATTTATACCTAGTTTAGTGATTTTAGCTATAATTCCAGAATGAGGGATGGTGTTGAAAGCCTTGGCGAGGTCAAGATAGGCTGTGTGAACCACCTTACCCTCATCTACGGCTTTTGTGACTGCCTCAAAGAAGTCGATCAGGTTCAGGAGGCATGATTTGCCTTTCACAAACCCGAACTGGGCGGGATCCAGAGTTTGGAGGTTACCAATGTCTTTGTTTATGAGTTCCATGATGATACGTTCCATGTCTGTATCTTTGCAAGGGAGCATGGTGATGACACAGATGGTGCATCATTTTGAAGCTAACATTGAGCCACACCACTTGTACACTGATATGTAGCCTCTGTCTGTTACAGGTGATGAGATATTATGTTTTATCAGTTATGAGAAATATAACATTAATTATATTTCTGTGAATATCTCCGTAAAGGAGCATCACATAGTAATGGTGAAGGTATCTTTTTGAAGCTGACATTCATAGAAACAAATCAAAAGCAAATTCTATGAGTCTACAGGGTACATTGACCAATATATTGTGCTTTGCTTTTCCAAAAAGGTAAAAAAATATGCACAATATCAACATTCCTTGCCAAATATTAAATAATGACTGATACACACTATCGACATTTACACTGCTGGAAAGGTCAGTGTCTGCTGATCAACTTTTGCATTTACATTTTTAGTCTAGCTCTTATGGTTAAAGAGTTATGAAGATTTGTTTAGTATTACAAATGGATTTTCTGAAAATGAACTCGGGCTGCACTGCTGTTCCTATGGTGGAAGTAAGCAGGCAGCATTTTCTGAGCTGCTCCAGAGTGAATGAGTTAAGATGCTGATTTTCTAAATATATATTCAAGGCATGCAGGCAGCTGCGTAGAGTTTTAGGCAAGAAGGCCTGACAGACCGTGCAAGAAAGATAGTCATACATAGGATGTGAATTGAAGACAGCAGGAATGCTGATGTTTGACTGGCAGCAGAGAAGTTCTGAGGAAATATTCATGCAGACATCATTTTTATGGCCCACACTCCCTAGGCCAACGTCAGATGTCCTAAGTACCAAGCAGTGACTATAAGCTTTTGTATACTGGCTGGATATTCGGGTAGCAAGAGAGGAAAAGCCCAAGAGTTTGGAATACTGCAACATGAGAATAGGACAGACATTCTCTGGCACCCCAGGGTAGAAATTAGTTCACTAAGGACAAGAAGAACCAAGAGTCCATATGTATGCTCATTTGCAAACCCCTTCACTGGCAAGTGTTAATATGGCAGATGGAGTTCAAAAACCCCTGCTGCTTGTATTTGATCAGAATATTGCAGAGAACTGGAGAATATTTGAACAAGAGTACGATATTTTCATACAAGGGGCTTATGCAGATAAGAGATGCACACATGAAGGCATTCATTTTGCTAAACTTAGCTGTGTCAGAGGCCACAGAAAGAGTGTGTTCATTTGAGTATGCACCATCAGTATATGGAGGAGAAGGTGCAGACCACCATATTGTTGTACAAGCTAAATCAAGAGAAGACCAGAGTGTTCGAAACACAAGTTCAGAAAAATGTGTAACCCCCAGATGAATATTACATTAGAGAGGTGTTGGTTTTACACAAGAGATTAGAAACCAGGGGAGACATTTGCAGCTTACATTACTGACTCGAGAAACAGAGCTAAAACATGTCGGTTTGGTGATCTAAAAGATGAGCTGATAAAGGACAGGCTTGTATGTGGTTATCAACAGTGCTGCTGTGAGAAAGATTTTACTTCGTGACAGTGATTTAACGTTGACCAAAGCCATAGAGACTTGTCAAATCCATGAGGAGACAGAAAAACACACAAGTATGCTTGCAAGTGACAAGAGCATGGTTTCAGTTGGTTCCTGTTATGCTACATAGTCTGAAGACCAGTGCAACCTTTATTAGGTTTCACAGATAGTTTAAGAATGAACCTGCTTTCTTCTGCCAAAGAGGTTCATCATGCAAGTGCAGTTCTGAGTTCCAGTTTTTCAGAAGCCATTTTCTCAGAGTATGCTGATTTTTTCACTGACAAGTTAAGTAAACTTCCAGTTGTGTATTCCATGAAGTTAGATCCAGAGATCATTCCAGTAGTCAGACTAGCAAGAATTCCAATGCAAAATAAAGGTAAAGCTCAGTTGGATGAAATAGTGCAGCAAGGTGTGATTTGTCCAGTCACATAACCAACTGAATGTGTATCGTCCACGGTAGCAGCGCATGAGAAAGGCTCATTTGCAATCAGAATATGCATTGATCCTAGAGATTTGAACAAAGCATTAAAAAGACCGTATCATCCAATGCACACAGTTGAAGTTGTAGCTCTAATACCGAATGCCACTGTATTTTCTTTTTTGGATGCAAGGACTTCATATTGGTAATTGATGCTAGATTACAAATCCTCATTTCTAACTACTTTTGGTACTCCATTTGGCAGATACAGATTCCTAAGGATGGCATTTGGATAAATTCTGCTAGTGAACTCTTTCAGTGTGCAATTAGCAATTTTTTTTCAGGTTATCCATGTGCCATAATAGTAGACAATTTGTTGGTTGGAGGCAATGGTGACGCAGAGCATGACAGAAACCTAAAGAAAGTTCTAGACAGAGCACATGAAGTGAGTATCAGGACAGAGATTGCTAAAAATAGCGAATGCTATTCTGTCGAACTATAAAGTTCGAAAGCCAAAAATGGTCACAGATCAGCAAATTTTTCCCCAGGGAAAACATTCGCTGACACCCCCCCCCCCAAAAAAAAATACAAACAAAATAAAGTGGGGGAATTTGCCCCCCACTCCCCGCAACTTAAATATACCAACTCTGAGACTACACTACAGTGGAGAAAACAGTGAAGTCCTGAGAACGGCCCAATGTTGTTTTTTCCCCGGGACAAAATCTCTGTTCCATGACTTCGACATTCTCAGCTTTTGTACTTTTCACTTCGACAGAAGAACGTTCTCTATTTTCAGAGTTCACTCTTCTGATAGGGAACCCATGAAGTGAACTTAAAGCTCAATCATCTGAAGTGCAAATTCAGACTTCAAGAAGTCATGTACATAGGTCACTTATTTACAAGTACAGGCTTGAGACCGGACCCAACCAAGCAAGCAGTTATTCTAGAGATGTCAGCCCCAGATAATGTGCATAGTTTGCAGTGTTTTCTGGGCATGGTCAACTATTTATGCAAACTTATACCAGACTTCAGTGAGTTGACAGGGTCTTTAAGAGATCTAACATGCAAAAATGCTGCATGGTCATGGTTAGAACATCAAAAGGCATTTGAAGACCTTAAGCAGAAAATTGCCACCCCCACCTATGTTAAGATACTATGATGTGAACAAATCAGTTATTCTTTCTTGTAATGATTTAAAATTTGGTTTAGATGCAGCTATACTTCAAGAGGGCAGACCAGTACCTATGCATCTAGAATACTAACTCAAACTGAGATGCAGTATGCTCAAATTGAGAAAGAACTGTTGGCAATTGTATCTGCATGTTCCAAGTTTCATGATTATATTTATGGTTGAGCTATTCAGATTGAAACAGATCATAAACCTTTAGTTACTATTCTAAAGAAGCCTATACATTCCGCTCCAGCGAGATTACAAAGAATGATGGGCAAATTGCAAAAGATTAATTTCAAATTGGTCTACACTAAAGGTAAATTGCTTTATCTGGCTGATACATTATCCAAATCTCCTAGACTTACAACATCACAGCTTGATGCAGAGACTTTTGACTCTGATGTGATGTCAGTGAGCAACTTTTCCACCACTAGACTTGACTTAAGAGATCATAGTCAGATTGATCCAATTTCACAGAAGCTCAGTCAGTATATTAATGTCAGATGGCCTTCAAAGCAATCTAGTGCATCACCTGAAATGCAAGCATATTTTCCTTACAGAGATGAATTGTTGATGGAAGATGGTATTATTTTCAAAGGTCCTGAAATTGTTGTTCCTACTTCCTTACAACTAGAATACATTTAGATTTTACATTGTGGTCTCCCAGGAACTACATCTACTAAGAGAAGTGCACGAGAATTAGTATTTTGGCCCTCATTATCGAAAGACATTGATAGAGTTCTTTCTACTTGTTCAGTATGCAATAGTACCAGATTGCATTTGCAAAGAGAACCACTTCAGTCAAGCCCAATTCCAGAACTACCTTGGTCTACTGTAGCAACTGATATCTTGGAGTGGAAAAATCAACACTACTTAGTTTTAGTAGACTCTTATTCAAATTGATTTGAAATTGATCTACTACCAAACTTAGTAATAACAGCAGTTGAGGTTAAGTTGAAATGTCATTTCTCAGTTCATAGTAGTCCACACAAACTTTTTTCTGACAATGGTACTCAATTTACTAGCCAGTTGTTTCAGAAATTTGCAAAAGAATGGAACTTTGTACATGTCACTTGTAGACCTGAATATCCTCAATTCAATGGTCTAGCTGAAAAAGCAGTACAGAGTGCAAAGCAATTACTTGAAAGGTCAAAGTGTGACACTATAGATATATTCTTGAATTTGCTTAATCTCAGAAACATACCCAGTGATGATATTTTTGGCTCACCTGCTCAAAGACCACTTTCTAGGCAAACAATATCTACGCTACCCATTTCTTCAAGTCTGATGCAACCTAAGTTGAAAAACACTAAAACCATCCGAGGCTCAATTGTTTAAGAAGCATAATATCCAGAAATCCAGTTACAACCGATCGAGCAGACTACTTCATCCGTTCAGGGAAGGAGAGATGGTAAGAATTCAGACAACAAAAGTTTTTGATCGAATAGGACAGATTATAGGCATTTGTGGTGAGCAGAGATCTTACTTGGTAAATTCTGAAGGAATGGAGTATAGGAGGAATCACAAGCATCTTCTTCCTGTACCAAAACCATCATCATCATTGCAATTATAACATTGTATCTGTGATGCAAACTCTAAATCAAAGAATGCGTCGGACACCGTTTCCAGAACAGAATGTGCTCATAAGTCCGATTCTGTCCCAGAAAGTGATTTGAACATTCCACAGGTCAACCATTTTGCAGAAACTGTCCCAGTTGCTAAATCTAATTCCCAATTTTATGTCACACAATATGGACAGATATCTAAACCAAGAGTAAAATATGCAGCAACATGGACTTGATTGTACATAACTATATGTTGAGTATTGTATAATGCATGTATACGGATTACCCCTGATTTCTGCATGCTAAACAGTCTCATAACAACTGTATGGTCTATTTCTCAGAGGAAGGATGTACATCAAAGTGTAAAGTGTGTGTGCTTGTATCTTTAAGAAGCATGTGAGACTA
Source organism: Protopterus annectens (assembly GCF_019279795.1). Classification (NCBI taxonomy): domain Eukaryota; kingdom Metazoa; phylum Chordata; order Ceratodontiformes; family Protopteridae; genus Protopterus; species Protopterus annectens. The sequence continues at coordinate 1,126,263,987 of NC_056728.1, forward strand.
TATGTGCACTTATATAACCCGCATAGATGCACAACCTTAGTGCCATTTTGTAAAAGCAGCTAGGGAATGAGCCTTTATGATCTTAGTCATTAATTGTACATAAGTTACTTAAGTTAGAATCAATAGTCAACAGTAGTAATGTGTTTATATGTAATAAAGCTGCTTGAACAGAGCCCATGAAGACTTGTTTATTCATGTCCTTAACACAAAAACGGCAATACATATTAGCTCTTTTATTTAATATGGGCTGCAAAAAAATATACTCATTAATTCCTGGGTAATATGATGTTTGTAAATTTAACTGCCATTTCACCTCCCTTTCTTCTAGTACCTCACCAATATTACCTCTTCTCAGCTTACTGTAATGTAATCCAAAATAGAAAACTTAAATTTTTGGAAGTTTGGGCATGCATTATTTTCATCCTTTTTACCTATATGGTATACATGTTCATAAATTCTCTTCCTTAATAACCTTTCCATTTTGACCACATAAAATGCAGGACAGGTCAAGCATTTAGCTACACAAACCACTTTACAAGTCTGACAATTCCTTTTCTTAAAAATAATTTTTGACCTCATCTTATTTTCAAGGGTGATGGAACATACCTCTAAAATGTAACTAAACTGGGCACAGCAACTGGACCTTTTGGTCCCTGTGATCTGTTTCTTATTCTCATGAATACACCCTTTGCCCTCAAAACTTCCTTTGAGGTTTAACCCAGTCTTAAAAATAAAACATGGCTCTGGCCCTAAGAGCTGGAATAATTCTGGATTTGTTTTTAAAATATTACAGTTTTTATCTCACAATGGACTTAATCTCCTCCACTTGGACCCCAAATTCAATTAAGCTACTCTTGTAGTTTTTATTGCTAGAAACGTTCTCTTTATCCATTAATTCTACTCCTAGGAGGGGTTGATACCTCCTACCCCATTCACTGTACACATACCTCATTAAATTGTCTACAAGTTTCTGAGGGTTTCCTCTTACAAAAAACATTTCCACCACTTTGTGTAACTGTCTTAAAACATTTTCTTTGTGGGAGGTCATTCTAGCCACTCTGATATGTTGCCCTTGGAAAATACTCTTTTTATTTGCTTAATAGGGTGACAGCTTGAGAAAAGAAAATAATCTCTAAAGATCTTATATATATATATATATATATATATATATATATATATATATATTAGACTTAAAACCAGACTTAGGTGTGCGTAACTAAAGTGTCAAAACAGTTTATTTTACACTTATCAAACTTATAAGTAAATCTTAAAAAATCTGAAACACTATTTAAATAATGAATAAATTCCTGGATTTGTTTCTCATTTTCATTCCAAAGAATAAATATGTCATCCAAAAATCTAACATATAATTTAATGTACAATTTAATGTAGTTCATAAAATTACTTTTGAAAACATTTTTGGTTTCCAAGTTTAGCAAAACTAAGTTAGCATATATTGGGGCACACAATGTGCCCATAGCAACACCTTTGTTTTGTTTAAACACTTCTCCCTCAAAGAATATAAAATTATAATCCAACACAATTGCCATCAGGTCATGTAAAAGACTAGTAACTACTAAAAAAATATTCTAAACCTTCATTTCTAGTTATTGAGGTAAAGAAGTCAACGACATATATAGTTAAAAAATATATACTTTTTATTCTAAAAGTCATTTTTTAAGTCTGCCCAAAAAATTCCATGAATCAATAATCAAGCGGGGGATGTTGCTGTAAATAGATTTTAACCATTTATCAATATACACATCAATGGGATAAGTTTTTGAACCCCCAGCAGCTACAATAGGCCCAAATGGAGGTTGTTGATTATTTTTGTTTACTTTAGCAATACCAAAAACTGAAGGGACTTTTGGGTTAGTCACTTTTAAATAGTTATACATATTGCTAGAAATAATTCCTTCTAATAAATATTCTTCAAGAAATTAATTTATCCTTCAATAGCCAATACTGATCTCATTAATTGAAACACTAGAGTATGTTACTCTCATCACTCAAGATATCTAAGATGGCTTTACTATACTGAATAGAGTTGTGCACAACAATCCTCCCACCTTTATCAGATTTAATTATATGAATGGTGTTGTCATTTTTAAGCTGGTAATATAATTCCATTTTTTTCTATTAAGATTACTAAAAAAAGTCTTCTCATTCTTGCATTTTACCTGTAGGTTACACAATTCATCTGAATAGCTTTTTCCAAAACATTTAAAGTTAGATGCAAGGGGGGCTTAAATTCATTTTTCTTCTTAATCACCCTCTCAATAGCTTGTGTTTTATAATTATCTCTGTACAGTACTGCAAGATTTAATTTCCTGATAAACAGCTTGGTTTCAATTAAACTGTCTACCAAGTTAAAATCATGACTGAGCACAAATTTTAACGCTTTTTGAAAAAGGGCTTAGTGCTCTTTAGTGATGTTTATACCAGCGTAATTATAGATGTTAAACCCAGTGAAACTGTGTGCAATTTTTTAGTGTTTCCTAATATTGTTTCCTATTCATCCACATCCTCTGACCATTGGCAGACAGCTGTTTGTACATTCTCTGCCCCGAATTGTAGAAGTTCTAGTTCTTTCTTTATTGGTAATTTATGGAAAAAAAATTTTCTGAAAGCTACCATTATATCTAGTCCATGTTCCTCCTCTGTTAGTATCACTGCCTCCCCTTATCCTATTCACCCTGTCCTAACTATTATTAATATTACCCATATGCGTAACCATTCTGTTTTTATTTTCATTTTTATTTTTTCCTTCCTTAATTGGATAGGCTTTTGAATCAGTATACGGATCATATCCCTTTCTAACTTCTTGTGTTTCCTTTTGACAATCACATCACAACTACCTTCTTAATGTGTTTTAAATAGTAACTTTCCCTTTAATCAAAGATTAAATCATTCATTATATCACCATTAAGTTTTTTCCACATCTTTCATAAAAAAAAAATTAGCATCATTACATTTTATAATATTTCTAATTAATTCTAAACCAAGCTGCTTAAACATTTCAACAAACTCATCATACATTTTGCTAGAATAATGCAGCCTAAAGGGAAATCTAAAAACATGAAGTCCCTGTGGGACTATTTTAAGCTCTAAACATTTTAACAAATAACTGTTCTTGATTTAAAGAGATTTTACTTTGAAGAGTTTCTTTTCCAGCTGGTGAATCAAATCTTTCAGTGACCCACCAACATTCCGGCCAAGGGAACTATAATCACCATTGCTACTCGAATTATCAGAGTTCAAATCAAATTCAAAAGTTTTAGCTAGGAATCAAACTGAACAGCTCTGTCATTAATATTTACATTAAAAGTCTGGACCTGCTTTTGTAAAGGTCCTTTGTTTTTTTTTTTATCAAAAACTACCATTTCTTCCCTAACACTAGATATAATACCAGTCACAGACATCTTAGTTTTTTTTTTAGGGACAGTACCTTTAGAAGAAAGGTGTCCTTCCTGTTTGTCTGTAGGAAAAGTAAGGTACATCTTTGAGCATTCTAGTTGCACATGTCTGGATAGACACCCACTAAATAGGGCATTATATTCAATGACAAGCCTAATCAGGACTGAGTAAAGGGGAACAATGAGGTTTGCGTTACATAAAAAGGCTATATGGGGATATAATAGCAACCTGACAGGGAACAGATGCAGGCCATCCCTAGTGAAACAGCATGGTCTGTCTATCATATCCTCCCAGGCTAACAAATATTGGACCCCCTCTGAATGATACCAAAAGTAACCAATTATTGAAGTCTATTTTTTGTTCATATCATGGATCCTCCTTGGAAAAGGTAGAATGCTGCTCAATGGTGGGCTAATACCTGCCTTGGACACAGTCAAAGAGCTTCCCTCATGTCCCTCTGCATATATTCCAGGGAGGTACAGCTCAAGTCATTGCCACAGGCATGAACTATAACACAGTCATACTGGTACTTGCTTCCCAAGGACTTGAGTGCACGTGTGATCTGATGGATCCTGGCAATAGGCATGCAACTCACCATCATTCTTTCCTTGCTTAGCCTGGTAGTAGTCACATCTGTGCATCTTACAATGGAGGTTGGGTCAAAAAGTTGGAAAGTTGAAGAAAAGCTCTAAACAAATAGCCCACACAACTAAAGAAGCTAGGATGGATGTAGTGCACCATGCATTTCAGCATATGGCTGAAAAAGTGCTGGAGACATCAGGGGGTCTGAGTTTATTGAAGATGGAGAATCCACAGAGAGACAGAGACTTGAACTGGTGGGATTTCCTGATTATATTCTGTCTAATAGGTTTAACTGTTCAGTAAGCATTTAAAGAAACACAGGGAGAAGAAAGGCATAGATAAGGCAGCAGAAACATCTTGGCCCATGTTCAAAATATCCCTCTGTTGAGAAGTACAAGATGATTATTAGCAAATGGGAAAAAGGCATTATCAACCTAGGTGAAACAAAACGTGACAATACTAAAATAAAACAAAGGTAATGAATACCAATGCTTTCATCTTAGGCAAAAAGTTACTTAAGCTAATGACTTTGAAAGAAATCTGGTGTTTTGATTCTTTTTATGATTAACAGTCATTTTTATTTTTGTAATCAGCAGCCTTCTTTGACTTGGGCGAGCAAATCCGAGGCTTTCTTCAAGTCCCTGAAATGCCACCTTTTCACCTTTTTTAGAAGAGTGTATTTAAATACATCATAACAAACATTTTATTCTGGTAATTTATTTGAATTATTATGGACTTACATGCTTTATTTAAACCTTAATCTGTCTGTGCAGGGTAGGTTTTATTGTTTATACAGTATTTGTTATATGAGCACTTTAATACCTTAAATAAATACACATATAGACACACCAACAAATAAATAAGTAAATATTTACTTATTTATTGGTTCATTCATTCATTCATTCACGGCTGGAATGTAAACTGCTATATTCCTATGTAAAACAAACACTTCACATTATTTAACAGCTTTAATAAGTCATCCAAACCACAAGAGAACAGCAGCAGCCAAAGCACTTATCACAGGTGAACAGCTGAGGGTCTCCTTATTACAGGTGAACAGCTGAGGGTCTCCTTATCATATGTGAACAGCTGAAGGTCTCCTCATCATACGTGAACAGCAAAGGGTCTCACAGATGCATGCCAGAGCCGAGGAGTAAGTGAGGCTCCAAACCAGCATAAGTTAGAAACTTTGGGCTCTTCATGGAAGAAGTTCTACTCTTAACAGGTGCTGGTTAAGGTTAAACCCATTTAATATCAAATATACTAGTCCCCCCCCTTATTATAGGAAGAAATGACAGTATAAACTTTTAAGCTGTAGTACAGGAGATTGTTTCCTAAATATATGCTATTGAACCAATTAATCTTGTATATTTTTAAAAGTATGGCATTTATAAGACCACAAATACAATAATTTATAATTCCAATACTTCAATGTCATTTTCAACTAAGGAGTTCAATTCAAGGACTTTCATTTCTCTAATGAAACTAATACACAGTCATGCTCTTTATACCAGGAAAATATATTCTGCAAAGATGGCAATGATGGAGCTGATAAAGGAAGCCTTGATCTCAATTAACATAATTAGCTTTGATTCCAAAGAGCTGAAGCTATAAAGGCAAACATGTACATTGAGTGTTTCAAGCCTGGTTCATTTCATCACTAACATTTATGTCTTCCATATTTTTTCTTTTTTACAAACACCTTTATTGAATTATCACTTGTGACAGACAAATTTACATTCATATAAATCTAATCAAACTATATTAAAATAACAGACATTATACTTCACATATATTGCTATATATCATATAACCTAAGCAATATTACATACATTATTAATTTCTTGTCTTTTTTAAACAAGAAATGTCTTTATTAAACCATCACTTACTACATAGGCAATCAGAAATTTATATAAATGAAAACAAACCACACCAACACAATCCTAACTGCAAGCATTTTACATCACAAACCATAGCGACACACTCCCAGTTGCAAACATTATACATCACTTATTATCTACCAAATTTTTCTCACTCAGTCATTATATATACGTAGCTCATATAAATGCTGTCCCCTTTTAAACCTCATTCCTCCCTTGTATGTATTGTTCTTACAATTCCCTTTTTTTCTATGTAGTTTGGTCCTACCCCTTTCTAAAGATCTCAGTTCCAGTTGTTTTATCTGTTACTATAGTCACTACTTCCAGTATAGCTGGTTTAGATTTTGATTTCCATTTTCTAGTAATTGCTTTTTGGCAGTCACTATTAGACACAGCAAGGCCTTACCATTAAAAAAAACATTTATGACTTCCATGAAGCATGCATGTAGGCCGATGGCCAACAAGATTATAAAAATGTCTATCTGCATCACAAACGGTACTTGTAAATATTCTTCTTTGTCTTCTATCAACACAAGCACAGGTATAGGTTTCTCCACTGCAGCTCATACAGGGATGTCAGGTCTCTCTGTTAATGATTGTAACATATTTATCTGCATATTTTGTGAACAAATATTTAATAAAAAGAAATTTGATAAAAAAGGTCTCTCTGTTAAGAGACAGATGGGAACCTCTACTATTCTCAACTAAGCTTCAATCTCTTTTTCAGATTCACAGATTGGATTAGTATCGATGAATCTTGTACTTATTTGACTGACATAGCTACTTGAATGTAAACCATGATCATGGACCATAACATAAGACAATATTCTTGATTATGTCCTGAACAATTCTAATTTACGTCAGGGATCCATTTAATGCCTCATCTGGAGTTCCTCACCTAGACTTCACTTCCTTGTACAAAGCTACTCAAATTCATATGTTTAATGGAGATAAGGTTCTGACACATTTATTCTCCCTGGATTTCTGCTTTTAAATCTGGTAAAAGTAAGTCAAACAGATTTATACCTTGTGGAAGATGTATGCAATAATCTGAAAAGTAATTCTTTAGATAAACAAGAACCATGACATGTTTCATTTAATTTAATTTTAAGTGCTTAAAAAAGCCTAAGCACTCTACAAATGTGATAAACAAGCACACAAAAATTAAACTAATAACAATCATTGTGGCCTAAATTAAGACAAGTAAACATCAAAATATTTTCAAAGAAAAAAAAATATCCTCAAGTAACTACCCAGAAATTTACCCCAGGTATTTGGGTAAACCCTTCTGGAAAGATGGCAATGAAGGGGCTTGTAAAAGGAGCTTTGATCCCTTGCCATATATATCCTGATTACAAAGAGCTGGGGCCAAAAAGGAAAAAACATCTAGTTAGTGTTTCATGTCTGGTCCTGGACATAAACAGCAACCCCTTGGCACCTGATGAACTGAATGCATGAAGATAGGACAACTGCAACCCTTTTAAGAAGGGGGGACTCATGCTGTGTAAATCTGCAAAAATAAGACTTCACCTCATAGGTTCATACTATCTGCCTTTTAAGCTCAGCCAAATTTCCCAACACAAAGGTTATAATCAAACCATGTATCTTGTATCTGTGAGGTAAATATCTTAACCATTATGCTAACTAAAAAATCTTAAGAAATGTGCCTTTACTAGCTAACCCAGATCCTACAGCACAGGAATAATATCAGAAAATCTGGACTACCCAGATAAAGTGTTAGCTGTGAGATTCTGAAATAATTCATATGCCTAAGCTCCATAACTGGTAGCTTCAAGTTTAGACTACAATAGCAGCTGGCCAGTGACACTGGTACAACAATGTCACACAAATGTGTCAGTTTTATTACAATTAAATGAAAGCAAAAATACACTGTAAAGTTGTGGACAAAAATATTATAGTTATTTCACTGGCAGGCAATGTTTTCATGGAATACATACGTTTTCTGAAGTTCCAGATAAAGCATTACATGAGTGAAATTAATTCATAGATATGACGGTTTATAAGAATGTTGAAATAATGATTACTAGGATATCTAGAAAAAAGTGGCAATAAGTATTAAGATTATACCAGCATGCACCCTAGGTGTATGAAAAAAATATGCTGAAAAGGTAACTAACCACATTTTCATTTAACATCACAAGAGAAATTACTTATTAATTAAAAAATGAGCATAAGGAATACTTCCGTACATCAGATTATCTATTAGGTATATCAGATGAGACATACAAATAGCATCTGAAAGACAAGGAATAAGATCTGTCCCTACATAGACTGATGGCCAGAAGACACAAACTTACATAAGAAAGTGGACATGGAAAATAGGAATGTGCTGTGGGAATTACATATTGTGTAGACTTTTGTGCTATGAAAGACAGAGTAGTTAGGAACTGGAATACATTAACAGTAATGAGACAACTGTGTAAGTGGCATGACAAGCTGGTTTTCAGTAAAAGAAAAAGGAAGGAACCTTAAGAATATATTTAAGTTTGGTAAAATTAATAGGGACACAGTTATAACTAGTTCAAATAAAAACAAGACATATAATTGTGGGTTCTGCAAACAGTACATATTTATCCACAAAAGTCTCTGTTTTATTTCTGGAACACATGAAAATTACACCAATCTGAAAACATATGTAGTACATCTTTCCCTGTGCACAACGTACGAGTGCCTTTACGTATGTATAGGAGCATTAAAGGGCCATATTGAAATAAGACGCACATTACAAACCGAGCAGGATTTTCACTTCTGCGAATATTGAGTGTTATGTACGTGAAACAATTATTCTTTTTATGGTGGGGTCTCCTTTTATTTTTAACAATTCAGTTACATTTTAGAGCAGCTTAAAAGGAAAACTGCATACCATACATACTTTAGATGTTATGTCAGAGATACAGGAGTAACAGCAAACTTGTCACCAGGCACTAACACTATGAAACTATTTAAAATTATGTGCAATTAGCATATCTCCTTTTGCCTCATATTTTTGGTCTGTTCCTCATAAAATTTATGTTTTTTGACAAATCATTGGGATGGCCTAAGGATTAAAGTCACTAAATAATGGCATGCATTTGAGTTTCAGATTTTATGTCCTTCAGAAAATGCATGCTAAAACAAATCTGTTTAATTCTAGCAACTTTCTAGGTTTGCGGTAGCAATATTTAAAATGTGTCCCTATTTTTGGGCCTTTGTCCCCCTATTATTTCAGGCTTTATCGATATTTTTTGCCCTAAGAGGTTGAGAGGTATGGTAATTAGCCAACTGCTAAAACAAATTACCTCAAGAGTTACATTACACTACTAAGGCTGTCACCTATGATTAATAATATTTAAAGGTAAAAATACTCCAAAATTCTGTACACTTACCCTTATCAATTTTTGTTGGTGTACTATCTTTTTAGATTACAATGAACAGCATGAAACCATTTTCTGTCATATGCTACAGGGCATTTCCAGCACAGGAACAAAAAGATAAACAATGGGTACACTACCGTCCTTAATCAAAAGTATTCTGCACACTTTAACCTGTATTGAGGAATGCCAATGCCAAAAAGCCCAAAACGTAACCTCATTTAGGTCTGGTAATGGTACACATCATACCATCCACCACATTCTCTCACAACCTATGGGTGATTTGATAGGACCATATCATATGCATGTAACCAAACCTAGACACCCCACAATGCCAACATGTATGATCCTGTCTTAGATCCCTGTCAAACAGTGTCATCAGGGTTAAATGCCATTGTAACAACATTTTATGAAAGGTAAATCTCGCTAAACAATGTCAATGTTGGTCACGTAATAGGTCTGAAACTTATTTTCTTTCCTCTTATTCTTTTTTTCATTCTCTTGGTTATTCCACATATTGTGGATGATAGCTGGTGACTATTTTGTTGTAGTAGCTCTCTTGTTAAAGCTATCCACAACTGCAAGTATTGCCACCAACACCCAACTACATCAGGAAATTTTATCTGTATCTAGTCCCAAGCAAAGAATCCATCTTGCAATCCACATCACCCCTGCTTTAATCCAATTCATCCAATACATACACCTTTTCCTCAACTAAAATGCTTGGGTTCTGCCAAATCAATGAGTTGCTTAAAATTTTAGGGAAATCATTCTTCCTATTCCCCAAACATTCCCTTTCAAACCAAAAACTGATACCTTCAGGATCCCATACCTTGTACATTGGAGTTCCCAGTCTATAAGCTTTCAGAGATCCAAGGACATCAAGCACCACTCCAAACCATAAGGACCTATTATTCCTACAGAACCTAAAATAACTCCAACTTAAGAGTGCCTTTCCATAATCATATATATCTGGGGCCTCAAATCCTCCTAAATTTTCTGGTAAAAGCATTTTCTTGTAGCTGACTCAGATGTTTCTTCTCCCATAAAGTCAAATATGCATTTCTGTGCTGGGAAAGAGCTCTTACAATGAAAATGATTCTTAGTAAGAAACATTTCAATAGCCTGGATTTTGCTCAAAAATATATATTTTTCCCATTCCAACTCAGAAACATGCCCCACATATAAGAAAGTACTTGTGCTAAATTACCCTGTACCTTCCATTGCCTTTTCCATGTCTCTATATAGTGTAACACCTAGACTTTAGCTCCATCCATGAATCTAATGCCTTCTACTGCTATGCCCCCTCTTTCACTGAATACATTTGCCTAATGGAAGCAACTTATTTTCTTTATGTTAATTGTAAGCACAGTGAAATTGGCTATTTGTTCTAAGTCATAGGTTCATAGGTTGGTACTAGGCTATCAGCCCTAGGGCCTATACAAGCCTAGCCATAACAATTCCCTGGCTATTTCTTCCCACACCGTTTACTTCCCTGGAACCCTGTCTAGCAGGGCGACTGACGTGATCCCCGGGGAGAATTTCCTTTCTCCCTTCCAATCGTCAAGGTTCCTTTTGAAGAGGGCCAAAGAGGCACTCTGCTTGACATGTATGGGCAATCTATTCCAGAGTCTAGGGAGTCTCTGGGTCAGGAACCTATCCCTCCAGCATGTTTTGTTTATTGTGATGACAAGGTTTATATCCCTGGAGCATGCGGCTCTGAGGGATTGGGATTTCTTTAAGTGTAGCATGTCCAACAGCTCTGGGTTTGACATGGCCTTGTATGTTAAGCAAAGATCACCTCTGAGTAGACGATATGCGACAGAGTATAGCTGGAGTTTTTTAAGGTGGTCAGTGTAGGGCATCTACTTTAGGCCTGTGATTCTTTTAGTGAGGTATTTCTGCAGCCTTTCCAGTTGTTGCAGATGTCTTGAGAGGTACATACCAAATGGGGCGTTGTATTCTATAATGGGTCTAATGAGGGATGAGTACAGTGGGACAATGACCTCCTTTTTTCTGGATGAAAAGCCCTTAGTGATGAGGTGTGCCATATAGAAGGATTTCCTGACTGTTGTGGCGATGTGGTTATTGAAGGTGAGACCACTGTCCACCTGTGTCTCTAAGTCTTTTATCACACTTTCGGTGTTTAGTGTACTGCCACCTATATGGTAATTCACAGGTACATGTTTTTTCCCAAAGGGGATAACTATACATTTCTTGGCATTGAGCTTGAGCTCATGGCTCTGGCACCAAGCATCTGTTTCTGTAAGGCCTTTTTGTAGAGTATCCACATCATTTGGGGATTCAGTAATGGCTCCCAGTTTGCAGGCATCTGCAAACTTTGTTAGCCAGAGTCCCTTAGTGTTGGCCTGTACTTCAGAGAAGTAGATGCCAAACAAGAGCGGTCCCAAGACTGAACCCTGAGGTAATCCACTTGTCACTTGTCTGGAGCTGGATTTGGAGTCGGCTACTTTTACTTTTTTTATTTTGTGAATATCTGAGCTGATGGCTTGCTGTGCATAAGTTGAATCTGTGTGATGAACATTTCCAGTATTTGATAAAATGTGAGGGTTTCTCACATATACTTCCAGTTCAAAAAGTCAAATGCTTTACTGAAATCAATCAGTAAGCCCCTCCTCTGTTCTACCCCTAAACAAGCATTCTTGTTAGATACAGAATTATAATCTTAAGGCATCGGGGCCATCCAAGTCTACCCTTCATAAATCCCAAATGATTCCCTGGAATCAGCTTATCCATGACACTTTCGAATCTAATAGCCAGTAAGTTTGCAAAGATTTGAGTTATGTGTTTAATAGTGACATTGTTTTATATCTAGAGGCCAGATGAGGGCTCAGGTAACATAATTATTTTGGGTTTATTTGTTGGGGAAAGATCGGGATTCTATAGCCTGATTGAATAAACAAGGGAGTAAGTGCCTGATTCATTGCTTTCCACTCTGCCCCCCCCCCCCCAGAATTGATATAAAAAAGTCACTTCCTGAACAGAGATCTCTGAGGTAGAAAAGGGCATTTCCATTACATCATCTGCTCCCATTCTGCTTATCCAGAGTTCAAAGGTTGAAAATTATTGTGGCAGTGTACAGATACTTCCACCTGCACCTCCCTTCCATGCACCAGCTTTAATGAAGTAATAATATCATGAGGTATCCTCCTCCCTGCACTTTTTTCCTGGAATTGTAGTTTTTTAGGTGAGGACAACCCAGATCTAGCCCTTTTTCCCTCTAGCTGACTGAATGTCTGCCACTGTCTTCCTTACCACCCCAGTGTAAGACTGCTTACTGGCTGGGGTTAAACATTTCACCTGAGCAGTAAAGGTAGAGCAGATGAGGAAGCTACAGGTGATGGAAACGAAGTGCCTGAGAAGGCTGGCAGGATGCACAATGTGGGACAAATGAAGAAAAAAGGACATCAGAGCAGAAGCCAAACTAGCTCCAGTTGTGGAAAAGATCACAGAGAACAGATTACAGTGGTTCAGACACGTGCAGAAAAGCAGAAGACAATCTGAAGAAGAATATTTGGGACAGACAGGAAAAAGGTAAGAGGAAACAAGGACATCCACCAAAGAGATGGATGGATTGTGTGAACGAAGATCTGCGACAGTCAGGCCTGAGTGTCAAAGCACGCAGGAGTGTGGCACTGAATCAATAGAGATGGCGACAGTTAATATACCTCGACTCATGTAGAAAATAGGAAAAAGGGGGCCAATTATTATGATGCTTCTGCATCCTCTGCCATTGAGAATGAGGCTTGCTTGAACCCCTTGTTGATTAAAGAGGTTTCAGGAAATTTTAAACTGACTTCATACCCCAGATCACAGAAGTACCAAAGAGCATCATTTTTCTTCTTGCATCTAATCTGCACTGAAGTCTAGGGTTATTCTCACAGCATATCTCTCCATTTTCCATCTCTTACCTTGATCTCTGGCTATATGCATGATTTTTTTCCTGTCATTAAAATACAAATATCTGAAAATTAGGTGTCAGGGAGGTTACTATTCTGGTTCTTATGGTTTATTCTGTGTTCGTTCACTTATTGGAGGTGAAGATTTGAAAAGAAGACCCCTCGCTTTCCTCAGGAAGGCCACTTGATTAGCACCTTCCAACCCTCCAGAAACTCCAATGACATGGAGATTATTTCTTAGAGCCTTGTTCTCCAAGTCCCCCTGCTTTACTTCCATTCTGCTTGAATTTTGCTGGAGTCCTTGAATTTGTATGTCATTCTCATGTACCACTCGTTGCACACCTAACAGGTACATCTGCTGCTACTCCAGAGCTTGTTCTACTTTAGTCAATTTTGATTTATACTTTGAAGAGATTTGTTTTATTTGTTGCACACTGGCCTGTCACTTTTGATAGGTCTGTTAATGTTTCCAGGGCCAATTTAATTCCACAGAGCTCTTTACACTTGCTGTCGCCATGCAAATTTATGAGGCAACAGGCTTTAAAACTTTCTTCTCAGCAATCTGTTTGGCTTTTACATGTTCCTTGTAACAAGTACAGATTCCTACCACTGCTGAACAAAATAGTTATGTAAATGTGAAGATTGCAACACTTTCTGCTGCTAAATCAAATACTTGATGTTAACTGCCTTAAAGTTGAATTAATTGATTCACAATGCACTCATGCGCATTCCCAAGTAAGCCTCAATAATCTAATTGAAAGACTTATTCTTGAAATAAGAAGAAAGAATGTAAACTTGCTTTTACAAAGGAGAAAGGTGCAGTGGTAGTTTAAATTAGTCAGAAATTATCCTGATTTAAAAGACGTTTAATATGAAAGGTGTACTAACATTTCATAAATGTCAGAAATATAAACTTGTGACAAGCATTTTACACATGACTTTAGACACACACACACACACGCACACACACACATATATATGTATTTATACATATAAATACACACACACATGGGCCTACTTCAGTAGACTGAACATTCACTTACCCAACTTTCATAATGCCGAAATGAAAATGCCGAGAACCCAACATCACAGATGTCTTGGAACACAGACTTTTCACTCCAGGTAAGCAACCACTTGGCCAACCTAAAAATAAATTAGAACCAAAGCAAAGTAAACCCACCCCCTACACCGCCCCCAACTAAATATACCAACTCTGAGATCACACTACTGCAGGGGTAATGGGCAAAGTTCAACGTGGTGGCCAAGTGGTTACTTACCTGGAGTGGGAAGTCAGTGTTCCAGGACATCAGTGATTTATAGGTTCATAGGTAGGTACTAAGCTATTAGCTCAAGGGCCTAAGTAAGCCTAGCCAACAAGGTTCCCTGACTTATGCCACCCAAGAAAGTTAATTTCCTGTGCCCCTGTCGAGCAGAGCCACAGAAGTGATCCCTGGGGTGTATTTCCTATTTCCCATCCACTCATCAAGATTTTTCTTGAAGAGTGCTAATGACAAACTTCGCTTGACATAGATGGGTAGCTTGTTCCATAGTACGGGAAGTCTCTGGGACAGGAATCTATCCCTCCAGCATGTCCTGTTTATTGTGGTGAGAAGGTTTAGGTCCCTAGAGCATGTAGCTTGGAGGGATTGGGATTTCTTTAGGTGTAGCATGTCCAATAGCTCTGGGTTCGACATAGCTTTATATGTTAGGCACAGATCACCTCGGAGTAGGTGATATGCTGGAGCTTTTTGAGATGGTCAGTGTAGGGCATCTGTCTGAGGCCAGTAATCCTCTTTGAGAGGTACTTCTGTGGCCTTTCCAACTGCTGCAGATGTCTTGTAAGGTACATTTCAAAAGGGGTGTTGTACTCTATAATGGGTCTAATGAGTGTCGAGTAGAGGGGAACAATGACCGCTTTTTTCCTGGATGAGAACCCTTTTGTGATGAGGTGTGCCATGTAGAGGGATTTCCTGACTACTGTGGTGATGTGATTATCAATGGAGAGACTATTGTCCACCTGGGTCCCAAGGTCTCTTATCACACATTTGGTGCGACTGCCACCTATGTGGTAGTTCATAGGTACAGAGTTTTTACCAAAGGGAATGACAATGCACTTTTTGGCATTGAGCTTGAGGCCATGGCTCTGACACCAGGCATCTGTCTCAGTGAGGCCCTTCTGTCGGATGTCCACATCATTTGGGGACTCTACTATGGATCCTAGTTTGCAGTCATCTGCAAACTTCATTAACCAAAGGCCCTCTGTGTTAGCCTGTACTTCAGAGATGTAGATACCAAACAGGAGAGGTCCCAGGACTGAACCCTGTGGTACTCCACTTGTCACTGGTTTGAAGTCAGATTTTGGAGTCTGCAACTTTTACAGTGTGGGTTCTGTCAGTGAGCCAGCTGGCAACTGATCTTGTGACGTAGGGAATTATACCTAGTTTAGTGAGTTTAGCTATAATTCCAGAATGGGGGATGGTGTCGAAAGCCTTGGCAAGGTCAAGATAGGCTGTGTGAACCACCTTACCCTCATCTATGGCATTGGTGACTGCCTCTAAGAAGTCGATCAGGTTCAGGAGGCATGATCTGCCTTTCACAAACCCGAACTGGGTGGGGTCCAGAGTCTGGAGGTTACCAGTGTCTTTGTTTATGAGTTCCATGAGGATACGTTCCATGGCCTTACATATCAGGCTCATCAGGCTAATAGAGTGATAGTTCCCAGTATCAGTGGTGGCTCCTCCTTTGTGGAGTGGGATAACTGTTGCTGTGTGCCATTCAGTGGGCACAAAGCTTGACGTGAGGCTATGATTGAACATGGTGCTTAGGTAGGGAGCCAGTCCATCCTGAAGTTCGTGTAAAATGCAACCCTCGGATTATGCCCGGTCCCCATGGATGCTGTGTTTTTGGCTTTAGAGAGTGCAGCGTTTACCTGTGTAGTTGTGAATACAGGGACTCTGCATTCTTCCTGTATAGATATGGGCCCTTTAAGGGGTAAGGGGGGGTAAAGTTAGCACTGAACCTATCTGCCAGGATGTTGGCAATATCAGTTGATTCTGTAATTTTCGTGCCGCTGTGCTGTAACTCAGAGTAGATCTGGGTGTTGCCATTGAGATTCTTGACATAGCTATAGAATGCTTTGTGGTTGTCCTTGGACTCAGTGGTGATTTTGTTTTCCTAGCTAGCTTTGGAGGATCTTATAAGGGATCTCAGCTTCTTACTGAGGCTGACCAGGGAGCTCCTCCACTCATGGGATTTTACTCTCTTTTGCAACAGTTTCTTCCTTCTGTTGTAGAGTTTTTTTATGGCAGGGAACCACCAGACTGACTTCCTTTTTTTTTTGGAGGATAGTATCTTGGTTCTGTTTGGGATAGCACAATCCATGCACTTGTGTAAGTGCTTAAAGAGTGCATTTGTGTAGGATTCAGCAGTCGGAACTGTATTGTCCATCTGCACGGGTGTCATGAAGTTCGCCACTTCTGTCTTAAGAAGCATGAAGTTGGCTTTACAGACATTTTTTTTACCATGGTTTCCTTAATGGGGAGTGGTGGCGGGATATGGATCTCTAGGGTGATTAGCTTATTGTCGGATCTGACCAACTAGGAGTTGATTTCAGGTGTGGAACACTGGTCACTCATGTTGGTAATGACTAGGTCTAGGATATTGTTGCCCCTGGTGGAGGTGTGGATAAGTTGATCCAGGGAATTGTAATTTATGATTTCCAGAAAGCATTGAGTGAAAGAGTTGGTTCATGAGTAGTTTTCCCAGTTAATGGTGGGGTAGTTGAAAATCGCCCATTATTAGGGTGTTTGGTTGAACCATAATATTTTCCAGTATATCAAGAAAAGAGGAGTGGGAATCCTGGGGCACGGTGGGGGATCTGTAGCAAGCTACAATTTGGACTGCAGTTTTGCCCAGAGTTAGTTGCACTTGGATAACCTCGGATGCATTATGCTGAGCAATTAGCCTGGAGGTGTGGATATCCTTAATGAATTATGGACACACCTCCGCCTTTAGTGTTCTGCTCCAGGTTAGATGGCCAAAAACTGTGGTATGAGTTATAGCCTCTGGAACCTTGAACCAGGTCTCAGTCAGTGCTCTTTGGAACCTTGAACCAGGTCTCAGTCATTGCACAGATATCGATGTTCTCCATTTTAAGGAGTGCCTTGAGGGAGTGCATTTTGAGATTTAGACTTCTAGCATTGAGTAGAATTACCCTCAGTTTTTGCTTGCCTGTTCCTGTTATGGTGGTGAATTTGTCATTTGAACCTTTCCTAAAACAG
Source organism: Protopterus annectens (assembly GCF_019279795.1). NCBI lineage: Eukaryota > Metazoa > Chordata > Ceratodontiformes > Protopteridae > Protopterus > Protopterus annectens. The sequence goes on from NC_056728.1 coordinate 1,126,281,437, forward strand.
GCACTATATGGGAGGCAAAAGCTTTAGCCAGTATCCGGAATCCCAGGGGTGCAGGCCATCTCTGGCAAAGCATTGTGGTTTGTCGACCATGTCGTCCCAGGCAGACAGATATTGGGTCCCCTTAGAATGACACCAGAAGCTTGGCCAATTGCTGAAGTCAATCATTTTGTCCTTGTACTATGGTATCTTTCTGGGCAATGGCAGGATGCTACTCATGGCTAGGGTCATACCTACCTGGGCTACAAGATCAGAGAGCTCTTCCATGTCTCTTTTCATGTAGTCCAGGGAGGTATGTCTCAGGTCGTTCACACCAACATGGACAATGACAGAGTCATATTTGTACTTGTTGTGGAGTGACTTGAGTGCGTGGGTTATGTGGCGGATCCTGGCACCTGACAGGCAGCTGACAGTAACCTTCTCCTTGTTTAGCCTGGTGAGTGGGACATCAGTGTGCCTGACTATAGTGTCACCTATGACTAGTATGTTGGGTACATTGTTTTGCCTTATGGGCTGTGGTTGAGTGACACACTGAGTCTGTGGGCTATGTGTCATTTGGGTTGTGTTGGGGGGGTGGAGGTTGCTTGATTTTCTGCTTTGGAGGTCTCTGTTGCTTGAGAAGATTATTATTGAGAGCCTCTACGAATGTTTTTGTGTTTCTGTGTGTGGAGTTTGGTGGTATAGGTTTAGTGGGACTATGTGATGAGTGTGGTGTGGTGCAAGTGTTTACCTTCTCCTCTTGACTGTCAAGTTCAATCTTGGTTAGAGAGAGCTTGACCTCCAGTTTGGCTAGATAAGTGCATCTCTCACAGGTTGTAGTGTTGGGTAGTAGGATGAGAGGGTTGTCTATGTACATGAGGCAATTGCTACATTGCCCGAAGATGTCCAGATTCATCAGATAGACAGGAGAGAACACTGGGAGCTGACCCTTGGACATGCCTGAATAAAAAAAATGTTTTCCTCTAGACAAGTGAGGAAAGTAAGTACAAAAACTGTTTTCCTCTAGGTAATGAGGAAGGTTGAGTGCTGTAGTAATTTGTAGCTTATTTAGTGCTTACAATTTCTGAACAAGTGCTGAGCACGAATAAGCAAATTCAAGTGCTAAAACTAAGAATCTGTTTCTGAGCTAGACTAGTTACAGGAAAGAAGCAAATGCAGGCTTTTAAATCAGAAAGTTGAGAGAGATGGAAAAATTGCCCAAACGGCCATTAACTACAATTTCTGGGCCAGAAACCACTCCTTATGTGGTATATAGGTTACCTAGTGCTTACCACTCCCACTGATAAGCTAAGCTAGAAGGCTTCCCTCCAAAAAAGAAAGGCTTGATGGGCTCAGGAGCTTACAGTCTTGGATACAGCAAATCTGTATCTGGACTAGACTAGTTACAGGAAGGGGGGGAACAAGTGCAAATGCAGGCTTTTAAATCAGGAAGTTGAGAGAGGTGGAAAAGCTGCCCAAACGGCTAATTACAATTTATGGGCCGGAAACCACTCCTTATGTGTTAGATAGGTTACCTTGTGCTTACCACTCCCACCTATAAGCTAGCAGGCTTCCTTCCAACACAGACAGGCTTGGGGGGCTCAGAAGCTTACAAACAGTTCTGGATATAGCAAATCTGTATCTGGACTAGACTAGTTACAGGAAAGGCAAGAAACAAGCATAATCTTTTTTTGTTACAGTTACGCAGAACACAGGGAGATTCTAGCAATTTTTTTTCTTTTTTTTTTGTAAAGGAAAGGGAGAAAGGAGAAGCAGAAGATAATTCAAGGTTAGGAAACTAAGTGGGTTGGCCTTCTCAAATGTTCTCTCAGTTTTAGGTAGAATGAGCTAGACTGGGAGAGGTGTCCCAGATCAAATGAACAGTAGGGGCAGGCAACTGCAAAGCAACCAAGTATAACAGCAAGACACCAACAGGGAGGGAGAGTGGGGAACAATACTACAGCTACTAGCTTTCACTCTTTTAGACAGTAAACACTACAGAAATGTTTATCACAGTAGAAGAACAGCAGTGAGCCACAAAATGACATATTTTAAACAGATAAAGGAGCAAGGATACTCTACAGAATGCTTTTATATGCAATCAGTTATATGATGCACTCCTTGGCAGGAAATAAGAACAAACAAACAGGTGCTTAACAAGTAGAGAAAATTTCCAGTTAATATCTTTCACACAGTGAAACTAGCTAAAAAACTTTACAAACAGTGTGACAGTAAAAACTTTATTTATCAGGCCCTGTAAGGCAGACAATTTTAGTTCAACCGTGCAGATTAGCTAATAGCAATAAAATACAGTAAAAAGTATGCAGCAGGCAATAAAAAGTGCTATATATAAAGCAATAACTAGTAAAAATAAGCAAAAAAAAACAGGATACTTATTGCTACATATCTCAGATCAGAGTTGTAGTCGATGCCCCTCTTCCACTTGGCTCAGTGTGTATAGACAGAAATCCTCTCAAAGTTAGGGCTTAAATACCAGAAGATACAACCTTAAACAGCTTTTTTAAAAAAGGCTCAAAAGAACCAATGAGTGCTTACTCCAAGCCCTAGACCATCCAACCTCCACCAGCCATCAGCCAATCAACACAATCCTGCCACTAAGGTAAAGAAAGGCTTCTGCTAATTCAAGATGGCCTGGGCCATGTGCTCAGAACAACCACTGTGGGATTGTCTGCGTTTTCATCTGGCATTATGAAAGTCGGGTAAGTAAACATGGTATTTTAGTTTGCTTTGGCCTAAATTTATATTACTACAACACTACAAAGTTTATTGTTTTGCGTATATCATTCACAGTTCCAAAAATGGCAGTTACAGAATCTTCTTGTGTTGGTTGCAGATACCAATACTCCTTTTTTACCTAGTATTCTAATCCATGTTCTGGCCACTTCATAGTGAAATACTCTACTTTTCAGCCCTAAATTTCTGCAGTCTAAATGTAGGACAACATCACTTTTTTCCAAGTCAAATGTAGGTTAGCACTTACAATGTTACTATGGAGGCCCCCAAAACACCCATTACAGTTTGACAGTAGAAACAGAATAGTTGAAAAGTATGTAGGGGTTCCTTAGACACCATTTTCACATTATTATTCTCTTCTAGTGTACATATGCTGAATGCATTCCAGCTTAATTATCTTCATTTCAGAATACATAGAGAAGGATGTACTATGCTCAATATAAAGACATGTCTAGCAACATAAGTTGGAACCATAATTTCAGCTAATTTTGAAAAGCATAGCGGATGTCATAATTCTCAAAGACTGTGAAGTTGCTTTATCCAAAGGCAAGTCAGGTTCTAAAAGTAATCATTCACGTTTCCGATGACTAGACACATGTTCCACCAACTGATCACGTAACATTTCATTCAGTTTAGTATCAAACGCACATTTAACTGCTAAGTATTGTAATGCAGTCACATACTAAGTAATAGTTTCCTGGGCAGCCTCAGCACATTTTCTAAAAGCATGCCGCTCAGCAACAACATTTCTCCATGGAGCAAAATGAGCTTGTAAAGCCCTAATGACGTCCTCCATTGACATAAATTGGTTTGGAAGCATGTAAAACAGTCTCTGACTTTCCGTTCCCAGACAATGAAGGAGAAGTGCTTTTTGCATGCTTCTGGCCATTCATCTCCTGATGCACCAGCAACCAGCATGTAGTTATTAAACATTTTCAGCCACTTATCAAATGGTATAGTAGGTTCACCCAGGCATGGCAAAAATGGTGGAGGAAAAGGAGTAGCACCAACAGCCATTGTAAACAAGCAGGAACAAGTACCTTGTCACCATTCAAAGCTATAACAGGAACAGATCAACAAGAATACAACAGGAACAGAAACATCCAGTCCTTTAACATTCACAAACTCTGTCTCCCTCCTTCTGCCTTCCTCTATCGCCACCTAGTCACACAAGATCAGAACACAACAAAGCCAAAGGTCTTTTTGCATATCATTTGAACCTGATTATGTAAACCGTGGCTCTAGATGATTGTCACTGTTGTAATGACACCCCCACCCCATGCAAAAATGGCTAAAGGGGTTGAGGATGGATGGCTCAAATAAAAGATCTTTAGAAATGTAAATATGCAGGGTCTTATTGCGCAATATTTTATTATGTACAGCAAATATGTACTCTTTCTTCACATTCCCACAATGAAGAGCAATAAACTTACAAGTATTACTTTCTGTGCTGTGCCTGTTAACCCATTTAATAAGTCTGCCTTATAATTATTTCTCATCACAGATGCATGTAACCAGTAAAGCCAACTTTGCATCCAGTGCAAAGTTACTGTACCAGGTAGACAGGTATAAGGGTAGTAATGTTATAAACAAACTAAAAACTGGGTCAGCAATTGATCCTTGACTATCATTTCTTAACACAGATGCAGTTATTAATTTACTGGGCAATGCAGAAAGTAACTTCATAGTTAATTAACTGGGAAATAACCTTATGTGAATTGGTATCAGACACTTTTCTAAGCTACATATATACAAAGAGAACCATCTCAATTACACCAATAGTATTATAAAACTGTAGGTGATTAGAAGTACACAAATTCCCAGTAATAAATCCATGTTGATTCTGCTATTCAAACTCAATACAATTCACAGGGAAAGGTTTTAGCCACACTTTTTTTCAAATATTCCCCTGTAGTACACATAAGACTCCTTGGTAAAAAAAATGTATTATAAATGCCTTTAAAGCAATGAGGAAACTATCAAAAAAAAATCATAGAAACATATTCGACATACTGGGCTGAGTTCCAAAAGGAGTTGTGCTTAGAATTAAATGCCATGCCAAGAAGATACACCATGCAGAGGACTACCAGAGCCCCATGCCTGATTTGAAAAGGGGATTTTAGCTCTCTCTGCAGAACTAGGTTAGCATTGTATATTAAGGTTCTCCAAAGTATAATAACTAAACACAAGTTTCTGTTCAAATTAAATGGAAGTACTGGTGAAACAACAGTTCCATCTGTATGTGGGACAAAGTACTGCAGGCAGCACCTGCTGGAAGTCTGGCTACCTGCAGTACCTAATTCCACAAACAGATAGAGATGTTCTGCAGGTGCACAGGGCCATGGAAGTGAAAAAAAGAGACAGACTGGGATTGTGCACATGCATGGAGGTGTGAAGTACCAGCCATTCCTCAAAGCCCTTCTATGATGCCTTGCAGAGTGGTCTTTAAAAAAAAAAAAAAGCCTAAATTCTCTGGTTAGCTAGTGGCCTCAAATGCCTGTCTGTCCTCTTGGATGCCTGCATTCGCCAATCCACTCTACAGGTGAAGTTGTTGTGCTACATGTCCTCATGACCATGCAGCTCAGCCTGCATCTCAGACCTGGTATTATTGTAGGCAGGCTTGCAGAGTCCTTTATAAACAGATTGTTATGGCATCTCAACTGTTCTGGCTGTAGTAAGACTCCATTCAGTTCAGTACTTTGTTTGACCCCCCCCCCCCCCCCCAGGGATGATGTCCCCCTGGGAATAGGTAATGTCCTCCTGGGGGTGGCTACTCTTCAGTACAGTGACAGTCGGATGGCAGATGTTGTGCATTCTCACTGATCTGGGTTTTAGGAATTTGGTCCACTATGTTAAGAAATTTTATAAGCATTATATTCTAAGAAAGTAATATTATGAGATGAATACATACACATCAGCATTTATTATACATCTGTAAACTAAAGTATTATCACATCATCAAAGACTTGTGTCAACCTACAAGACCTTATACAACTGTCAGTCAAAAAACAGGGAAGTCTCCAGCCTTATAAAGAATAGCAGCAGGAATGTACAAAAGGATCCACTCATGGAGAGGGTGTCCAGGAAGGCTAACTGACCGCAGCAACTGGTGAAAGGTCTGTGACTGAAAACTTTTCAATGACAGAAAACATAACCAAAAAATTAAAATTTGGAGAGACTTGATAGCTAATTTATTCACCAACAATATAACTTCAAGTTCTTCAAAAGCTGTCATTTTCCCGTCAGAATTTCAATTGCTTGGTTAAGAGAAAAATTGGTATTGGTAAGTACAGAGATATTATAGTAGTTTGTCTGTTCAATAGGCAAACTAGGAATTTTGGTATCCATGGCAGGTTGTGTTTTATTAGCAATCTATACAGTTACAAGCTGTAGACTTGTTTTTGCTTTTGTTATTTACAAGTTTTAGTAGTTTAGTTTGTAGAAAGGAAGAATTAAAAAAAATGTGGTATGTTAAGATAATGGTGGAGGAATGTATTAAAGTGTAATGTACAACTAAATGAATACCCTGACATGCAGATCATTGCTTATATGCACATTGTGATAGTTAACTGCTGTGGCCTCATTGTGAAGGTATATGCATACCCTCCAAGTCAATGTCATCACACACACACACACACACACACACACACACACACACACACACACACACACACACACACACACACACACACACACACCCCACAGTCTCCATACCTGTTCCAGAAATGTCTGTCCTTCCCTAACTAGTTTTTCTCCCCACCCCTAATCCCAATACTAGTTTATGTGCCATTATGGCACAAGATGTTATAGTACTCCCTGATGGCTAATACTTGCGTCTATATTATATAATCGAACTTTTAAAAGTTTGAACGTCATATGGTCGACACCATATGATCGAACTTTTAAAAGTTTGAAAATGTAATAAAAAAAAATAAACCAAAGAAAAAACCTACCTGAATAGTTTAAGCAGGGGGGCAAGCACCACTGCACCCCCCACACCCCCCGCTCTTTAAATATAACAATTCTGAGATGGCACTACAGTGCAGAAAGGGGAAATCTTCCCATTCCACACTGTACGGAGATCTCCGTTGAAACATTCAAACTTTTAAAAGTTCGATCATATGGTGTCTACCATATGACGGTCGAACTTTTAAGAGTTCGACAACGTGATATAGACCCTAATCCTTTCCTCCATCCACCTATCCCCTACTTGTTTAAGTACTATTATGTCACATGTGGAATATCCCTGGTGGCTAGTGTTTCCCTACCAATGCCACCCCCCCATATTGGTTATGCCTGGGGGATTCCCTTCAGAAGACCAAACATCCATATAATTGAACCTTACTTCACCTAGACGAAAACAGCAATGGTAAGTAAACACTTGGCCAACATAGTGAACTTTGCCCTTTTCCCCACTTTAGTGCGATCTTGGAGTTGATATATTTAATTGGGGGGTTTTGACATACTGCAGTGTGTTTTTCACTGTAATGTTAGCCAAGTGTTTACTTACCGTTGGAAAAATTTGCAGTTCGGCAAAAAAAAGTTTTGTTGTTTTCGTCTTAGCAAAGTAAGGTTTGATTATATGGACATTCAGTTTTCTTAAGGTAATCTGCCTGAGGATCTACTTTGGAAGCTTGAACTTTCAAAGCTTAAAACTTCATATGGTCAAGACCATTACATCGAAGTTTTGAAAGGTCAAAACTTCAATAAAAAATAAAAACAATCTTTTTTACATTTATGTAGAGGGATAAGCCCCCCTGCACCCCCACACCCCCCTGCTAATTAAATATACCAACTACAACTACTACTAACCTTGAAAAAGGGCATAGCAAAATTAATTTAAAATGGGTGGCGAAAGCCAAACATACTCTGGCTAGGCTTATAAATGCCCTAGGGCAGATAGCCTAGTATGAACCTATGAACCTATGAACAAGATCACACCGCAGTGAAGAGAATGGTAAATACACCGTTCTGCGCTGCACAGTAATCTCCATTTAAACAGTTTGAAGTTTCAAAACTTCACTCTCCTGGTATTGACCATATCAAATTCGAAATTTTGAAACTTTGAACTTCCAAAGAGACCCATACCTGGTGGCTAGTGGCTCCCCACCACATTCCCCATATCACTGTTGCTGCCATTACACAGCACATTTGCATTACCCTTGGTAGCTAGTGCTTCCCCCACCCTCCATACTGCATTTGCTGCCATTTTAGCAGTATTTCATTAACCCTGGCACGTAGTGGTTCCCCCTCACCTCTATGCTCTATACTACTCTTTGCGCCATTATGTCACAATTTTATTATCCCTAGTGGCTAGTGAACCCCCCCCACTCCTATTCTACATACTATGGATGGTGCCATTATGTCACAATTGTATTATCTCTGCTGACTAGTGGTTCCTCCCTCCCCTGATCCTCATGCCACTGAAAATGTTAGTAGAGGAACATGGCATTTTGGCTGTGTATATCAACGTGGCATAGTAGGGCAATCCATATGATCTAGTTGCCAAGCGACATGTAAAGCTTTCCTGGAAGTAGTTCCAGAAGTGAGAGAAACAACATGGCTAGCTTGAATATGCCTATTTCCCACACTGCCTCACTGTCATACAGCATGGCCGTGGAGCTAACCCTACACAGTGCTGAATGTCTTTAAGTCAGAGCACCATACACTGTGTTAGGGCTGTTTCTGAATACTAAAAGGATACTGCGATGAGTACATGTAGGTGTACACACTACAGTACATTTACACATTTTTTATTCCAGAAAAGCTAAATAAGATGTTCAGTTCCTACTTTTTTCTATGTTGGTAATCCTGTTTTCATATTGTAGGAACTTGTAATTATATATTTTGTGAAAGTTCTACATTAAGTAATTATATGAAAGGAATTAAAATTATTCACAAATTCTTTGAAGACATATTATATTTACAAAACAATTAGTACTGCTGAATGTACTGGCACCTATGTGTATAAACTAGCAACAATCTTTAGTATTGATTTTAATAGCAATTGCATTTAATTTCTAAGACAGAAACTCAGATTTGTTTTATAAATTATTTGCCCTCTCACACACTGTAAAAAGATACATATTTTGTTAGTACAAAAATGCCTGACTGAAGCTTCTAATCCCTCCTTTTCTTTTTGTAACCTTTTCCTAATCCTGCAATAGTCTTCTAATTTAATGGACTTTTTCTTGGAAACAGTAGTATCACACAGTGTTCAATATAGTTTTACATTTATTCTCACTTCCAGACGTTATTCATTGTTTTTCAATATGTACAAAGTAAAACACAGATGGTACAGAAGTACTTAAGTATATTTTCCTTTATGATGTGAGCTTGAATTATATATATGAAGGTATATGAAATTCATTTTTAGAACAAAAAAAAAAAGAAAATGTAACTTTTTAACTTTATCTTAACCTAAAATGTAATCATAACCCAAACTTTTTCGCTACAACTATGATTGGCATCTTAATTTAGTTCTAGGAAAAAGTATTAAGTTTGCTTTTATGATTTCAGTTAAGCTTGCACTAAGGACAGTGATTATCATTACGGTTTGGATTTAAACCAAAATATATACTTACTGATTAGTGTTTGTTATTGTGATATGTGCAATATGTGACTGTGTGTGTTAATTCTAGCTCGGAGGCAACCAGTGAGTAAGGAAAAGTTCAGCGTAAATCTGAATGAACCAAATCCAGTTTAAACACAGTAAACAATTAAATCTATTAGTCAACGTGATAAGTACTGCAATTAAACATTTTAGCTAGCCTGCTAGAAATTTCACTTTGTGATATGCCATTACTTTGACCAAAGCAACAATACTAGCATTACCATAACTGTGACCCATAATATCTGGTAAATGGATATAAAAACATTTCCTTAATTTAGCACTGAAAACTGCTGTAATAAAGAAATAACTTGGAGCAAATTACAATGTCATTATTTGAGGAAAACTGCAAATTAGAAATAGCTCTTAAAATAATGACAGTGCAACTGCTCTGTTTTAATCAGTTCACAGAAATATCTCTTAGCTTAACACCATACATGCAAAGGAAATATTTTAAGGAGTCCTGTCAGAAAACAACACTGCAGTTCAAACAAACTTCACAGTTATTAATAAATGTAGTATCCCTAAAACAAACTCTTAGTAGTCATACAATTTCATATTACCAAGACATAACAGTAAAAATATTTATCAATAGTTTTATGATAACTCAATAAATATAGTATAGTCTTTTGAATACTAGCATAGTGTATTTTTGTTAGTGCTGTAGTTAGAAGCACATCCACAACAGAAGTACTGTACATAATTTGTACAGCATGTGCTCTCTGAATATGCACAGTGGAATGCATAAAACAAATTAAAGTGAATGTCAGTGGGAACATTTAGGTTTAGATGCAGGACATCAATGAGTAGATATTCAAAACTCCTTGCAAAGGAATACACCTTCCAGAAATTAATAAAAGAAAAGGTTAGGAGTCTGACAGTAAAACACTTTAATGATGAAGCTTTCGAATCCACAAGATTCTTTCTCAACACAACATAAAATCAACAATAGTAGTCAGTTTAAATATAAAATGCTAGCCAATCATGTTCAAAATCCAGTCATCTGACGAATAATTAAAATACTACTACTACCTAAAGCATAGCCTAAAAAGCATTTTAAGGCATATTAAAATGTATATATTAAGATATATAACCTGGAACATGTACAAAGCATATAAAATACATGGTATAAAAACATATAAAAAAGAGCATGTAAAAACATACAAAAGACATAATTCCATTTCATACATAGCTATGCTTCTTCTTAAGTAATAGTTTTATGCTATTTTTACTATTTAGACCTAGAAACTTGTCAACTCTAAAGAAATGTATCCATTTATACTCAGCCATGGCAGTATCATTTACAAGATCACCCCATCTTTTTGCTAACAAATTCTTTGTAAAACCTTAAATTTAAAAGAATGCTCAGAACAGAACTGCATAATGTGTTTACTAAGAGCATCAGCCTCTATATCTGCCTGAGAATCTCAGACAGAGGAGAACCAATTCTTTCTTTACATTTTTGGTTAGTTTTACCCATGTAACAACATTCGCATCTTACGCAGGTCGCAAGTATATCACATTTTCTGTTAGACAATATGCTGAAGCTTTAAATATAAAGGGCTCCTTTGTTACTGGATATATACATTTCTTATCTAAACTAATATACTGGCAACAGATACAATTATGGCAGGGGACAGTTCCTTGCTTACTAAAATTCTTATCAGAATCAAATATTTGATCATTGTAACAGAGTCTTTGTTTTAAGTTTCTTTCATTTTTATAACTAAAATATGGTTGCATGTTAATAATTTCATTAATACTAGGGTCAGATTTCAAAATGACCCAATTTTTTGTACTGTTTAACAAAGTCTGTGTGCCTATTGCACTTTGTGATACATCCCATGCAATTATTTATTATCTTTAGGCCTTTGGTCATTACTCCCACTATTCCTTCTAACATTAGAGAAGTTGGGTGCACCCAGATCTTCACATTTAGAAATAACATAGACGTTCCTATTCCTTTCTAACAGCTCTGTATCATATCTTCTACTTATAAAGTCTGATATCAGGGTATATATTAGATGAATGAATGCTTAAAATGTCAAGTAAGACATGCTTGACAGCTTTTAAGTGAACGTTCATCTAAGGGAAACCTCAGAATGTTAAAACAAGGAGTTTCAAAAATTTATAGTTGGCCAGCTGTCAAGAAGCCAATGGCTGATGGCTAAAATGTACTGTACACCATTACTCCCCCCCCCAAAAAAAAAAAAAAACAACAAATCAATAAACCAAATAATATGGGGGGCTTCTCACTCACACCCCCCTACTTAAATATACCAACTAGAGACCGCACCACAGTGGAGGACTGTAAGAATGGCTAGACAGGGTGAACATTCTAACGTCAGCCGCTGGCTTCCTGTCAGCTAGTCAACTATAAATGTTCAAACATTCTGAGGTTTTGCTTAGATGAACGTTCACTTAAAAGCTGTCGAGCATGTTGTACTCGACATTTTAAGGATTTGTTCATCTAATATAGACCCTGATATCTTGCTATCTCTATAGCATAAAACCATCACCTTCTGTGTTCAGCCTGCTAGCCTTCAGGAATTAACTATGAACAGCAATATTACAAACAAATCTAGGATGCATACTATCAGAATGAACATATCATGCTGACTGAACATTTTTTCTGTAAATGTGCATATCAAAATAACCATTACTAAAAGATAGATCAATGTCTAAAAAGCTAATTCTATCTGTCAAGCTATTAACATCAAAGCACAAAAAAACTGTAGTGCCTTGTAAATCAGCAACAAACTGAAGTCCAAGTTTCCAGCCCAAATAAGAAAGATATCATCCATGCATCTTTTATAGAATAGTAAATTACTATTCAAATATTCTGTATCAGTACCATATGCATCTCTTCCCATTTAATGAGGACTATGTTAGCATAACTATTCACAGAGGGGGTATTCATACCTACTCCCAACTGCTGATGAAAGATCTCCTCATCAAACATAAAAATATTATTCAGTACTATATCCAACGTTAAATAGCAAAGTTCTATTTTCTCAGTTGAGAAATTGCTATATTTACATATAGGTTCTCTCACGAACTCAATACCTAATTCATTAGGTATAACCATGAAAAGAGACTTTATGTCCGTTGTGACAAACATAATGTTCATTACTTTGTTTCCGTGTGTCCATTCATATAAATGAAGCAAAAAGTCATTTGTATCTTTTATATGACTCTTGCTATACATTAAAGGATGAAGCAGTTCTTCAAGAAATCTAGAAATGGGGGTGGTTACCCACTGGCCACCAGACACTATTTGTCTCATTGGTGGTACCTCAGTATATTTATGTATTTTGGATAAACCATAAATTGCTGAAATGACTGGATTAGCCACATATAGAAAAATGTATAATTCTGCTGTAATAGATTCATCCATCAATAAATAAATAAATACATTTTTACTTAGGTAAAACTAACCAAAAATTTAAAAACAGACTTGGCTCATCTGTCAGAGTTTCGCAGGCAGATAGAGACTGATGCTCTTAGTAAACACATTATGCAGTTCAGTGCTGAACATTCATTTAAATTTAAGATTTTACAAAGAATTTGTAAGCAAAAAAGCTGGGGTGATATTGTAACTGATACTGGCATGGCTAATTATAAATGGATATACTTTTTTAGAGATGACAAGTTTCGAGGAAGAATAGCATAAAACCATTACTTAAGAAGAAACATAGCTATGTATGAAACAGGATTTCCTTATATGTCTTCTATATGTTTTTACATGCTCTTTTTATATGTTTTTTATTCTACATATTTTTATATTACATATTTTATATGCTAATTGGGCTACTGTTGGCTGAAGGAGGAGAAGAGGCGGAAGGCATGACCAAAGGCAGGAAGAGAGGAGAAAGGCTAGGACTGTGGTAGTGAGGGTCAGAACTTTGAATGTTGGCAGTATGACTGGTATAGGGAGAGAGCTAGCTGATATGATGGACAGAAGGAAGGTTGGTATTACTGTGTGCAAGAGACCAGATGGAAGGGGAGTAAGGCTAGGTGTATCATAGGTGGGTTCAAACTGTTTTATCATGGTGTGGATGGGAGGAGAAATGGCATAGGAGTTATCCTGAAGGAACAGTATGCTAAGAGTGTTTTGGAGGTGAAGAGAGTGTCTGATAGAGTGATGTTTAAGAAGCTGGAAATTGATGGTGTAATGATGAATGTTGTTAGTGCATATGCTCCACAAGTTGGGTGTGAGATGGACGAGAAAGAAAAATTTTGGAGTGAGATGGATGAAGTGGTGATGACTGTACCCAAGGGTTAGAGAGTGGTGATTGGAGCAGATTTCAATGGGCATGTTGGTGAAGGGAACAGAGTGGATGAGGAAGTGATGGGTAGGTATGGTGTTTAACAAAGGAATGCAGAAGGTCAGACGGCAGTGGATTTTGCAAAAAGGATGGACATGGCTGTGGTGAATACGTATTTTAACAAGGGGGAGGAGCATAGGGTGACATACAAGAGTGGAGGAAGATGCACACAGGTGGATTATATCTTATGTAGGAGGGCCAGCTTGAAGGAGATTGGAGACTGTAAAGTGGTGACCGGGGAAAGTGTAGTTAGGCAGCATAGGATGGTGGTTTGTAAGATGACGTTGGTGATCAAGAAGAGGAGGAGGAGTGTGAGGACAGCACCAAGGATCAAATGGTGGAAACTGAAAAAGGGTAATTGTGAGGTGGAGTTTAGGGAAGAGTTAAGACAGGCACTGAGTGGCAGTAAAGAGATACCAAATAGCTGGGTAACTACAGCAGAGCTAGTAAGGGAGACGGCTAGAAAGGTGCTTGGTATGACATCTGGACAGAGGAAGGATGACAAGGAGACATGGTGGTGGAATGAGGAAGTACAGGAGAGCATACAGAGAAAGAGGTTGGCAAAGAAGAAGTGGGATTGTCAGAGAGATGAAGAAAGTAGACAAGAGTATAAGGAGATAAGGTGCATGGCAAAGAGAGAGGTGGCGAAGGCTAAAGATAAGGCATATGAAGAGTTGTATGAAAGGTTGGACACTAAGGAGGGAGAAAAGGACCTGTACCGATTGGCTAGACAGAGGGACCGAGCTAGGAAAGATGTGCAGCAAGTAAAGGTGATAAAGGATAATGAGGGAAACATACTTACAAGTGAGGAGAGTGTGTTGAGCAGATGGAAAGAGTACTTTGAGGGGTTGATGAATGAAGAGAATGAGAGGGAGAGAAGGTTGGATGATGTGGGGATAGTGAATCATGAAGTGCAATGGATTAGCAAGGAGGAAGTAAGGATAGCTATGAAAAGGATGAAGAATGGAAAGGCTGTTGGCCCAGATGACATACCTATGGAAGCATGGAGGTGTTTAGGTGAAATGGCAGTGGAGTTTTTAACCAAATTGTTTAATGAAATTTTGGAAAGTGAGAGGATGCCTGAGGAATGGAGAAAAAGTGTTTTGGTACTGATTTTTAAGAATAAGGGTAATGTACAGAGCTGTAGTAACTACAGAGGGATTAAACTGATCAGTCACAGCATGAAGTTATGGGAAGGGGTAGTGAAAGCTAGGTTAAGAAGGGACTTGATGATTACTGATCAGCAGTATGGTTTCATGCCGGGAAAGAGCACTACAGATGCAATGTTTGCTCTGAGAGTGTTGATGGAGAAGTACAGAGAAGGTCAGAAGGAGTTGCATTGTGTTTTTGTAGACTTAGAGAAAACATATGACAGGGTGTCTAGAGAGGAGTTGTGGTATTGTACGAGGAAGTCGAGAGTGTCAGTAATGTATGTAAGAATGGTACATGACATGTACGAGGGTAGTGTGACAGCGGTGAGGTCTGCGGTGGGAGTGATGGATGCGTTTAAGGTGGAGGTGGGATTACATCAAGGATCAGCTCTGAGCCCTTTCTTATTTGCAATGGTGATGGACAGGTTGATAGACGAGATCAGACAGGAGTCCCCGTGGACTATGATGTTTGCAAATGACATTGTAATCTGTAGTGAGAGTAGGGAACAGGTGGAGGAGACCCTGGAGAGATGGAGATATGCTCTAGAGAGAAGAGGAATGAAGGTCAACAGGACTAAGACAGAATATATGTGTGTGTGAATGAATGAGAGGGAGGATAGAGGAATGGTGAGGATGCAAGGAGTAGAGGTGGTGAAGGTGGATGAGTTTAAATACTTGGTATCAATAATTCAGAGTAATGGTGAGTGTGGAAGAGAGGTGAAGAAGAGAGTACAGTCAGGATGGAGTGGGTGTAGAAGAGTGTCATGAGTGATTTGTGACAGACGAGTACCAGTAAGAGTGAAAGGGAAGGTCTACAAGAGAGTAGTGAGACCAGATATGTTATATGGGTTGGAAACAGAGGCATTGACAAAAAGGCAGGAGTTAGAGCTGGATGTAGCAGAGTTAAAATTGTTAAGATTTGCACTGGGTGTGACGAGGGTGGACAGGATAAGGAATAAGTATATTAGGGGGTCAGTCCAGGTTGGAAGGTTTGGAGACAAAGCCAGAGAGGCAAGATTATGTTGGTTTGGACATGTACTGAGGAGGGATGCTGAGTATATTGGGAAAAAGATGCTAAGGATGAAGCTACCAGGTAAGAGGTAAAGAGGAAGGCCTAAGATAAGGTTTATGGATGTGGTGAGAGGACATGCAGGTGGTTGGTGTGACACAGCAAGATGCAGAGGACAGGAAGAAATGGAAACAGATGATCCGCTGTGGCGACCCCTAACGGGAATAGCTGAAAGAAGATGATGATATGCTTTGTATGTGTTCTGGGTTCTATGTCTTAATATATTTGAAATGTTTATATCTAATGTATGAATGTTAAACATATGCAGCAGCAGAATGCATAAGAAAAAGAACAATTTCTGCTGTCTTATCCATTGCTTCCCTGTTTTTATGTATGTATATTGCATAGTAACAAACTTATTTTTTTACTAAAACTGTCTATCTGATAATGTGTTTTAGCTGCTTGCTTGCATATGAAACAGACCTATTTCTGCTGTCTTAACTATTGCTTCCCTATTTAAATGTATTTACATTACATTGTAACATACCTATTTTTACTGAACCTTTGTATTGTAACTGTCTAAATGTCTTATAATGTGTTTAACTGCTCGTTACTAACCTGGAACTTTTCTCCCCGGGCCTCTGCTGAAAATGGACATGTATCCAGCCTGACTCTCCCGGTTAACAAATGTAAAATAAAATAAATAAATACATTTAATATGCCTTAAAATGCTTTTTAGACTATGTTTTAGGTAGTATTATTTATGCAATGCATTTTAATTCTTGGTCAGATGACTGGATTTCAAATATGATTGGCTGGCATTTTATATTTAAACTGAGTAACACTGTTGACTTTATGTTGTGTTGAAAAAGAATCTTATGGATTCGAAAGCTTCATCATTAAAGTGTTTTACGGTCAGACTCCTAGCTTTTTCTTTTTTTGGATTGACTTTTGCTTGTATGGGTTAATTTGGCTGCCTGCTAGAGTTGTTGCTTTGGTTTCCTTCCAGAAACCCACTGAACAACATTCACAACTTATTGCTGTATTTTGTATACATCAAAAAACTGCACTTCATCTGAATTTGTAGTACCAATGCTATTTCATTCAGACTAGCATTTACAAATAAATGCACACCACATACTGTTTCTTTCAGCTACCACAATAATGATGATCCTTTGGAAGAATGTTTTGTGACAAAAAGTCCAACAAGAACTCTTGCAGAAAAAATATACCATGTAAACTGAAACAGACTTACAGGTTGTTTCTGCCACCATCTCCATTTGACTAGATCTACAAGGAAATTACAGTACCGAGGAATTTCCTTAATGTAGAATTTCTTCAAAGGAATGGGTGACTGGGCCTTGGCATTTGCCTGAAAGAAAGAAATAGATCAATTTACTTAAGTATTATAAATTAATATAAACTTCAGAAAAATAAAATGCTGGTAAAACTATAATTTAAGAATGAAAAAAAAAGCAAAAAAAATGTAATTGGTTAGTGTCTGTTTAACATAAGGAATGGTGATAAACTACCATGCCATTAGAACAAAACAGTTAAAATAAAGAAAAAAAGGACTAAGCAAAGCATGTCTAAGACAGCCTGGGTTTAAGACAAGGCAGACATTTGAACAAAAGTAAACAAGTTGTAGAAGAGCAAAATCAAATGACTCTGTATAAAACAAAGTATTGCAATGAAAACTGATAATATTAAATAATGATGATGGTGAGGGTTACCATTTTCACTCTGTATAAATTGCATTTTCACTTTCATTCTGTAAAATGCCATTGACTTGTTATCATTATCTCCTAGATGATTCTGAAACTGCTCTTGTGAAATCAGTGCTCTACCCTGGTTAACAATTTAATAATAATAATAATAATAATAATAATAATAATAATTAGAGAATAAAGCTTAATTAACCATAGTCACTATCTAGGAAAGTGAGGTTACTATGAATTGTTTTAACATCTTTATTAAATCACAACTGCAAAATTGACATAGGTACAGATGCATTGAAAAAAACAGAAAAAAAGCATAGTGATATTTCTTGTTTTCCTGCAGTGTACATGTTTAACAATCATTCACTCCTACATTACAAAAACTGCTCAGTTCCTGCCATCCCTTAAATGTCACTTCTTCAGAACATTATATGCCTACATAGAAATGCTGTCAATCACAGCACCAGCGGCAGCAGTATCAATGACAGTGCCACGGTAATGGTACTACTCACAGTGGTAACAGTAGTAGTAATGACAGTGCCACAGTAATGGTACTACTAACAGGGGTAACAGCAGTAGTAATGACAGTGCCATGGTAATGGTACTACTCACAGTGTTAACAGCAGTAGTAATGACAGTGCCATGGTAATGGTACTACTCACAGTGGTAACAGCAGTAGTAATGACACTGCCACGGTAATGGTACTACTCACAGTGGTAACAGCAGTAGTAATGACAGTGCCATGGTAATGGTACTACTCAAAGTGGTAACAGCAGTAGTAATGACACTGCCACGGTAATGGTATTACACAAAGTGGTAACAGCAGTAGTAATGACAGTGCCATGGTAATGGTACTACTCAAAGTGGTAACAGCAGTAGTAATGACAGTGCCATGGTAATGGTACTACTCAAAGTGGTAACAGCAGTAGTAATGACACTGCCATGGTAGCAGTACTACTACTACTAACAGTGGTAACAGCAATAATACTAGCAGAGACACTTGGCAACATCAGTAATAGTATTAGTAACTGCAGCAGAGCTAAAAGTATGAGCAGTACTAGGAATAAACCATGTAATTGCAGATGTAAAATGCCTATGGTTCACCCTTATAACAATGCTTACATACAAGACTCAATAATGGACAGCAGCCACTGCTGAAAATAAGTACCATATAGGACTGCCCTACATGTGCAGGTGGTCCTTAAATTCCTTGTCTCCATGTAGCGAAACAGTACATATCTTACATACATATATGCATACAAATATTTCCACCACTGGCAATAATGCCTTTCTAGCCTACCAATATACCAAAACAGTTATTCTCATAAGTGTCCGAGTTGTTTTTAAAAATACCTAAACTTGTGCTTGCTTTAATATAATTTGATAGTCTATTCCAAGCACCGGCTACTCTCACAAATAACCAATTAATATACATTTCATTTCTATATAATCTACATAGGTTGTCTGGTGATTCTCTACTATTCTGATAACCCAAACATTCCCAGAGGTAGTTGTCTCTAAATGCCTAAGAACCTGAATAAGATCTATATGCGACACTGCACAAGTGCAACTATTTTAACCTTTCACAACCACAAACATTCACATCATAGGATGCCCTTGGTATATTTTCACTGTACTCTTTCCAATTTACTCATGCTAGTTTTCTTATAAGGTTTACACTTTATTCTATATTCTAGTTTAAGTCCAATGTAACTTACAATGATTTTGACATTCCTGATTTCCTAGACTTTATATATCTTTTTATAAAGCCAATCATTTTGTAGCAATAAATTAACCAATTGTTTGATATGATCAGACAATCTCAGTTAGATACACGAGTCCACAACTTCAGTCACTGTATACTTTGTTAAAAATATTCACCCTTTAGTCTACATCTTTCAAATCCCATAATGCTTACTTTTGATGTATAAATCAGCATATTCTTATTCTATGCCCAAATGGTCAATTTAGTCAAGTTCTTTTGCAGACATGCCCTACCTTTATTTAGTCAAGTTCTTTTGCAGATATGCCCTACCTTAACAGGTGTAATCAATTTACTCATTTTAATGTTATCTGCATGCAGACTATAGAACATGAGAAAAAAAAATGAACCACTTAAATTAAGAGGCTGGTTAAACAAAACAACAGTAGGGACATTGGATGCAGGCATTTGAATAATGCCTTGGCTAAACATGTAGATTTATATCCTGCACATAGTTTTTCTTTTTTGGTTTTACAACTTCTTATTAGTAATTTGAGAGGGGGAGATTTGGTTAATAAAGTGGAAGAAGCAGAACTGAACTGGCTTATCAGGCTACTAGCCTACAGAATTATTGGCTTGAACAGTAATGTACCTTTAAGACCTGCACTTAAGGCATGTAAATTAATCCATTGATTTAATTGCTTTTACTATTTATTTAGATCATATTTTGTAGTTTTTTACTGGTCTGAAGAAATGCACTGTTGCATGAAAGCACTTACTGTTAATAATAAATATTTCTATTTTATTTTCTCAGCTGTGGTTGGCAGGTTACTTCTGTTTTATCTACTGTAGAACACCTCAGATGAGGAAGACAGACCTGAAAGGTACAACCTAAATAAGGATGGGCCTGGAACAGAGCCCCGTGGGACACCGAGTAGAACATAGAATTTCACCTGTCTAATTGCTGTATTATTTGCCATGTTCTGTTTGTAAAACGTGCAGCTATTCATCCTGTCAAGATTACATTAATACCCAGTTGCTCTAATTCATTGCTCAGTGTTTTGTGCATAACCCTATCAAAGCTAAAGTTAAGTCCATATAGATTACATCACAGTGCCTTTTTACTCACAGTTGCTATTACAATATTGTTGATCATGTTACAGGTAGTTGGAGATCTATATTCAACATATGCATATTGATATATGGTTTCAAGTCCCAACATTTCTAATTCTGAATATAAGTTATCCAAAAATAACCTTCTCCATTATTTTCCAGGTCAGGAAAGTAAATGCATGTGTCTATATGACTAGCTTTTTCCGATTCCTCCTTCCCTAAGTGAATGGCTCCCTACTTGAAGACTCTCCCCATAATATAATGGAACTGTAATGATGAAGTCTGATGTTACAGACGAAAGCGTTAAATAAAAACTGTTTTGTTGGCACTATTGAGAATGGTTTGTTCATCACCTGGCCTGTGTTTGTGGAGCCTCCAGGATTATCTATTATGTTACAGGCACAATTAATCACTTTATTTGTGAAACCAAACTGTTTTGCTTAAGATTTTGTAAATATATCCATAAATGTTGTGTCTGAGAATACATTTTGGAATCTACACACAGTTTGATTTGTACGTCTTCACTTCCATAACATACAAGACTGTTTCCTATTATGCTCAAAATCTTTACAAATTTTTTTCTACATTTTCCTGCTCGTCTCATACTATGTTTATCTGTCCAGTTTGTTTATTTCAGTTTTCAAAGTTATAGTTTAAACTAATTTCCATGTTTTATATTTTTTATTTTTCATCTTGTGTATCTTGTTTTTATGGAAATATATCCTCATGACTTTATTGTGCCTATGTCCTGATGTTAAACATTTTCTTGCATTCAAACAATTGCCTTTTTATCACTTGCCACATTCCTTCTGCAGTCTCTCCACTGAATGCATCACTCCAATTAAGTTCTGCATAGCAAATATTTGGCTTCCATATATATTATTAATTTTCTGTTCATTGGTTTAGATTTTAGATTTAGATAAAAACACATCAATGGAAGCAGACAGCATCCTAGACTGCCTTTTAAACAACATAAAATATGACTTAGCAGACCCACTTTGATCCCTGTTAAACCACACCCTGTGAACTGGCTCTGTTCTGGCAGAATGGAAGACAGCAACAGTAATCCTTCTGCACAAATCAAATGACCCTATGAATTATAGGTCCTTAAGTTTGACTAGCCTCATCTGCAAGGCCATGGAAGGAATCATTATGGACCTTATTAACAAGGACATAGGTAATCTCCAAACTTTGGACCCACCCCAGTTCGGATTTGTTAAAGGTAGAGGTAGAGCCTGTTAAACATGGTTGAATTCTTCAAGAAAGTCAGCAATACCCTGGACAAGGTAAACCATCTTGATCTTGCAGGGCATTTGACACAATCCCCCCCACTCAGGTATTATAGAAAAACTCTGAATTGGGAATTAACTCCTACATTACCAGATGGGTAACCAACTGACTCACCAACAGGACAGAGACTGTCAAAGTGGGTGACCACCTCTAGCAATAGACAAGTCACCAACGGTGTACCACAGGGTTCTGTGCTGAGCCTCTTAGTGTTTGGAATTTATTTCTCAGATATCCAGGCAATCTTGGATGGCCTATGTCTAACCAAATTCACTGATGATTGCAAATTTGGCGCAATCATTGTCCCCCTGACAATGTTAATATACTGCAGACAGGGTTAATGAAGACAAGTAACTGGTGTCAAAGCCATGGATTAAAGTTAAATGCAAAACAAATAAAAAAATAAAAAAAGGCATTATTATTCCATTTGGGAAAGCTGACATCCCTGCTAATTACCTTATAGACAGCACCCCCCCCTAAGTGTAGACCCAGTGGTGCATGATCTGGGTACTCCGGTCAATATCAATCTGAACTTTGACCATCATGTATCCATGGTAGTAAGGAAATACTTCTGCATGGCACATCTTAAGGGTAAAGGCATCATATCTAGATCTAAGGATGTTATAATTTCATTATACTTGGCCCTCGGACCAGAAATTGAGTACAATGCTCCCTTTTGCATATACTTCATCAGACACCTGCAAAAATTAGAGACACCACAGTAGTTTCTTAACATGAAATCACAGGGTACACAAAAAGTACATAGACTTTTACCATAAATGTAGATGTTTGAGTGTATTCACTGTTGCAGTCCTTACAAATGGGTTATCCGGTCCCCGGTAGCCCTCGATCAGCCAGAATACCAAAGGTAAGCAAAAATGACTTCAGCTGCTGTCGGTTGTAAAGGACGTCAGGGCATCCAGTACAAAAGGAGGCAGCCAACGTCACTTCCTCAGTCTTTCTTGCCATAACAGTCAGAAGCCCCCAGAAATAAAGCTAAACCAAAAGCAATTTTGGCAAAAAATATCCAAGCTAGCCTGTACCTCAGAAAAAGAGAGAAATAGGAGAGGAGCAAACATGGGGAAGGAGGGAGGGAAACCAGGACTGCAACAGCGAATACACTCGAACATCTACATTTATGGTAAGAGTATACAACTGTATACTGTTCATCGTGTTTCACTGTTGCAGTCCTTACAAATGGGTTGATTACCAAATCACAGATAAAAGGGGAGGAGGAACCAACCAAATCAAGGGTTGGAGATGACGCCAGGCAAAACAGCAGTGGCAAAACCTGCTCTGGCTCTGGAAAACAGACGCAAATAATGTTTTGTGAAAGTGTGAAAAGAAGACCATGTGGCAGCTGCCAAAATATCTTTAGTAAGGACACCCCTTAAAAAGGCTGCAGAAGTGGAAGCTGCTCTAGTTGAGTGGGTCCTAACCCCTTGAGGAGGAGCCTTGCCATGAAAGGAATAACAAAAGATGATGCAATGAGCAATCCACTTGGAAATGGTCTGCTTAGAAATAGGCTTGCCCTGAGCTGCAGGGGCAAAGCTGACCAATAACTGAGCCGATTTCCAAAGATCTTTCTTCCTGTCCAGATAAAACCTGAACTGTCTGTGCACATCAAGAAAATGTAGGATCCTTTCACCTCTATTTCGAGGATTAGGAAAGAAGGTAGGAAGGTGTATGGACTGATTAAGAGTCAGGCTAGAAACCACCTTAGGCATAAAGGACTGATTGGTTCTCAAAGAGACCCTGTCTGTATGGAAAATAATAAAAGGCTCTACAGCCATCAAAGCCTGCAACTCTGAAACCCTCCTTGCTGAAGTAATAGCCAAGAGGAACACAGTCTTCCAAGGGAGAAACTTTAAATCTGCATTGGCAACTGGCTCAAAAGGAGGAAGAGTTAGTTTCTCTAGAACAAAATTAAAATCCCAGGCTTGGGTAGGGGCCCTTCTGGGGGGTTTTAAGTTGCAAGCACCTCTGAGAAACATTTTCATCGGGGATGGGAGAAAATGGGTTGTTCAAAAGAACAATGAGCAGAAATGGCTGAAGCATGGAGCTTGATAGAGGAAAAGGAAAGACCATCCTGAAGCAATTCAGCCAGGTATTCCAGGATCAGAGGAAGGGTAGGCTGAGAAGAATTGCCTCTAGCCTGCATCCAACGAGAGAACTTTTCCCATTTGCCAGCATAGAACTTCCTAGTGCTGGCCCTCCTGGCCTCCCTCAGCACATCAACCACCTGCTGGTAAAGGGAAGAAGAAAAAGAAGGAGTCATACAATGAGCCAAGCTGCCAAATGGAGGGACTGCAGATGAGGATGCAGAATTATTCTCTCCTCCTGAACCAAAAGATCTAGCTTCAGAGGAAGATGCCAAGGTGGAAATTGGGAGAGACTGTGAAGCAGTGGATTACAATGCTGTCTGGGCCAGTCTGGAGCTATGAGAATAGTCCTTGGCCATTCGTCCCTGATCTTCAATAACACTCTGGGTAGAAGAGGAAGAGGAGGGAAGTTATAAACTGATAGCGACGTCCAAGGGAAGGACAGAGCATCCACTCTTCAGGCTCTGCTGTAATGCTGCCTGTTGCAAAAGAGCGGTAGGAGATGATAGTCTGGGAAGGAGAAAAGATCCTCCTGAAGCGTGCCCCAACACTGAATGATGCTGTAAAAAACTGCTCTGTTCAGCTAACACTCTTGAGGATCCAGGGTTTGCCTGCTCAACTGGTCTGCCAAAACATTGAGCCTTCTTGGAAGAAACTAAGCTAGAAGATGCAGGTCCAGGGATGCTGCCATAGACCAAAAATTTATGCTTTGTCTGCACAGGGGGTAAGAGTGAGCCCCTCCCTGCTTGTTGATGTACCACATGACTGTGGTGTTGTCTGTCCTGACAAGCAGGGTCCCTGGAGAAAGAAGATGCTTGAAAGCTAGTAAGGCCTGCTGAACTGCAATCAACTCTTAGATTTATGTGCAGGTGCATCTGCTGGGCTTTCCAACATCCCTGTATGCATCTGCCATCCAGGTGTGCTCCCCAGGTGTAGTCTGATGCATCTGTAGTCAAAACTTGAGTGGCAAGAGGTGTCCGATAAGGCATGTCTTTGTTTTATAGACAGGCTGTTACGCACCATAGAAACTCCACCTGCAGAGATGGAAGCAAAGGAATCATATCCAGGTCCTGTGTGTGTTGACACCAAATGCTCTTGAGGTACCATTGCAATTTCCTCATATGCAGTCTTGCATATGGAATCATGAGAATACAAGATACCATGAATCCCAGAGCTTGCAGGTATTTTCCTTGCAGGGAGCTGGGACAGGCTTGCCAAGTCCTTGAAGTAAACTGAAAGAGTTGTCCGCTTTACCTGGGTGAGATATATCATCTGGGTGGCTGTGTTCAGACTCACTCCCAGGAATGTTATCTCCTTGGATGGTACCATTTTTGATTTTTCCTCATTGAGAGTGTAACCCAGGGAAGAGAGAAGAGTCTTTACGAATTCCAGATCCTTTAGTAGCTGTTCTTGAGAGCTTGCTTGAATTAGACAGTCATCCAAATATGGGTAAATCTGAATTTTCTTCTGCCTGCAAAAAGCAATGACTGGGGCCAGGCACTTTGTGAAGACTCTGGGAGCAGTAGATAAGCCAAAGGGCAGCACAGAGAATTGGTAGTGTTGCTTGCCCACTCTGAAAAGAAGATAATGCCTGCAACTTTCCCTGATAGGAATGTGCAGATAAGCCTCGAGATCCAAGGTTACCAGCCAGGAATCCTTTTCTAGCATAGGTAGCAACTGATGCAGAGTGAGCATTTTGAACTTTGGAATTACTAGAAAAGAGTTCAGAATGGAAAGATCTAGGATAGAACGCCAGGTGCCTTCTTTTTCTGGAACTAGGAAAAGCCTGCAATAAAAGCCCTGGCCTACCTGCTGAACAGGATCTGATTCTATTGCTCCCAGATAAAACAAAGACAAAATTTGCTTTTCTACTTCTGCCCTTTGGTTTGGTGGAACATCTGGGAACCCCTTGGGAGCTGGAAAGGTGCAGAAAGAAAATTTGTGCCCCAGGGACACCATCCTGAGCACCCATTTGTCGTCTGTGATAGAGGCCCAGACATCTGAAAAAAGGGCCAACCTTCCCCCTAAAGGACTCTCCAAGCAAGCAAGAACAGGCAGAAGTTGTAAACAGTCATTGAGAGTGTTTCAATTGAGATGCAAGCTTGGAGCTTCCTGCCTTAGAATTAGAAGCCTGCCACCGCCTAGACCTTTGGGGGGTAGCTGCCTGCCCCATAGAAGATTTGTAACCTCTAGTCCTGGAATGGTTCTATTTGCTGGTATCAGGAAAGGTCCAACTCTTGGAAGGGTAATTCCTGCTGAAGTGAGGTGGGTGAACCTGCAGAAAATCCTTAACAGTTTGCATGGACTTGGCTTTATCCTCCATCTTCTTAAGTACCTCCTCAGCTTTGTTGCCAAAAAGATTGTCTTTATGCAAAGGTACATCCAAAAGCTTAGCCTTGACAGGTTCTAGAAGAGGCTGTTCTTTGAGCCAAGCGTGCCTTCTAATAACAGATCCAGTAGCTGTAGCCCTACTGGAGGCCTCAAGGATGTCAAAACCACAATGCCAAGAATGCTTATTGACCAGAGTGGCTGAATTCAACAAATCCTGCATGTCTTTACTCTCTGCCAAAAAAGGTACACTTGCTATCTTAGACTTAATAACCTCCAAGGTGTGCTGTTGGTACTTCAGCATATGAAAAAGGCAATTGGTAGCCCTAATAGCTAGGGTAGCAGAGGTACAAACCTTTTTGCCCTAGACTTCTGTTGGAAGGAACAGGATTCCTGGTAACAGTGGCCTTAACTCCTTTAGGGCACTGAGAAATAACCTCTGGATCCACCAACAGGTTCCTGAAAAGAAATAGATGAGAATCAGGGACTCTGTAGTACCGGTCAGGTTTCCTGGGAGCAGGGGGAACCGAATTTGGAGACAAGGAATTTTCCAGAAAAACATCATCAACAACTTCCAACACAGGGGGAATAGCAAAAGGCTTATGCTGAGGTAAATCCAGAAACTCCCTAATCCGCTTCTTAGATTGGGGATAATCCTGGCTTTCCCATTTAAAATGTTCCCTGAGAGTACTGAGTGTCACCAAAAGAGAAATCCTCTGGAGGAGAGGTCAAAGGGATGGACTCCTCTGCATCTGAATCCTCAAAGGGAGAAAAAGACTGAGAAAATTCCTCCATCAGCAGAAATGCTGGAAGAAACAGATCCTGAACAGGACAAAACCTCAGGAGAAACATCCCTACTCCATTTAGGAGGAAGAGGCTAAAAACCTCTAATTAGAGTTAACAAATCATTAGCCATTTTAACCATTTGGGATTGAGGGGAACTAGAAGGAACTGGAGCCTGCCTTTTAACAGGCTTGTGAAAGGAAGGTTTACCTGCAAGCCTGAAGGACTCGGAAGGTCTGGCAACCGCCGAAGTGGAAGGAAGAAGTTTGCTGTCAGAGCGCAAAATGGAGGCCTCAGATCTCGGAGTCAGCTTAGTGGTCCTGGCTCCAGCAGAAGAGGCGACCGGCGACAAGTTGGAAGACAAAATGGAAGCCGAAGGCCTAAGGGACTCGGACTCCATCAAGGCCTGCGGTTGTACATCTGCAGACTGCAGGGACTATGAAAGCATCTCACTGGCTCCTGCTTGACTGACGACCAACTTAACCTCATCCGAGGACTTACATTTCTGAGGCCTGTCATGGTCCTTGTCCTTAGGCTTTTTCAGAATATCCGAAGCCTGAAGGCCGGAGAACACCATGCCAACAAACTTAGGCCAAATTCCGAAATGCCTAGCCAAAATCTTAGCCTGACGACGTATAGTACACGGATTAAAGGAGGCACAGAGATCACAATTGGGAACGTCGTGGTCAAGGTCTAAACAGATAATACAATAGGAATGAAAATCTCTATGGGGAATCTGCTTTCCACAGGTAAGGCAATTATTAACCTTTTCTGACATTCGTTAAGGCAAGAAAAGAGGATCTCCAATGGGGTACTTAGCTGTAGTAGACTTCAACACTTGTAGTCTGAAAATAATCAAGGTAATCTGCCGACCGGCACTCGTACATGAAAAGCTTCTGCTTCGGGCTCCGTGGCAAGGAAGACTGAGGAAGTGACATCGGCTGCCTCCTTCTGTACCGGATGCCCTGACGTCCTTTACAACCGATGGCAGCTAACGTCATTTTTACTTACCTTTGGTATTCTGGCTGATTGAGGGCTACTGGGGACCGGATAACCCATTTGTAAGGACTGCAACAGTGAAACACGATGAACATCAAGTTTTACACAGAAAAACTGAATGCCCTGTCACTGTACTCCATCTCCTACAAGTTGCTAAGGAGTAACCTGTGCCTGGTTTACAGGGCAATCTCTGACCCAGCCCTGATGGAAATGCTACACATTCATAAATTAAACTGTATGAAGGTCACTCGCTCCAGGGATTTTAACCTAGCCTCTGACATGGACAAGTCATGCTGAAGAGATAGATACATCTCCCAGAGACTATCACTTCTCTGGAAAAAGCTTCTAATTCATGTGAAACAGAGCCCCTCCCTGACCATCTATTATGCAACCTAGATCAATGGATGGATGACTGCAAATTCACTCCTTGGGTGGCACCCATGTCTCTCCTGGACAGAGGAAGTCGGTATTAACTACCATAGACCCTTATCACTGCAAACTTCACATACCTAACCACAGACTATTGGGGAAACTTGAGGTAAATATGGCTAGGCTTGTAAGGACTCTAGGGCCATTAGCTTCATAAACTTATGAACCTATGAAAAGTCTCATTAATTGTTAATTGTCTTGTTTTATCTGCTTTAGCTGTCCTTTATTTTTCATTGCTAAGTACAAAAACAAAGGAATTCATAGAATATGACATTTTACACTAAGTTACTCTTTCAACAAAATGTAAATTTCTCTTGCCAGTTTTCTTAACTTAGTATACTGTTTTGAAAATTTGCTTTTAATCTCTTAACAGATGCACACAAATCTGCTTTTATATAAACCATAAAAATTATAAACAGAATAACTGAGCTGATAGGAAACCAGAATAACAATTGCCAGCATAACACATGGAATTTCAGTTAATAAAAATGATTCTCTGTTATTTTAATAAACATAAACCAGTGTCGTTCTCCATGATGACCAGTCTTGGTGCAAACCAGATACAGAATCCAGTCCTGCCACCTTGCTGTGCATGAGGAGTACTAGCTTGATGTATGATCTCAGGAGTCACAGGTTTGAGACTGGAGTTCATGCAAGCTGGTGGGAAGCATTATAGTTTGATCACTTTTATATACAGTCAATCTGTTTACTGCACCTTTAAAATGGAACAGAGACAAATGAGTCAGATGCACAACATGTTGTTACATGGCCCACCATTTTTTATATACAAATGTGCACTCATTTCCTGTAGATGCTTGTTTAAAAAAGAAAAAAAATAAAGGACTGCTTATGTCAACAATGGAGGTGTAATTACACTACCAACAGATAAAATATTTCATTAATATGAAATAATTTATGTGAAACCCGCGGTGGTGGTGCTGCGGTAGTGTTGTTGCCTCCCAGTAAGACGCTGTCCGGTTCGATTCTCAGCTAGAGCATCTTCTGCGTGGAGACATGTGTGAATGGGCATACCTTCGTTGAAGGTTGTGCATCAGGCCTGGCAAGCCGGTACGTAAAAATCAACTGCCAATCATTAGTGGACCGGAGTAATGCTGTGGCGACCCCTAACCGGGAAAAGCCGAAAGACACAAACAAACAAATTAAATAATTTATGTCTTTACTGAATATGTATTGTAAGTATATGTACATATACCAATAAGTATAACATCATCAGATGGACATGAACATACAAGCATTAACGTACTATCTACTTAATGTGTAACTTTTAATTTCTTTTAGGACAAGTTATTTCTGATATAGATAGTATTATCTGTGAGTCACAACAAATTATATATTTTACTAGGTAAAACAAAAATAACTCTTGGAGATTGTCATGTTTTACTGTTACAAATGGGAAGCTCAGACTATTTTTCACAATTTCTTCTGCTGAGATGCAAAGTATAAAATCTCTGAGTATCTGCTAATTGCCCTGATAGCAACATTTTACACCTCCAGATGGACTGCTTTTACAATGAAAAAAGTCAACAACAGTTTGTTTACAAGTGAAACATACTGATGAAACCATAATATGGAAAACCTTGATCAAAAACAATGTATTTGTTGTCTAATTAGTTCTTAACATAAGCACTGACTGGGGAGCTGCATCACCACTCACACCTCCACCAAATTTGCTTATGCCGTTCTCAGGTACCGTTTAAGAAATAAATAAACCACTCCTGACGTGATGCAAATGTGTTCCTGTCCCCTACACAAAATGCTACTGCATCCCAAAAAGCCACCCACTTCATTAAGTTCCCTGCCATTTGCATCACTGTGACACCCAGAGGAATATATACGTTAATAACTGTTACTAGTTTACCAGCAAGGATCAAGGCCAACTTATCTTTAAAGTATCTATGGTTTGAGCTAACAAATCAAAAGGAGTCCTACTAACCAGATCCTCTCCCCCTGCCTGTCACATAGGAAGTGCAATCCCTCCCCAAATACGGCACTTTACTAAATTTTCATGTTCCTATCCATTTAGATGTGTTTCTAGTAAAGGTATAAATTTGGGCTTTAAAGTTTTAATAAATGCAAAAAAAAAATAGCTTTCTTTACACAATTCTTTTGGCCCATTAACATTCTAAGAAAATATAATATATCTATCCATAATTTCAAAGTATGATAATAAAGTTTGCTACAGTACAAAATAATTCAGTGGTATCCTATGCACATTAAATGTACCTGCTATGAGTATACTGGCATAGGAACTGCTAATTATCATGAGAAAAACTACACAAAATATGGCACTATAAAAATACTATGACAAAGGCATGCCGTGGCACATCAACTTGAAAAATGAAGCACATAATAATCATTAGTGCAAACATGTCAGTGACATCTTAAACTGTAAACTATGCAGAACAAAGTAACACAAAAATGACTTCCAATATTGAACTTATAATTCCCTCAGTAACAGACCTCAACTGACTGTGTCTACAAATGATTGTAGAAATCCCATGCATATAAACCATGTACTGCAGGAAATTGGGCCTTCCTCTTAAAACTATAGCTCATGTGAAAGAAAATAAACATAAAACAAAGTACAGTTGTGCAAGATATTACCATAATGGTAGATGTCCTTATTCTCACTGTTGCAGTATTCCTTACCCATGGAATATCTTGCTGAGGATAGCCTAATGTCCAGAAAGTATACTAAAGCCTTTACACCTTCCAGGTGTCATACATCAGATGCATGTCCTATGTGTGCAAGGTGGATGGTATATATGTGATGTATGGACACCTAATTTTCAGAACTGAAGTTCCCCAGGAGAACCACAGCAACCCCAGAGAAACAACAACATGCCCATCCAGAAAGGGAATCAAAGAGATGAGGATGGAATATGAAATCCCACGGCAAGCAGTAGGGCAACAGATTATACAAGGGGGACAGGAAGGAGGGACTGAATAATGCAATAATGAGAAGGAGGGACTGAATAATGAGAAGGAGGGACTGAATAATGAGAAGGAGGGACTGAATAATGAGAAGGAGGGACTGAATAATGCAATAATGAGAAGGAGGGACTGAATAATGCAATAATGAGAAGGAGGGACTGAATAATGCAATAATGAGAAGGAGGGACTGAATAATGCAATAATGAGAATACTGTTAAGGTAAGATCTTACACAACTGCACTATGTCTTTGCTTATCACTGTTGCACTACTTTTAATACTTGGGAAAGTACAACAACTACTGGAAGGTATGGGAGGATCAAGGCAGAAGAGAGCCCTCCATAAACCCATGAACTGATGAGAGGAAAAAAAAGAGAAATGTAAATACTTCCTGAAGACAGGCTGAATAGGAAAATGGATGTAGCTTCACTCAAATCCACGGAGACTAGAAAAGCCTGGAGAAACAAAAGATGAAAGAGGGTCTGAAGAGAACATCTTGAAGGAAGAACAATGAAAAAGGTGTTCAAGTAGGACAGGTCTAGAATGGTCCTCTAGATCCATTTTTTTACTTAAATGTTTTTATTGATTTTAAAAAATGAATGTAATTTCATAACTTTGCAATATAAAATAATTTACACAGCTTAACAACTATATACAATCGACAACTATAAATCACATTCTGGGGTAAAAACCTCTTTCCTGTTGAGAAAAGGGAACAGGTTGTATGGTTCCCTGCTCCACCAGATCCTGTAGGACTAGAGGAAAATGAGGAAACTGGCAAGGAGGAGGCTTAGGGATACCTGAACACTGAGGAAGGAACTTCCAAGCCGTAAAAATAACTATGTTGGATGATGCAGAAAACTCAAAACATCTGTGGCTATCTGCTGCCAAACATGGAAGGAGAGAGTCAGTCAGAAAGAGAGAAATCTGCCTGAGGGGAAGGGGAGGTCAGATAGAGGCAGACTTATCATGAAAATAAGGTTTTTGGCCTCTAGAAATCTGAATGGCTTTATCTGGGAAATCTGCTTAGAAACCATCTTACCTCTAACAGGTTGTTCAGGCTGCCTTTGAACACAGGAAGATTAAGTATACTTTCTCTGGAATTTAGGGGCAGGAGAGAGAAAATTTTGTTTTAGGTCCTGCATGACCTTGCCCTTATCCTGCATTGATTTAAACAATTCTGCAGCTGCAGTGCCGAAAAAGATTCAGGTTATCATCATTTAACACCCTTTTTCCCATTTTCTATACAGTGTCATGTCAGCTGTCACCATCTCTTTCGATTCAATGCCACTCTCCTACCTTCTTTGACACTTATGCCTGACTATCACAGGTTTTCTCACACAATACATCCACCTCATTGATGGATGCCCACATTTCCTCTTGCCTTCTTCCTGTCTATCCCAAATCTTCTTCACCAGATTATCTTCTGCTTTTCTGCACGTGTACAGGAACTACCATAATCTGTTCTCTTTCACCTTTTCTGCAACTGGAGCTACTTTGGCTGTTGATCTTAATTTCTCATTCCTTTGTCTGTCCCGCAGAGTGCATCCTACCACCCTTCTCAGGCACTATTTCCGTCATCTCTAGCTTTCTTATCTGTTTTGCCTTTACTGCCCAGGTTTCTGTACCATACAGTAATACTGGTCACACCACTGTCTTGTACACCTTACTTTTCAGTTTCTGGTTAACTAAGGGAGAATCTAAATGCTTGGCTTTAATATTCTCAGGCAAAGATTGTAAGCATAACTAGGAATATCTCCTCATGACAGAACCAGCTGCAGCTGCCCTACAGGAGGCATCAGCTGCTTCATAGCTACATTTAATGAAATGGCCAGCTACCCGAGAGGCAGAACTCAGAAGGGACTAAGCAGAAGTCTTGCTTACTGAACCAAGCATGTTATTCAACCCCCCCCCCCTCGCGAGAATAGAAGAGCCAGGACATATCTAGTCATATGGGTCTGATAATTAATGGCCTTAAAAGTCAAGATAGCAGAAGTATACACTTGTTTTCCATCTCTCTCTCTTTCCATAGCACAGCTGTCCTTGTCAGAAGGCAAAAGCCTGGAAGAGGAAAGCAGTTTAATGGCTTATCTATGGACATGAAACAACAGCAGGATCAGATGTTAGACTTTTATACAAGTACTAACAATCCTCAGTTATGTTATACAATCTGCCTGGCTTCTTAAAGGCCAGAGGTTAGAGTCAGGAGCATGAGAAGCTGCTGTAAAGATATCCAGCAGGGCAGCTAAGACTGGAGGGATGTCAGAGGGTCTAGTTGAGTCCATTTGCAAGAATTTGTTATATCTCTTTTGATCCTCTGATACTTGGAACAATCACACTTAAAATGTTCCATTGTACAGACTATATCCCAAAAGGATAATAGGGGGACAAAGAACCCTCTTTCTCAGACCCCAAAGCCAAAGCAGAGTGCATTTGTGAAGTATATACTAAGGAATCTTCAGAGTCCAACTCCTCATCAGAAGAATCAGAACCCCTTAGGTCTCTTAGATGGGATGGAAGACCAGAGAGCAGCAGCAGCAGGGACAGACAATCCCTGCAGGAATTTAAGAGCCATGAGAGCATTAAACAACCCTTGAGTAAAGTCCTACCTCTCTTTAGGAGGACCCTTAGCCACAGTTGTTACATGCCTAGTTTTCTGTTTCCTTTTTAAATTAATAAATGCCTTGACAAATCTAGGAGTTCATACCCCTGCCTTGATTGAATGAGGGTAACAGGCACTTCTTCCCTAACTAAAATTTGAGGAATCCCTGTAAGCCCTTCAGATATAAATCAATCATGGTTTCCCCACTACATCTGTACCAGACACATGTACAGCCTCACGGGACATGTGAGTAGGCAATTCTGTGTCAGCATCTAACTGGGTAATAGCAGGGGGAACAGACATTAGCACCAGCCAGTCCTTGGATTCTTCATTCAACCAAAGGGAGACGTCTGGTGGAAACTGGACAGTATCAGATTCAGTAAAGCTCTTTTAGTGTTTTTCCTTAAGCGGCGACTGAACTTCAGGGTGGGTGGATTCAGCAAAAGAACCCCGAGCTAATAACTTCAGACACGGGTTTTCTAGATAAAAAGAAAGGGAAGATAAATGGCTATCAAATGCCTTAAGGAAAGATGCCTGATATCACACAGAGTATGGTTAAGTGTAGCACCCAAACAAAAAAGGCACTTCTCGTGTCTGTCTTTATGGGGAATCCACCTCCCACACTCACATTTTTCCTTCTTGGTTGACATGAAAAACTACAAGGAGAAAAAAGGGAAGGAAGTAACCATGAAATGTGCACTTATCTGTAACAGGTTCGATAGAAGAACTAGCTCGGCAAATGGTGTACATACAAAATTTAGAAGTTGCGTTCAGAATGATGGTAAAGATGTTTTGATGATAAGGCATCCATATACCACATATGTGCCTTAAGCCTTGCACGTCAGGCATACATCTGACATACGATGCCTAGAATGTGTAAAGGCTTTGGTATACCAGCTGAATATTAGGCTAGCCAAGGCAGGACATCCCAAGGGTAAAGGACACTGCAACAGTGATAAGGAAAGACATTTCAGTTAGTGAATAAACTAAGTTGTAACCCACTAACCCACAGATTAGCTTTCAGAGGAAACTTGCAGAAATAGTGAAGAGTAAGTGCTGTTGTACAATTAGATCCACTGTGAAAAAAATAAAGACCAGAGCTCCTTTAAGTGTATGTTAGATTTACAAACAAGTTTAGGGATGACAGGCTCCTTGATGAACCATAAAGTATATGAGTAAGGAAACCCATGGCTGGCAAGAATGTTAAATCAGTCCAACAAAAAATAAAGTCAACTGCAGTCAACTGTGCTCAATAGATACAAAATCAGCAACAAAAATAAAAAAGAACACAGATACGTTCAACTAGTTTTAATGCAAAACAATAGAATAAAGCGCAACAAAGCTTTCGGGTTTCCCTTTCCTCAATGCTATACTGACAAAATTAGCCAGCTCAGTTAAATAATAGTAATAAAATCATGTGACACAGCCAACCAACAGAACAATACAGTTAATAATTAGTACTATGAAGAATATACAAGTAGAAAACTATTTAAATTCATTAAAAGTTCATTAAAAATTCAATGCAAGTTATATTGTTTTATTAACTAGGACAGGTTTCAAACTCGCTTTATTATTAATGCCAGGGTAAACAACTGCCTGTAACCTTACTATCCAAGAATATTCAACATTCTCCAACAAATTGTTGATGTCACCCCCCCATGTTCTTACAGATTACTTTAATGACCCTGAACTTAAATTTCTGTTTATTATTATTTTCAGCTATATGTTTGGCCAATGCATTAGTATGTATATTTCTTCTAATTTTGGACTTATGCTCTATAATACGGTCCTATAATCTCCTGTTACTCTTGCCCATATAAAATGAGGTACATTTAATACATGTAGCCAGATATATTATAAAAGTTGTATTGCAGTTGGCATAACAGTCAAAGTTATACACATATTCAGTATTCAGTATTCAGATGAATAAACAGTGTTTGTAACTATAACCTCACTGCAATTATGACAAGGGAAACTACCTTTCCTATTGGTATTAAATGTAACTTTTCTCTCATTTAATTTAAAATATTTAAAACACAACCTCTGTCTAAGATTCCTTTCATTCTTATAGGCAAAACAGGGTCTGTCTGTAATAATTTGTTTCAATTATGGCATTGACAATAGAATATTCCACTTTTTTCGTATAACTTGTTCAACTTCCCTTGTCCTAGTATTAAAAGCTGTAACATATCTACCTATATGACCATTAGATGTGTTATTATTCATCATACAACTTTTTTAACTAAAAAATGGGGCTGTAATATCCAATCTCCCTTTCATAACAACCCTAGCCATATAGCCGACATTTTCTCTACTATACCCTGTCTCTATAAATTCCTGTCCTATAGCCTCCATCTGTTCATTGCAAACATGCTCATTGGTATTTAGCCTTGTCAGAAAAATATGTATTAATGTATGTGTTTGGTGCTTATTAGAAGCTAAAAGGGTTAACACATTTCATTCTATTTTATGTACAGCTTAGTTTTTGTATGAAACTACAAGATGCAAACTGCAATATGCTTTCTGAAACTGCAAGATGCTCTCCGACCTAGTATTTGCTAGCACAGCGAAATTCATGTTTATGCCTTTTAGAAATGTACTGAGAAGCAGATGATTATCTGCTAGGTCAGGAAAATAATGAATAGAACAATACTGTTTTCTATAATGTTTTTGAACTTGAACAATCAGCTCTGTTCGTGTTATGAGAACATGCACAGCTGCAGAAAAGATAGATACAGTTGAACAAAGACAGCTTGAAGAAATGAACTATAATCTGTACTTGCTTTGTGTTCGAATTAGCCATAGAACCTTGAATGGTAACATTGCATAGTGAGAAGTTGTATCTGACCGGTGGTCATCAAGGTCACGTTGTTTTTCTCAAGAAGTTTTTTATAAATTTGATAGTGCCAGCAGAAAATCATGGACAAACAACTGCTATGAAATAATATTGTAAGAACTTGTGATTTGTTACGTCAGCTTAGTAGGCAATGTCTTGTAAGAAATGTATAAGAATGGCTTCACTTCCTTATTCTAGTTAGACAAACTCTGTATTAGCACATTTTTGTCTCCTTGCTGCAAGATTAAAGTGCCTTAACCTGAACCTGCCGTGTGTTGATCTTTTTGAAGTTGTTTTTTCCTTTGACAAGCCTACTCACCCTGCAAAACTGACTTTTGACTATACCTTTAAATGTATGGGGAGCATGCATACTATGCCTATGCATATGTCTAGTCGCATGTACCAATTTTTT
Organism: Protopterus annectens; assembly: GCF_019279795.1. Lineage (NCBI taxonomy): Eukaryota > Metazoa > Chordata > Ceratodontiformes > Protopteridae > Protopterus > Protopterus annectens. Next base: position 1,126,318,529 of record NC_056728.1, read on the forward strand.
ACGTACACTTGTATGTAACTCTCCATTTTCTAGAAACAAACTAATATCCAAAAATACTATACTGGTATTTGATGAACACAATTTAAAATGTAAAAAATTAGTAGTTTCTTCTAAAGACAGTACAAATCTCTAATTCATCTTCTGTACCTTTCCATAAAAGGAAATAGTCATCTACAAATCTTTTATAAAACAATAAATTTGAATTATAAAATCCACCATCAGTATAAATAATGTTGTTGTTGTTTGTCTTTTCGACTTTTCCCAGTTAGGGGTCACCACAGCGGTACTCCGGTCCGCTAATGATTGGCAGTTGATTTTTATGGTGCCGAGTTGCCAGCCAGATGCTCAACCTTCAGTGAAGGCACGCCCATTCACGCATGTCTTTCGTAGGCCATTCAACTGCGAGGAGGACATGCAGACTCCACACAGAAGGCACTCCAGTCGAGAATCGAACAGGAGAACCTCTTGCTGTGATGCAAGAACACTACCGCTGTACAACCACGGCTTCATCATCAGTATAAATAATGCAACACAATAAAACAATATGACTTGCACTGAATTTTTAATGAACTTTTAATGAATGTAAATAGTTTTCTACTTTTATATTCTTCATAGTACTAATTATTAATTGTATTGTTCTGTTGGTTGGCTGTGTCACATGATTTTATAGGTTCATAGGTTCATACTAGGCTATCTGCCCTAGGGCATTTATAAGCCTAGCCAGAATGTGTTTGGCTTTCGCCACCCATTTTAAATTTATTTTGCTATGCCCTTTTTTGAGGTTAGTATACTGTGCCTCTGTCTAACAGTGACACAGAAGTGATACCCGGGGTAAACCTACGATCTCCCATCCACTCATCAAGATTCCTCTTGAAGAGAGTCAATGAGGGACTCTGCCTAACCTGGACTGGAATTTTATTCCAGAGTGAGGGGAGCCTCTGGGTTATGAATCTGTCCCTCCAGCATGTCCTATTTATTTCAGTGCTGAGGTTCAAGTCTCTCGAGCATGTAGCTCGAAGGGATTTGGATTTTCTGAGGTGCAGCATGTCCATTAATTCCGGGTTGGACATGGCTTTATACGTCAGGCACAGATCGCCTCTGAACAGGTGGTATGCCACTGAGTAGAGCTGGAGTTTCTTTAAATGGGTAGCATATGGCATCTGTTTGAGCCCTTTGATCCTCTTGGTGAGGTACTTTTGGGGTCTTTCCAGTTGCTGCAGGTGTCTGGTAAGGTACATCCCAAAAGAGCATTGTACTCAATTATGGGCCTGATGAGGGATGAGTAAAGAGGCATGATGACCTCCCCTGATCTAGATGTGAATCCCTTCATGATTAGGTGGGCTATATAAAATATTTTTCTAACCACTTTGGCCACGTGGTTGTCAAATGAGAGATTGCTATCAACTTGGGTCCCCAGGTCCCTAATTACTTCTTCTGTACTTAATGGATTACCACCTATGTGGTAATTTGTGGGCACTTTGTTTTTGCCAAAGGGGATGACTATACACCTTTTGGTATTTAGCTTGAGGCCATGGCTCTGGCACCAGTTTACTATTATTTAACTGAGCTGGCTAATATTGTCAGTATAGCACTGAGGAAGGGGAAAGCCAAAAGCTCTGCTGCACTTTATTCTACTGTTTTACATTAAACTAGTTGAACGTATCTGTGCTCTTTTTATTTTTGTTGCTAAGAATGCTAAATCAACCAGCTAAGCCTATCGGGGGTTGGCATAATGGTTAAGGTGTTTACCTTACAGACACAGTGTGCAGGGTTTGACTCTCAAATAGGATAATTGGCTAGGTTTAAAATGGCCTGCAAGGGTGGTTAGCCTAGTATGAAGTTGTAAAGAAAGAGAAACAGCAATGCAACAATTGCCTTATAGACACTGACAACCATTTAAATCTCAAACAGATAAATAACAGTATGTGAGAGATGCAGTTACACACTGATACTGGAGGCTAGACTTTCACATACAGACACAAAGCAACAAAAAGGTTGTCATCCGCTCACACACATCACTCTCCGCACCAGCAAAGGACCACACATATAAACCCACATATGTGGAGGTGCTCACACGTAACTTACCCATATATGTGGAGGTGCTCACACGTAACTTACCCATATATGTGGAGGTGCTCACATGTAACTTACCCATATATGTGGAGGTGCTCACATGTAACTTACCCATATATGTGGAGGTGCTCACATGTAACTTATCCATATATGTGGAGGTGCTCACATGTAACTTACCCATATATGTGGAGGTGCTCACATGTAACTTACCCATATATGTGGAGGTGCTCACATGTAATTTACCCATATATATGGAGGTGCTCACATGTAACTTACCCATATATATGGAGGTGCTCACATGTAACTTACCCATATATGTTGAGGTGCTTACATGTAACTTACCCAAACCTCAAAGGCTTCTCAGGCACAGTCCTCAAACTTCATATATATGCAAACAAGACAATTACCAGCACAACACATAATGCCATGTCTCATTGTGCTTCAACTACCAAGCCCATAAGGCAAAAACACTCCTCGACCCAATATTCTGGTCATAGGAGACTCCACTGAGATACACTGATGTCCCTGGATAAGGGTAAAGGTTGCAGTTAGTTGCCTCTCAGGGACCAGGATTGACCAGATCACACAAGTATGTACCTCCTTGGACTACATGAAGAGACAAGACTGAGCTCTCAGAATATGTCACAGACAGGTATGAGCATAGCAGTGAGCAGCATTATATCATCTCCAAGGATGATGCCACAATACCAGCATACAATGATAGACTTTAACTGACTTAGCTACTGGTGTCATTCCAGAAGGGTCCAATACTTATCAGCCTGGGAGGACATGGTTGATAGGCCATGCGGCTTTGCAAGGGATGGTCTTCACCTACCACCTCTAGGCTTTCAGATATTGGCTAAACTATTATCCACCCCATATTGCCTTTTATAGGCATTACCAAAAGCTACTCAGGACAAGTTAAATGTATTACTGCTCAGTGCTAGGAGCCTCAACAATAAATTGCACTTCCTGGAAACTCTTCTCACCCTGAAGAATGCTGGCATCTGTGTAGTTACTGAAACATGGTTCAAAGTCACACAAAGCACTCTGGCAGTGCATGGCTATAATGCCTTTCCATACATTCCAACCAGCCACTGAACATGAAAGAGCTAAAGGTGAAGGTATGTATCTGTTTACATAAAAGATGAGCACACCTTAAGGTTGGCCAGACAAAATGACATGTTTGAGCTACTCCATGTCCAACTAACTATGGGAAAAATCCATTACCATATTCTTGCTAGCTACAGGTCCCCCATCATGATCCAGGAAACCCATACATCATACCTAACGTTACTAGAATATCTCCCCATCTAGCCCAATACTATACTCAGGGGTGAGTTTAACTACCCCTCTATTAACTGGGAGGAATACAAGATGACTAATATGCAGGCCCAAAGATTTCTTGACTTTGTAAATTAAAATGCCCTGGAGCAGCTAGTCTGCACCCTCACTAGAGGAACAAATATCTTAGATCTGGTACTCACAACTATGGGGGAGTGCTGCACCCCCTCAGTGTTATGTCCTCACTAGTAAGATCAGATCACAAAGAGGCCTTTGAAATAAAGGTAAAATTAGTCCCTTTATCTAACCCCAAAAACTTTAAGAGCTTCTCAAAGGTAAATTTCCCCCTATTAAGGGACATCCTAGCTAGTTTCCAAGCTCCCCCAAATCTAGAAACACAGAAACCTATGGAGAGGCATACACGAAAGCCCTATGTGACCATATAAATAACTGCATAAAAACAGCAGTATCAGACTGAAATAAGCCCAGGTCAAACTGCAAAAACAAGCCACCCCAGTGGATTCCTAGCATTAATAGGTTGTACAACAAAAGAAAATCATGTCGAAAAGTAATAGGGAATATGCACAACAGAGAAATAAGTCCCTCATTAGTTAGTCTAAAAAAGTGAATCAGGGTATTACTTAAGCTTCTGAAAGCAGACTGAGGTAAAATAGTCTCCAAAGCTAAGGACAACCATAAGGCATTTTTCAGTTATGTTCACAATCTTAACTGTAACACACAACAATGTGCGGAATTAATTACAGATGGAATCACCTATAATCACCCGGAAGACATAAATCTGCTGGCCCACAAATTCAATTAAACTTTCATTTTCCCACCACTCCACCGACAATTACCACCAAAGTACAGGTTGTCACTGTGCTCTCTAAAGCTAAAAATACAGCTTCAGTGGGGCCTGACAATATACCAGATTGCCTCTTACACAGCTTAAATCAGGACTTATCAGGCCCACTAGGATCACTATTTAACCACAGCTTCTGGACTGGCTTCGCCCTGACACAGGGGAAGACAGCAGCAGTCATCCCACTGCATAAAGGGGGACGATCTGCTGACTCGGGAAATTACAGACCCATACGTTTGACTAATCTTATATGTAAGGCCATGGAAAGAATAATCATGGACCTGATAAATAATAAATAATGACATAGGAGACCTCCAAACTCTGGACCCGACCCAATTCAGCTTTGTCAAGGGCAGGTCATGCCTACTGAATCTGGTGGATTTCTTTGAGAAAGTCATCAAGGCTGTGGATGAGGGTAAAACAGTACATACCGCCTACTTCAACCTGGCCAAGGCATTTAACACAGTTCCCCAACTCAAGCATTATAAATAAACTTATGAAACTGGGCATAAAGCCTTGTATCACCAGATGGATAGCCAACTGGTTCAAGGACAGGACACACATGTTTAAAGTGGGTGAATTCAGACACAGCAAGAGGCCAGTTATTATGGTCTGTCACAGGGCTCAGTACGGGGACCACTCCTGTTTTCAATAAACTTCTCTGAAGTCAAGGTAAATGTGGAAAGCCTCTGGATAACAGAGCTTGCCAATGACTGCAAGCTGAGGGCAATCACTGAATCCCCCAGTGATGTAAACTCCAGGAGGGTCTAGATCAGACAAATAATTGGTGCCAGAAAAATGGCCTAAAATTAAATGCAAAAAATGTATCATCATACCCTTTGGGAGGTCAAATTCTCCTGTAAATTACATCAATAGCACACCCCTTAGAATGGACTCAGAGGTGAGAGATCTAGGTACACAGATAGACAGTAGCCTGAAGGTTGACCACTGTGCGTCCACAGTGGTGAGGAAATCCTTTTATGTGGTACAACTTATAATTAAAGTTAAGGTATCCATATCAAAGGAAATTATAGCCCTGCTGTACTCAGCCCTCATTAGGCCAATAATCATGTACAATGCATCATATGGCATGTACTTGACTAGGCACTTACAGCAGCCGGAGTGACCTCAAATGTTTCTCAGAGAAAATACAAGGTGTAAACAACATGAACTATGAGTATAGACTAAAACTCCTACTCCTTTACTCTATTTCCTACTGATTATTAAGGGGCAACCAATGCCTGACCTATAAGGCACTCACAAATCCAGCCTTGATGAAAGTGCTACAGATTCACAAGTCAAACATGTGGGTCACCCAGTCTGGGGATCTAAACTTAGTCAACAACCAAACAAAATATGCTGGAGAGACAGATGTGTCTCAGAGATTGCCCCTTTTTTGGAACAGGCTTCCTATTCACATTAAGTAGAGCCCTTCCCTGGCCCTCTTTAAATGCAATTTGGATCAATGGATGGGAATCACAAATTCACACCTGGGGTAGTGCTTATGTCCCTTATGGACAGGGGTAATCTGTTAAGATATTCAATGCACAAGCACAAATCCCATGCCATTTTCTTGCCATAGGAACCATATATTGGGTAAAAATCAGCTTATATTGGTTAGGCTTGCAAGGACCCTTAAGCCATTAGCCTAGTAATCTCCTATGAACCTATAACACAGCTGATTCAATACACAGAAATCAACAGAGAGGTATCTTCGTCCGCATTTATTTTAGAAGTCTGCCTAGGAGAATTCCCATAGAACTAAGTGGTGAAAATATAAAACATGGTCACAGCTATTATTTATTGAAATTTGGGGACTATTCTGGAAGAGTTAAATGCCAAAAAGATCTGGCTGAGTACCTACAACCTATGTAGCTCTGTGTACTGCTGGTGAAGATCAGTCAGGGCTGCCCAGTCACCCTTTATCTCCCCTTTCTCCCCCTTTCTTACTGGCTAATGATGTCTGTAAAGTATATGAATAGTTATTTAAAATGAATGATGACAGTCTTGTCTTTCTTACTGATACTGCTGACTGCAGCTTCTGTGTTGGTACCTAGTAATAATTAGCTGCTGTTTTACTGTAGCTCCCACTGTATTTCATGTAGAAATAATAGATTGTAGTTTTCTATTACACCACAAGGTGGAGCTCCTTTTCAGAAATATAAAAGACAATTTCAAAAGTGAAAGAGGAGCTGACTGAACACTAGCTGAAGGAGGGAAGACTGAAACACGGAGCTGAAGGGAAAAGGGCCTTGCAGCATGACTGGATTTTCTTTTCTAGTGCTTTAGAAAATCATAGCATTTATTGTGTTTTCTGCTTTTCTGTAAAAAAACTTGAAAAAAACAAAAAAAAATATCCTTGCTTTCCATACTTTCCTAAACTAGTGTTCCAGAGACCAGATTTTGCTGATCCCTGGGCTTTGTCTTGGTTCCTGTTTTCTCCATTTTCCTTGTTTGGTCAAGGGGTAGTTTCTTTACTCACTAGTGGGAGTAGGGAGTACTGAGCTGCCTGTTTGTCCTCAGAGGAGTGGTTTAAGGCAGTAACTTGTAGTTTATTGGCCATTTTGGGTCATTTCCTGTCTTTTCCAGCCCCCTGCTATAAAGCACGTTTTGGCGGGCTTTTCCAGCTATTGAGAACTCAGCACAGCTCCTCGTGGTGGCCAGCAGTGTTCCTCTAGCAGCAGAGACCAGAAAAGACTACCTTTCCAGATTTTAAGTATTTTTCTTGGCTTTTTTTTACTTTTTGTGCCTTTTACTGTTTCTGCTTATTTTATCAAAGTTTGCACTGTTTTTCTGTGTTTATAAGTTAAAACTGTTTACTGCACTTGCTAGTTTAAGTTTTGCCTAAAAGTTAAACTACAGGCTAATACACTCAAGTGTACTAGCTTTTGATAGCATTTAATCGAAAATCATAGCATTTATTGTGTTTTCTGCTTTTCTGTAAGCAAAACTTGCAAAAAACAAAAAAAATATCCTTGCTTTCCATACTTTCCTAAACTAGTGTTCCAGAGACCAGATTTTGCTGATCCCTGGGCTTTGTCTTGGTTCCTGTTTTCTCCATTTTCCTTGTTTGGTCAAGGGTAGTTTCTTTACTCACTAGTCTGAGTAGGGAGTACTGAACTGCCTGTTTGTCCTCAGAGGAGTGGTTTAAGGCAGTAACTTGTAGTTTATTGGCCATTTTGGGTCATTTCCTGTCTTTTCCAGCCCCCTGCTATAAAGCACGTTTTGAGTTGCCACTGTTGCACACTAGGGCAGTTAGCGCGGAGTTGCCACTGTTGCACACTAGGGCAGAGCCGGTTAAGCAGGTTTAAACTATTTAAAGTCCACTCTTCAAATTTTCCCTTGAAACTACCTTCCTCGACCTATACTACTCATCTAATCAGCGTATCCTATAACTAAAAAGATCATCTCTACTTGACTCTAAGTAGACTATTCTCTATCTGTTAAACCTAGCACTTGCTCCTACAGTACTTATTACCTTGATACGGCACTCTTATAGATAGCACCCCAAAAAGGCAACCCCCCATTTCTCGGTCACCCACATCCCCGGAATCTTTTTAAAGTTTTGTCTATCCTTCTAGCATGTGATCAGTTGCTAGTGTCATCTCCTGCTCAGCTGGTGAACTTGGGAATATTGAGGCAATGTTACAATTGCCTCATGTACACAGACAACCCTCTCCTCCTCCCACAAAACACAAATACATGCGAGATGCAACTATACGGCCAAACTGGAGGCTGAGCTCTCTCAACATAGGACTGGCAAGACCAGTCAGGAGGGAAGGTTACCACACACACTATAGACCCAGTCTCACATAGTACCATTACAACCTCAAATCATACACATAAACACACAAAGACATACTCGGAGGCTCTGATCAAAAATCTACCAAAACAGCAGAGGCCACCAAAGCAGACACCCAAAAACCACCACCTCAGAACACAACACCTGCAACACATAGACCTCACAGTCAGAGTGTCAAACAGTCACAGCCCTTAAGGCCAAACACAATGCCAGACACACTAGTCATTGGTGACTCCATAGTCAGACACACTGATGTCCCGCTCACCAGACTGAGTAAGGAGAAGGTCACAGTAAGCTGTCTGTTCAGGTCTCTCAACAGCAGGTACAAATATGACTCAGTCATTGTCACGCTGGTGTAAGCGACCCTGAGCGTACCTCCTTGGACTACATGAAAAGAGACATTGAGGAGCTCTCTGATTATGTAGCCCAGGCAGGTATGACCCTGACCTTGAGCAGTATCCTACCTTCACCAAGAATGATGCCACAATACAGAGATAAGATGATCAGCTTTAACAATTGGCTTAAACACTGGTGTCATTCAAAGGGGATCCAGTATCTGTCTGCCTGGGATGACATGCTGGACAAGCCACGCTGCTTCGCAGCGGCTTTGCACCTGTCACCCTGGGATTCGGATATTGGCAAAGGCTCTTGCCACCCCATAGTGCCTTTTTAGGCAGGGCTCAAATTCTAAACCTACCACCCTAGAACACAAAAAGGAAATAAAAGGGTAATGCTGCTCAATGCCAGAAGTCTAAATCTCAAAATGCACTTTCGAGGCCCTTCTCAGTATGGAGAACATCGATGTCTGTGCTGTGACAGAAACCTGGTTCAAGACTCCTGAGAGCACCCCAGCGCTATCAGGTTTTACCTCATATCATGCGTTCCGGCCCCAAATCAGGAAAATACCAAGAAAGGAGGGGGGGTATCCATATTCATCAAGGACACCCACACCTCAAGACTGGTGGCAACGCATGATGCATCGGGGACCATCCAGGTGCAATTAACCGTAGGCAAGACTGCTCTGCAAATAGTAGCATGTTACAGGCCACCCTCACAAACTCAGGAACCTCACATGGCCTTCCTGAAAACACTAGAGGGGATAAATGTATCACCAAACACCATCATACTAGGTGACTTCAATTACCCAAATATAGACTGGGAACACTACTCAAGCCCAAACACCCAAAAGTTCCTGGAATTCATAAACTCAAATGCCATGGAACAACTAGTCACCATTCCACAAGAGGAGATAACATACTTGATCTCATCATCACGAACATGGGAGCACAATGTTCAACACAGGAAAGTGTACCTCACTGGTGAGATCAGATCACAAACTAATCTCGCTGGAGGTCATCCATCCCCACCCCACTGAAAAAAAAAAAGTAAGAACTTAAGAAAGCCGACCACACTTCTAAAGACTAGTGTGGTCTCCTTTAAGGCCCAGGGCCGGGGAAAACAGTACTCAGCAGCGCTGATCACTTACATGCCTTCTACCCAGCACTGCAGGACTGCATGGATAAAGGCAATCCAAAAAAAAACAAAGACTCTTTGTACCAAAGGCAAGTGTCCAGTCTGGTGGACCCAGCATAAACAAACTCTACAACAAAGGAGGAAGCTACTACAAGATAGAGCAAAAATCCTTAAAAGGTAAGACACCCTTGATCACTTAAGTAAAAACTAAGAGCTCTCATAAAATCATCCAAAGCAAATTCGCGAGAAAAAAAGCTAGAACAAAAGACAATCATAAGGCCTTCTTTAGCTATGTTAGAAACCTAGGAGAAACTCCCAGATATGCTCAGAACTAGTTCAAAATGATGTGAAGATTACTGATCCTACAGACATTGCCAACATACTGGCTGACAGGTTCAGTGCAAACTTCTCACCCCCTCCCCAAAAGAGAGATATCTATACCAAATGATTGCAGCCCCCAAACATCTCCAAGCCCAAAGTGAGAACTACTCTCTCAGCAAAAAAAAACCATCCATCCATGGGGACCTGATGTGTCCCCTGTGTGCTCCACTTCTAACTCAATGAGGAAATTAAACCCACAGCTAGGACAGCTGTTTAATTAAAGTCTTACCTCTGGATGATGCACTCCAGGAGGGGTGGTGCACTGCAACTGTGGTCCCACTTCACAAAGCCGGTGCCTCCCCACCCCCCAGGTAATTTGACCCATTTTATTGACAAAGCCATGGAGCTAGAAGCCATGGAGGATCATAATGGACCTCATAAATAAAGACATTGGAGATTTACAGACTTGGGATCCAACCCAGTTTGGCTTTGTCAAAGGCAGATCATGCCTTTTAAACTTGGTTGACTTTTTTTCAAACAGTCACCAAGCCATTGATGAGGGAAAGGCAGTCCATACAGCCATGGATACCTTACCAATAATACAATACCCCTATCATTGAATCATTTAAAAGCTTAAAATCAGCACATGCAAATGTTAACATCACAAGATGGGTTGCAAACTGGCACTGACAGAGCCAGAGAAGCCACAGTCCAGCATGTCAGACAAAGCCCGTCTCAAAGTGCTCCACCCCCCAGTCAGTCCACAGTCCCCAGTCCCTTTACTTCTACTTTTTGAAGCACAAGCAACACCAGAGTACAAAAGCACACAAGTTTTCAGAGGACAAAGCACTGAGATGACTACTGAAACATGGACATAGTAGAAAAAACTACAGAAACTCTCAACTGGATATCAGACACGTCTCACAAAACGGAACGCCAATGCGGAAAGCCATAAACAAAAAATAGAAAAGCGCGCCAAAAATAGCTACCAAATAGGAGCTGCAAAACTTAGCACAGAAGACCAAATAGGAGGCAAGTGGAGGAGTGTTGATAGTAGTCTGTCATTCTGGGGACCATGTAGCTAAAGAGTCCACCTGACGACACTACATCTTAGTTACCCTATCATGAAGGACCTCTCTCATTGCCCACATCCTCATTATAGTCTTCCCTTTACTCACAATGATCATCACCAATCCCTTTGGTCAATGCCCATTTTGGCAAATGCCCCGTACAAAATGTATCTGACCATGGAGCTGAAGCGAGTTCCCTAAACAAAAAGGCTCTACCAAAAAAGACCCTAAGGATAAAGCTGCTCGAAAGAATATGACTCTTGCTTCCAGCCCCGCTTTGCCAGACCTCGCTAGTTAACAGCTTGCCAAGAGTCAAACTCACTATCAAGCCCAAGGCCCATAGAAGAGCCCAGATTTTCACCACACATCATACCACTACATCTAAGACCATCAGAGCGACAGACCGGAGACTTAATTACCTGCCACGGCTGGACTCCCATCGTGCTGGGAGGAAGTATTCCAAACTGGCGACTCCTATGCTGTGGAACCATGCTGTGGAACAGAGTGGGGGAGGCACAAACGCTGGCCTTGTTCAAAGGCCTTCATGAACTGAAATCTACCAGAGGCATATACCCATATTGGGGTAGTAGCACTACTGCTAGTAGAGCGCAGTGTTAATGATGTGGGCACAGCAGCATAAATGGGGGGGCGGATAGCCTAAATGCGATGGGCTAGTATGAACCTATGAACCTATGGAAGTGAAGTAGCAGATTGTGTCCATCTCTGGCTGAAATCCTGGATGATGGTATTTTGTGGAATCAGGAGAGAAGTTGGAAACCAGCAGTTCCACGCCTGCTATGATTCAGCAAGAAAAAGAGTTCCCTTGGGCCTAGTACTGAGAAGTCATAGATGATTACCAGAGTTCTGGTAGGTGACTTTCTACTTTTCTCATCAGAGAAACCATGGCGCCGGGTCACTAGGATATTCTTGACGGAGGGGTGAGAGGCTCTGGCCGTCATTCTTATATTTTTATAAGATTGTGCCCCCCCCCCCCAAATGCTTTGTGGATTACAAATAACAGGGATCTATATGAGCTCCAACTTGGGCCCCATCATGCTGGCATCAAGACTGTCAATAGTCACTGGCCAGTGAACAAGTTATAATAGTGTGTTTCATATTTGGTCTGTTTAGAATTGACCAAGGGGGTGGAGGGTGTTAGTACTGCTGAATGACACTGCATTTCCTCATATTTGTATTGTTGCATTATAAATCCTCATTGTTCAATGGCATTGCATTTTGCTCGTTAGTACTGCTGTCTTCAAGAATTTTGCTGCTCAATGACATTGCATTTTTTCATATCTGTATTGTTGTATTATGACTCTTTTATTGCTTAATGACATTGCATTTTTTCCCGTGTTTTTATTGCTGCATTATAAAGTTTTACTGCTCATTGATATTGCCTTCTTTGTGCATGTTTGAATGTCAAGACTTTCTTCTGTTGAGATCTGGGGAAGAGGGTGAATGTATGTTTTTACTGCATGCATATCTCACCATGCTTTATTGCTAACTGGTGCACTAATGAAATAATTTGCTTATGGTTGTGCTATTGCCTTTTTTAAACTAGATGCGTCACCCAGAATAAAATCTGTCCCTCTTGCCACCTTGGTGTGTTGGGCCTATAGGGGTGTCACCAGTCAGGTAGGAAGGAACCCATATCTCTTCAGCTACACCTGCGGGTGTGCTACACAAAGTCTGGTTAGTACACAAACTTTGCAAACTATTAACCTTCTCATCAGTATATTATCTTTCTTGCACAAAACTAAATAACTTGTCTATATAACACATGATACATACAATACTGTTTTAATGTCTTCAGATTTCCTCTTTATACAGCATGAAAGATGTTCTCCAGTATACAGATCTAACAACAAATCAGATCCAATCTCATATATCTACATTCTTATGAAAGTAGTCTTTTGGGAACTCTCAAAGTCATTACTTTAGTATTTTCTGATGTCATACAGTCTGTTTATTAAACTTTTAGGGAGTCTTTCCTGTTGATACTCCCTGCACTTGATGTCATGTAGTCTGTTAATAAGCTCCTTTGTGTTCGGTTTCCTTATGAAATTTCTTATCTGTAATTCCTTGAAGCTTGTTACAACACAGCAGAATGCCTCTTTTAGGAGTTATTCTTATCAGTGTTTTTCTCAAGCTGTACCAGAACTGCAACATTCATGTTACATTACAGATGAATGCCGTCATTTTTAGCTGAGAACAGTTTAACCCTTTAATATATGTATGCTAGCAAACAGAAATGTATGCATCTGATTTCCTACATATATTATAGCAACAGAAGTGTATATGGATCTAACTAGCAAACAGAATTACATGCATTTATAAATCCCAAAATATATACCTAACAGTTCCCACTGTTTTCTTTTAAAATACCGACATGCATTCTTTGGTATTATGATTCACGTGAAACACAGTAGGAAACAAAACCTTTAGTTTTCTTTTCCTGCAACACAGTTTTATAAAAATGTTTTACCAGTCATGAGCTGTATTTTGTAATTGCTGAATATGGCTCTATACAGTGATGCTTTATACAGGGATTTATTGACAATGCTTGTGGATATTACTGCAAAGGCATTGCAGGCTTGTTTTTTGGAATAAAAACATGTTATAAATGTCAAGCTTTAACTTGTTACTATATATACAAAGGAATTGAGGAGCAATTTCTGTTGTTGTTGTCTTTCGGCTTTTTCACGGTTAGGGGTCGCCACAGCGGAACTCCGATCCACTAATGATTGGCAGTAGATTTTGATGAATGCCGAGGTGCCAGCTCGACGTTCACCCTTCAACGAAGGCACGCCCCTTTTACGCATGTCTTTCGAACGCCCACCCAACCGCGGGGAGGAGCAATTTCTGTGAACAGTTTAAAACTGAAATCCAAAACTGTCCATTTACACAGATTTACCGAGTGTTGTAGAAAATATGGTTAATACACTGAAGAATGCTGTTTACACATTAAACCATTTACTGTACAACATACGCTTTGCTTGTACAGAATATTTTTGCATTTGTACATACATGGGCTGTAATGTACACTCAGTCTAATTTACAAACTTAGTATTTAACTGAAGCCTGCTAATTAAACATTATTGAAACATTAAAATGTATTCCTGGTACTTTTGTCTCACTACCATACACTTGATGGTACCCTAATCACTTAATGACAATAAAAATGCATGGTTATCTTTTAATAATTACTGAATCATTAACACAGACCACTGTGTTTTTTTGTACATATATTTTAGTCCCTTCTGCAGTACTGTTTACACAGTCACTGTAGAATTGAAAAGTGCCCTTCCCCCTGTAGTATGTAGCATTTTATTGTAGTATTGTTTATTTGACTTACACTGTGAGAATTGAATATATACTTGCCCTCTGGCTGTTAGGGACCTGCATAATTTATTTGAACTGAATACCATGACCCTTTTACTGGCTGTACTTGGTGCAACTGAGGTTTTTTTTTTTTATTTTTAGTATTTAATTGCAAACAGATTATTAATGACATGTATGCAGAATTGTGATGTTTTATTACAATAACCAAATAGGGTTTTTGTAGACTCTCTTGCTTTTTGCATAGCGCTGCATGTGAATATTTAACAATTATGTTTTAGTAACAGTATTGTTTTAGAAAAATGTAAGCCAGCTTGGCCTGGCAACCAGTTTTGTTTTTGACCTTGTAAATTTCAGTACCAGTAACATTTTTTCTCTCTCCAGCATTCCTTGTAACTGCCCATCCCAGTCTAGAAAAAGCAGAGCTTAGATAAAACAAAATGTCTCACTTTTTTCCCTGCACATTCCAGACTCTTAAACCATAGTACATCTCTTAACCCCCTTTAGCACTTTTTTTACCTTCAGTCATTTATTAATACACTTGCAACTTGATATTAGAATGCAACTGTAAAACACTTAGAACTATAATAAGTGGTGCAGCGGTAGCATTGTTGCCTTACAGCAAGAGGTTCTCTGGTTCAATTTTGGCTGGGGTGCCTTCTGTGCGGAGTCTGCATGTCCCTCCCTGCATTCGTGTAGGTTTCCTCCCACATTACAAAGACATGCGTCTGGAGCGTTTCTCCCCAGGCCTCTGCCGAAAATTGGCTCGTTCCAAGTCAGACTTTCCCAGTTAACAAATAATAAATAAAAATAAAAATAAATAAAGTATTTGTAATTTGCATAACTATGCATAATTTTAAAATTGGGTTTTCTTTGTAGTATTATGTACTCAGTAAAACTTTATATTACTAACATTGCTTTTGAATGCTGTTGTTGCTGAAGTCTCTATTTTTGATGCTATTATACAATTACAAAATATTGTAAGAAACAAAATAGATATTGACTTAAGCAACACATGCTTAAAATAGATATATTTACATTATTTATATTTGCTGTTGTCTGCCTTTTGCTCTTGTGCATTGCTTTACTACTTTTAACTACTTTTATTTGATTTCTATGCCCTAGAACTGTTCTGTTATTTGAAATGATGATTTACACTACTGTTTAACTGACAGTGTCTTGCTTTAACTGAATGAAAGTTACATTAGCTCCTGCTGTGTGCGCTAACCATTTTCTAAATGTAGAGTTAACTCTCTACTAACCAGATTATTTTTGTCTTGTGATTCCGGACGAGCTGTCTGCTATTTCTCAGTATTCTGTTCTGCTGACTCTAAAGCTCTTATGCACATCTGAAAAAGTGTTTGCATATATTGTCTAAACTTTCTGAACTTACTCTGTCTCTTAGAAGTTTATTAAATTGTTTTGTCAGTTCACCATGATCCTCATCTCTGTCCTTATCTGTTTTGTACTGTACAGTGACTTTCCACTTTTGTCTAATAAGATGTATAGAAGATTCTGTCATTAACCAACTTGACTGCTGTTGTAACTCTGAAATTAACATTTTACATATGGTGACAGAACATAATACAAGTGTATGACCCTTATGTGCTGCTTTATCATTAACGATGGTCTGAACTGTACTTTTATGACACTGCACACAGAAAGCAGTTTCATGTTACTTGCACAATAAACATTTACTGTCATACCACACATCTTTAGGATACAAGTCAAACATAACCCATTTACATAATTCCTGACTGTCAACTTGCCCTAATAAGCTTTTACATTTGCTAATATGCTGTTTATACAACTTCTGTAGCCTATCTAAAATGGACACATTAATAGTACCACTGTGTTTACTACCTTTTGTACTAGTCTGATTTATGGCATTCATGCTGTCATGTAACAACAAAAACTTACTTACCAAAGTCTACAGATAACTTCAGCTGGCTAATTCTGATCACTGTAGATGGTTGGAAAACTTTAGTAGTTACTTGAAAAGCTGGTGAAATTAATCTGGCAGCTGCAGATTCGAAACTGAAGTGTCACCAGCTTTGAGAATTTATGGCACTGCTTACTTACTGCATGGCAGTCCTACTCTGGATTCAGACGTCTGAGGAACTGTACTGCTGCAAACTGTGGAAAATGAAATGCTCCTATTCAGGACTCAATCACGTACACAAATGTTAGTTACTGTGCTTTTACTGAAGTGACCTTATAAAAGGCACAGACACCACTCACCCTATGTTCGGCTACAGGCTAGGCTGGCTATTGAAAAGTTATTTAAAATGAATGAATGACAGTCTTGCCTTACTTACTGATACTGCCAACTGCAGTTTCTATGTGGTGCCTATTAGAAATAAATGCAAAGCAGCTTTTTCGTGCTGAAACCAAAGTCTGATTAGATGCTGATTTAGTGCCTTGTAAAAAAACAAAGTCTGGTTAATGCACATAAACTTTGCAGACTATTAACCTTCACAGTAGTAATTATCTCTCTTGTACAGAACTAAATAACTTGTCTATATAACAGACATGTGCAATACTGTACAGTTTACAGCTTTAATGTCTTCAGATTTGCTCTTTGTACAGCATGACAGATGTCCTCCAGTATGCAGATCTAACAACAAATTAGATCCAATCTCAGATATATACATTCTTATGAAAGCAGTCTTTTGGGAACTCTCAAAGTCATTACTTTGGTATTTTCTGATGTCATACAGTCCATTTATTAAACTTTTAGGGAGTCTTTTCTGTTGATACTCCCAACACTTGATGTCATGCAGTCTGTTAATAAGCTCCTTTGTGTTCTGTTTCCTTACGAAATTACTTATCTGTAATTCCTTGAAGCGTGTTACACACAACTGAATGCCTCTTTTAAGAGTTATTCTTATCAGTCTTTTTCTCAAGATGTACCAGAACTGGAACATTCATGTTACATTACAGATGAATGCCGTCATTTTTAGCGGAGAACATTTTAACCCTTTAATATATGCATGCTAGCAAACAGAAATGCATGCATCTAACTGACTATATTATTCCTACATATATTATAGCAATATAAGTGTATATGCATCTAACTAGCAAACAGAAGTACATGCATTTATAAATCACTAAATATATTTCTAACAGTATAGTAGGCAGAGGCAGTGAGGGATCTTATTGGGAGTAGTTGGTGTGGAGCTTGGGAACCATTATTCCCATTGCAGCTAGTCATTTACACTGTCTCTGGGAGTGGCTCGTGCAGTGATGTTCAAACATCATCATCAGCTCCTGCATTAACTTGAGATGAACTACAATGCTCTTGGACTCCACCAGAGGTTTGCACAGGTTCCAGGTTTTCTCATACTATTTTCTCCTGAAGGAGAGAGACCTGGCTGTCGGCCACTTCATTCAGTCCCCCAAGCCAGCCCTACCAGGAGAACAGATAGATGCCCTGCCTCTGTGCCATCAGGCTGGCTACTTCTAGTACAGTTTTACTGCCAGAAATTACAACTTGCAATAACAAAGTTAAGTTGAATGATGTGCTGCAGTCAACTGAAATTCTGAGGGACAGGCATGTACTGCAGTCATTACAGACAGCTATTCTTTTATGTGTTTGACTGTTTCTTTCATTTATTATTCTTTGTATTCTCTTTAACAAATTGTTTGGTATTTTACAAGTTTTTCTATGTTCAACTTCTATTTGCAATATTCAAAATGTTGCCATTAACAATTAACATTTGCACAGATACTGGAGTTACAGTACAGACAATACAGCTGTGCTTTGAACTAAATCTGTTATTTCAAATTTGTACGCTTACAACAGGAATAAACAAGATATCTACAGTTGAGTAGTGTGTGTGTGTGTGTGTGTGTGTGTGTGTGTGTAGGTGCTGGGAAACAAATACTGCCTGTAAATGGGGACAAAGCCATACAATCTTGAATTCTGGGTTGGCTTTAAAAAAAGAAAATACATTATTGCTTTTCTAAAGTTCTGTATAATAACTCAGTGGACTAATCTGCAAGACATTTCCTTAACAAGATTTTCTTCCTATATAATAAAGTATTTAAATGCATTCAAGCCATCTCATGAGTTCAAGAAACAAAACATGGACTGGAAAGTACCATAGAACAGCAGTTTAGATCATGTTAAGGATCTTCCATATGCTGAAACTGGATTTTTGGGTAGATCCAACAATTATACTAGAGGAACTTTTTCTCTCTCTCTCCTTTTGACCAATGGACCTTATAAACATCAATCCTCCCTTCCCACTGCTGAAAAGACCCATCCGTTTCTCCAGGCTAAAGAGCTGACATTCAGGGGAATTTACTTTGCCCATAATAGTCAACCAGCCATGAGTAGAACCATTGTTCTCATGGTACCAGGATTTTTGGTTAGCCCTAAGACCCTGTCAGTGTGTTAACATCATTGTCAGGCTAGGCAGGTAATTTGGAGTAGCAAGTGTGTACCCTGGCACACACACTCTCACTGTTTGCACGATCATGGCACTGATCACCTAACTGCACTTGGGTCAACTGGGCTACAGTCAGGGCTTTACCAGTCTATGCCACCACAGCAGATAACTACTGTAGTTGAGGAACTTACTGCTAATTGTTTTTACTTGGTTTCCTTTAGTCTCATTTAACTTGTATACATTTTCCTTGTACATTTTGGCTACCTGGTGGACTATTTTTTTTTTTTTTTTTGCTACACATTGAATTTTAATAAACAGAAATTTAACTACCAGCTCTTTAGTAATACATGCAGAACAATAGGAGTAACAATTGACAAAATATCACAAATACCTGTTTCCAAACAAAATATACGAAATTGTTTGCACAGAAGTAGATGGAACTCTCTTACTGGATATTTCAAGTAAAGCACTCTAACACCAAACAGGAGAAAAAAATAATTACCCATACCTACAGGTGGTGGTGCTGCGGTAGCGTTGTCGCCTCGTAGTAAGATGTTGTCATGTTTGATTCTCAGCTAAAGCATCTTCTGTGTGGAGACATGTGTGAATGGGCGTACCTTCACTGAAGGTTGTGCGTCAGGGTTGGCAACTCTGCACGTAAAAATCTACTGCCAATCATTAGCAGACCGGAGTGCCGCTGTGGCGACCCCTAACCGGGAAAAGCCGAAAGACACAACAACAACAACCTACAGATGGTACAATACGAGTTTAAAGGAAATTTTTGTTGTCAAAATAATAAATGTTGCCTATGATCTGAAGAAGCAACACTCTTGGTTTATCCCCACAGAAAAATTGAGACTTGAACTACAGACAACTAGGATAACAGCAAGTAAACATAGCAGTTTGTATTTTACCTGGAAACTAAGACAACCTATACAAATTCTTTAACAGCCAATATCTCTCTCTTACTATCAGTTTTCTTTATCACCCTCTCCCTCTCTCTCTTCCACCTCTCCATTTTATCCAGGAACTGTAAGCTATTGTATATTTACTTCAAGTGCTGTTCCATAATTAATGTCAACACCCAGAAAATAGAAGATTATGATTGGGTCGCCAATTATAACCTATATATTATGTGTCTGAGACATGGATGCCAGGAAATTTGCTCGAGAGGTGACTTTCTTGGCATCCATGTTGAGAACACACAATTTGGGGGTGGGTTTGGCATAATTGTTAAGGTCTTCACCCTATAGGCAGAAGATACAGGGCTTAATTCTGAGTTATGGGGTTATTAGCAAGGCTTAAATTACCGTTATGGACAGTTAACCTAGTATTCAGCTATGATCAGTAACACAGTCAGAATTCTTTGAAGTGCATGGAGCTTTATCTGCTCCATGTACCACTAGTTACACTGGAAAAATAGCCAAGTGTTTTCCTGGCTTTCAAAGTCATAAAACACTTGGTAAGCACGGTCAAGAGAGGTAGTGCTCCCCAGTCCATTACGTTTACATTTACCTTATCATACCTCTCAAATGCCTAGATTTTCACAGTATGTCCAGATTACTGCTTCCTATTTTTGGTATGTTCCTCATAAAATCTACGATTTTCAGACAAACCACTGAGGAATGAAGTCACTAAATAATGGCATACATTTGAGTTTCAGAGTTTGTACTCTTCAGAAAATGGATGCCAGCTCAAATCCTGTTATTCTAGCAAATAAGTTTGAGGAAGTTGGGGACACATTACCAGTATGGACAGCAGGCAGAAACAAATCTTTTGTTCTGTCACTGTCATTTGCTGGACAGTACTGGCAGATTTTACTGCCTGGTGTTATGGGTCTATATTATAAACACAAAAGCTTACCTTATCGAATCCCTAAACGTCAACCTGTCCTCATCGTACCGCAAAAACACCGAAGGCCCTAAACCGCGAAATTCAAAACATCGAACTGTCCTACTTGTCCCACCTCAACGCCCGCTACATACTACCTACACAAACTAAAACCACATAAAAACACTAACCAAATCCCTACATCTAACCCTAAACTAAATCCTACATATACCACCAAGTATGCACTTAACTTAAACCGCACCCTAATCCTAAGGTCCGTAACTATTGCACACTTACCTTAAAAAGCTAAACCCAAACAAACTAAATAATTGACACACATACACTTAAAACTCTACACTAAATCTAACATACATTACCATCCATGCATTTACCTTAACCCGCACCCTAACCCTAAGGTCTGTAACTATTGCACACTTAACCTTACGGAGCTATACCGCAGAAGGCCAACCATGACGATTCAACATTTCTGGTTTCGCTCTTCTGGACGTTCGATGTTTTCGCGTTTCGATATGGACGGGTCGACATTTAGGGATTCGATAAGGTAAGCATTCGACTTACTAATAGGGAACCGGTGCTATACCCGACCTTAATTTTAGCAGGAGGTGCTTAATTGTTAAGGTCAGGTTGTGTGTCACTAGAGCTTAACTGGTTTGTCTTTTTCCAAAATTGAAGTATAATTGCCACACTCCATGCACTTACAAAAGAATGAAAGATATTCCAAAACTCATTAATGCAAATGTAAAAGCATCTCTGAATGTCTCCAGTTTATCTTCTGTTTTATCCATTTAGAGCAAAATGTATTTTATTTATTTAATTTTACATTTGATGACCGGGAAAGTCCGACTGGACACAGGTCCATTTTCAGCGGGGGCCCGGGGAGAAAAGCTCCACATAAAATAAAGTGACAATGCATTTACACACTATTACACATATAGGAACATAATTAGCTTTTTTACATAGGTGAGTAGAACAAATATCTTCAAAATAAACATTGTTTAGAAGAATAAGTGATTTAAAAACCTTGTCTGGTAAGAAATAAGTAGTTAATAGATAAGAGGAGAAGGTTCTGCAGAGTCATTGCAGTAAGGAAAGGAAAGAGTTAAATCTGGGGGGTCACATGGGCATTTGGTAGAATAGTGGGTGTTGAGTAGTTTCATGAATAGTGAAACAGAGCTGGCAGAAGTTATGCTCTTTGGGAGGGAGTTCCAGATTTTAGCTATTGTACAACCAAAGAGAGCTTTGCCTGCTTCATTCTTGATTAATCACCGGTATGAGAGTTTGGTCTGTAGATCTTAAGGTACGGGTGGTAGTGTAGGGCTATATTAGATTTTGTAATGCTGGAGTTTTGTCAGGGTGGTAGTACAGTTTGTGGGCTGCAAAGAATTGTGTAGTAAGTAGTAGTTGGGGCAACTCAAGCCAGTTGAGCTGTTTAAGGGAGAGACAGTGATGGGATCTATTTAAGGTGCCAGTGGCAAATTTAGCAATCTTGTTATAGCAAGATGCCATTTTGTTTTGTTCGCTCTGGCGAAGATTAGTCAGGATTGGGGAGGCGTACAGTAGGGTGGATAACAGGTGAGTTCTTGTGATAGCGGCTTTGGTATAGTTGGTCATGAATTGCCTGTTCCTATACAGGAGACCCAGTTTTTGTTTACTTTTTTGATTGTTTGTGCTATGTGTATGTCAAATTTGAGACTGTTGTCAATTACTACTCCTAGGAGTTTAGTGTGTGTTGTTGGGGTGATAGTGGTGCTCTCCCTGGAGTTTATGGTGAAGTCAGTATTTGGTGCAGATGATCTACCAGGGCTGAAGAGAATAAGATTTGTTTTTTAGGGGTAAGTAGAAGTTTAAAGCTGGAAAACCATGCTTCAGCCAGAGTAAAGTTATTCTGTGTTATTGTTTGAAGTTTGCTTAAGTTTGGGGCGGCACATATGATGGTAGTGTCGTCTCCATATTGTACTGTAGAGGCAGAGGGACAGGATACTGCTATCTGATTTGTATATATAGAGAATAGTAGAGTCCCAAGTACTGATCCTTGTGGAACCCCTATAGTTACAGGTAGAAGGGGGGGATAGTTGTTCCTGCCAAATCACTGCTTGTTGATAGCCAGATAGATAGTTATTCAACCATGATATGGTGACGGAGTTTATGTTAAGGGTAGATACAGAGTTGAGTAGTATGCTGTGGTTGACCATATCAAAGGCTTTAGATAAGTCTTAGAATACAGAAGATACAAAAAGACCATTGTTTATGTGGGTATTAACTATATTGGTATAGGAGAGTAGAGCTGTTGTGGTACTATGGGAAGACCAAAAACAGTGTTGAGATGTTGATATAAGGCTAGTTTTAGGAGGTATTGCATTAGCTGTGACTGTACTACTCTTCCTAAAATTTTTGATAAAGGTGATAAGATTGCGATTGGCCGGTAGTTGGTCAGTTCAAGGGAGTTGCTGCTTTCATGGAGTGGAATAATATGAGATATTTTCCACAAGTTAGGTATTTTACATTCAGATATGGATTTGTCTATGAGGATAGACACAGGGTAGGATATGGTTTCAGCTGTTAGTTGAAGGAAGTCAGCTGGAAGTTTGTCAGCAGATAGTGTGGTAGGTTTTAATTTTTTGAGGAGCTTAGTAATAAGTTGAGTGGGTGCTGGAGATAAGGAGAAGCTAGAGGGAGACTGTTGTAGTAGGGGTAGTGGGGGTTGGAGAAAGGATAGTGCTGGTGGAGCTATTTAGGGTGCTAGAAAGGGCTTGTACTGTTTCAGTAAAGAATTTGTTGAATTGTGTGTGGGTGCTCTCATTGTTGGTTGGTAATAGGTGTGGGAGTGCTGGTTTTACCTGGGTGCAGTAATTTATTTATTGAGGCCCAGAATTTCTGAGAGTTATTAGCGTGTCTTTCTTGTAAGGTTTTGTAGTATTTGGCTTTATCAAGTTTAATGAGTTATTTGGTCTTATTACATAGTGCAGAGTAGTTTTGTTTTGTGGTAGTGGTTCTAATTTATGATACTGAGCCCAGGCTCTGTCTCTCTTTCATTATGGCTTTAGTCTCTTTTGTTAACCAGGGGGCATAGTTTAAGTCTGATAGTTCGGGCTGGTGCATGATGGCTCAGGACATTGAGAAAGGTGGAGTTAAAGTAATCAACTGCTTCATCAAGGGGTAGTCATTTTAGGGGGGACCAATTACAGTTTTTTTAGTTTGTTGTTTAGGTCCTTGGCTTTGAAGTTCTTTTTGTTATGAACTGTTCTAAGGGTGGATTGATTGCAATGGTGGGATTTTTTCCTAATAAGATATGTTGGTTGGTGGGCACTC
Organism: Protopterus annectens; assembly: GCF_019279795.1. Classification (NCBI taxonomy): domain Eukaryota; kingdom Metazoa; phylum Chordata; order Ceratodontiformes; family Protopteridae; genus Protopterus; species Protopterus annectens. The sequence continues at coordinate 1,126,342,310 of NC_056728.1, forward strand.
AAGGGTAGACAGCCTGATTAGTGTGCAAAAGAGAGGTCAGACAGAAGTATCCAGTCTAAGATGGAATGACGATTAGATTTTTTTGTCTATTCGAGTGGGGGGTGTCTATGATTTGTGTAAACCCATGAAGATTAATATGGGTAGAGGGGTTGTATTTGGTACAGTTGGAGCAGTCAATGTTAAAATCTCCTAGGATTATGGTTTCATGTGGGTGGGAGATAGCCATCCAGGATAAAAGGTTCTCCATAGTGGCAATGTTGTTTCCTGGTGGGATGTAGACACCTGCTACAACTATATGTTTGTTAGAATTTATTTTTAATTTAGCAATAATCAGTTCAGTATCATTAACTTCTTGGGGGTTGTAGGTAACTTGTTCCAATATGAGATGATTTTGATACATTATGGCTACACCTCCTCTTTTTTTTCCTGTCCTATCCTTCCATATGATGTTATAGCCAGGGGGTGTAATTTCATTATCGTGTTGTTCTGGGTTAAGCCAGGTTTCTGTTAGTATGGCTAAATCAGGTTAATAAAAGGCAAAAAAGGGCATGGAGGTCTTAAACTTTGCTAAGTATACTTCTAACACTGACGTTTACGAATAGAAGAGAAGCGTTAGTCCTATTGTTGAGAAGATTTGGTTGGTTAAGGTTTGGATGGAGAGAACAGGTGTGTCATGGGTTAGGATGTATATCACCACAGCAAGTGAGTTTTTGGGTTAGAATTAGGTGGAGCTTAAGTAGTTTTTGTAGTATTTTATTTTGTTTTAGGGATGAGTAGGGGTTAACTTTGTTAATTGTTTTATTACTTATGCAGGAATATCAAAGGGTTGGGGCAGGATTGTGTGGAGATAGTGGGAAATGTTGAAGCTTTAGTGAATTGGCTATAGTGTTGGTTTGCCACTGAGTTGGGCTGGTGAAACTAAGTTGTGTGGGGTAGGATGTGAGTATGGAAAATAAAAGAAGGACAAGAATAGTTACTATGTAAAGTGCTACTTTTAGATGTAGGAAGGACATTGTGCTTTTTTGTTATTCCTATTTTATGTGACTTTTAGCGATAGGATTAGTGGGATGTGTTAGACCTAAGACAAAGGTGCAGCTAGAAGGAGCTTGAGATAAGGGTGTGTCATAGTATATTTGAGTGGGAAATTATTGGTGTGACCTGATTGGTGGAATGGGTGTGTTGGCTTGGGTGGGAGGGGTTTAGCAAGTATAGGTTTAGCTGCAGTGGGGGTGGGTGAGAATGGGGTAGGGTAGAGGAGCGGAGTGAGCCCGCAGGATGAACGGAACAGTAAGAGCCAAGCCGAGGAGATAGAGGGCAAGGTAAAGAAAAAAAACAGTCAGTCAATGTAAAGAAAGTGAGACAGTGATACGCATAAGATAAGGGTAAAGAAGTAAATTTAGAGAAAAGTGTAGAAAAAAGTTCTGAAAATGACTCAGAGTAAGGTATGTTGTGAGCCACTGAAGGGTTGACTGTGGGATACTATACATGATGGATAACAGCTAGATAGAATTTTGATTTTGTAATGATAGCAAAAAAACTGGGTTAAACTATGGTGAACAAGGAAGATTTCAGAGAGAAATATATCTTTTGTAATCTATCTAGTCTAGTAGGGCTAAGTGAGGAATACATAGGAGAAAGGGTAGTTAAGTGGGTTTGGTAGCTGAAATGTGAAGAGGGATAGCACTGCCACCTAGTGGTCAAACCTTACAATGGCTCTATGATGGAATCAGAGTAGCAGCATAAAAAAAGAAATAACAGAAATGGGAGGACAATGTGGAGATGGGGATTCTAGTTGGCACAGGCTGCTAGAGAACACATGGCTGAGCTCTGTACTGGGGCAATACTGCTACAAATAATTACAGTTCAGATACATACAATTCTTGAAGGGAGGTTGAGGAGTTTACTGTTAGATTGTTCATTTTGGTGAATTTTCATAAAAAGAGGATGTTGCAGGGGTCCTTGTAGCTATTTCCAGGGCAGGGTGTTCAACACAGTGGTGGGAGGCCCAAGTAGCAGGGATCACAGCAATATTTGGTCAGCGCGTTTAACACAGCACTAGACCAGTACGGGTGTTCGCCAACATGCAGGGCCAGCAGCCTACAGGAGGGCAGGTCAGGAGTGCTTTAGGAGGATTTAAAAAAATGTTCAATAAAGGGAGCAACCTCATATCAGTCAATGACTTGCTCTCATTTTAAAAGGTATTAGAAGAATGGCAGTCTATCTTAAACTCTGCTCATATGACTGTATACACAAATAAACCTCTACAAGTAACACATAATTTACCCAATCTTACTATCTAAGCTAGTATTGCAGCTCACATCTTCTGAATTGCAGATTACAAATTCAGTGCTCATAATCTCTTCTTTGACAACAGGATCTTCAGTCATGTACCCAAGTAATCACCATCTTCTACACCTCTTCCATAATAACTGTCCTTTTTAAATCTAGGGACTATATGACTGAATCATATCACAGAAAGGGTCAAACCATAGGCCCTGACAATCATCCATCTTACTAGTCTTCATTAAAGTATGCACCCATTGTGTTAAGAAATCAAGAGTGGTATCCAGTGCACCACATAAATCTCTTTCATGGAATGTTTCTGCAGTTGGGGTGCTGCTTGAAACTATACCAGTTCCCCCTTCCCCACTGACTTGTTTCGCAGTTAATACAAATGAGCATCATAACAGTGCTGGAAAAAAAAAGTTGTCTGAAAGGCAGAGGAAAACAAACCAGCACTCATGAAAAAAAAAACAAACAAAAAAGTTCTCTGTGGTGCATGCAAACCTGCTACCACAATCACACAGCCCCTGGTCTATAATGCGGTAGTACTCCAACTAATGACAGTATGCCCTGCACTGAATCCATGTTAGCATATTATGCCAAGTACCCCGTTCCAGAGTTAGGAAATGTAGGATAAAACCTTTATAAATCATCCCCTGCCAAGAATGAAGATCAGAGAGCAAACTTAGTGCCATCATCTCTAGAAAAATCATGCACAGCATCTTAAACGGATTATGTATGATGTTGCTTGTCCACAGTCCTTACTATTGCTTGACTTACAAAATCTGTTGTTCCATGCTAAGCCATTTGTGTGGTGGGGGGGAATTTCTGGGTTGCTGCTTATCTAGACCAAGTTCCATGGCAGCTGTCATTCCAGTGGTTGGCTCTTTTATGGTTGCCAGTACAGTTCTGCTACATCGAGACAGCAATGTCATCAGAGCTCTCCCTCTGCCAGCAAATGGATAGGTTGGTTTTGATTTTGGGTGGAGATGCTCATTATCAGTAACTTTCTTTTATGTCCTTAAATGGATTGGTCATTCAAACAGTCTAACCAGAACTCTGATTAATAGTGTTTTCTGTCAAGATTTACAAGAATTTATTTGCTTGCAGGCTGTTTGGAAATCGGCTTTACTTACAATGCAGTGCCAGTCAAGGATCTGTTCTATTAAGTTTCACAGACTGCTGCGTCATTTAAGAATAGTTCTTCCCCCTCTTTCTTGTCTCAATGGTTAGGATTATTTGACTGAACTGACACTCCTATTGCAAGTGAGTTTCTATGGTTTTCTGAGTGCACAGAAGGGCTGGTTTGTTTTGTTTGTTTTTGCTTTTTTGTAGGGTTTTGGGCAATATGTGAAGGTGGGAATTTTCCCTGTCCCCAATTTAATTCGGATATAACCATTAACTTGTTTTATTCATGGGAGTTACCAGCCTGGATGCCTATCTATCGAACTGCATTTTTTCTCACAGACTATTTTGATGGGTGAAGCAGTGCACACAGTGCAGAGCCAAAACATAGGAATGCTTGCATTTCCCCAAGTGTTGAAGACATAGCTTTTGCTCACTCACTTTGGGGTCAAATTCTTTCAGATAGCAGTGACTAAGATTTTGAACTTCCAGTCAGATTAATGTAACAGTGATTTACTTGCATATTGAGAGGTCAGGCTCTGTTTCATCCATTTTCCCTACTTGTGAGTCAATTTACCCCCTTCGACTCACACAGATGTGCTATGCAGTCCATGTAGTTACTGCTTCACACACCTACTTCAACAGTTGTTATTATGGCTCCACAAGAGTGGAACAGTTCACTGACCCTTTCTGGTTTGCCAAGGTCAGTGTTTCATCTAGCCCCCTCCTCTCCTGCTTCCTCTTGCTTATGTCTCAGTGGTCATTAATGTATTGGTGCAAATAGGGGGATTTTTTGTTATGAAGCAGTTTACAACTTGGACAGCATAACCAAAGTTAAGTGGCTAATTTAATGTTCTCCTGTTATTTGGCATGTTTATGTATTCCCTCAATGACTTCATAACCTGGAGAAGGGAAGCAGCTGTGACAGCATATACATTAAAAGAAGATCGGAGAGTTAATTTCCTTCGGTTATTGGAGTTTCAGTTGAGAATCATTGACACTGTTGAGATGCTATACTGAGTTTTTAAGTCAAAACAGGAGGCGTGGAGACAACTTAGAGGCACAGTAGCAACTCCAAGTTAATGAAGAGGTGCTTAATTCTTTCATCTGGTCAGCAGGGGGATGCAGATTAATTAGCAGTTGGTTCCTCTAAGGACTGGGTTGTATGATCACGACTCGGTGGTAAGGATAGTCTTGCAGAGTGATGTTTAGCTTGTCACCTCTCACCTCCAGAATCAAAGGCAAATCCATAAATTATACAGGTTAATTAGGGACAGTTTTAAATACTGTAACTAGTCCACTGACAAGATAAGGAATGTGAACCTGCACACATTTTCTGAAGTAAGTCTAAGCCACAGATCTATGCATGGCATTATTCTTAATGGAATTCACTACATTTAATCAACAAATCATTTATTTCAGGTGTAATTTGGTGGGTAGAGAAAAATTTTGGAACCAATATGCAATACTCCCCCTTAATCTTATTTATCCTAACCACTTTTCAACGTTTTTGTTTCCCTAAGTTATGGGTTTGAGCTGTGCTTTGGTGGGGCTATTAATTATGGGTGCTAAATAAGAGAGGATTACAGGACAGGAAGGCTTAAGTGGCATTTTATCAATAACATTGTTTTTTTCTTCTTTAGGCTCATCAGTTCTTTAGCCCCATAAAATCCCATTGGGCAAGACTGACTTCAGAAGCAGAAGAGCTATTTGGAGAGTTGGAAGAAGGGAATCAAAAGAGCTTCATTGGATACAAAAGGAAGATATTTGGTAGGTTCAGATGAGCACCCTATGAATCAGGCACAAGCAAATAGGCAATATGGGGGCCAGGAGAAGTGCAGAGGAAGTGATTAATACTGAACTGACTCTAGGGTCACCTCTGGGAGGCCAGGAGATACTGAACTGACTGTAGGGTCACCTCTGTTATCTGTGGTGGCAGAGGAGGAAGGCAATGATATAATGGATCACTGTGATTAGGAGTGGATTTGCAAATCAGTCCACAAATCCACACATGAGTATTTGTAAGAGGTTTGGAAGCACTTCCAAAAAAGAGGAGGCCTAGAATCTGATTTGGTTTTAGAGAAATGTTTTGGCTACCTGTAAAAAAAAAAAAAAAAAAAAAAAAAAAAAACTGGGTTATATTCGTATCCAGCAAATGGGCGATGATGCCCCTCCAGTATCATTTTATCAAAAGTGAGGAGCTGAGGGGTACAAGAGTAACCACAAATCAGTGGTGGAGCAAGAGTCAGACCAGACTAGAGCACTTTGTTCTGATGGGATTCAATTCCTGGAGTGGGTCCACGAGAAGGGGTTAGCTTCGGGATCCCATATCAATGTTGACATTCCAAAAGTGAGCAGGACAAAATTATTATATGGGACTACACTGATGTCTTTGACCTACTGAACTGACAGCATTCAGCAATTATTGGAAGTGGATAACATAGGGTCAAAAAATTAGGCAGAAAACCCTCATATAAGGTGGTGGCTAGAATAAAAAATGAAAAGAACTCACAAAGTGATGTAAAATAAATGTAATAGAAATGTGACAATTGGGTAGTTGGTTTACCTTGGTCATGGTGATCATAGTAGAAAATGACCCACTACAAGCATTACTGATTTTAGCCTATTAACTATACATGAAGCCCACCATATTCATGGTGAGATAGTGTGGATATGGTACAATCAATGCTTTAAGAAGCTAAAACCATTAAATGTATTAATCACCTTGGAAATCCACCTCATTACCACAATCAACAGAACAAGCTGGAGGGACAGGTTCATAAACCAGAGACTACCCATGCTATGGAATAGACTTCCTGGACACTTGGCTCATAATGATCCTGGACAGAGCTAGTGCTTCTATACTGGGGGGACGGTTAAGCAGCAGCAAAACGTCAAGGTCTGTTGGACCTTCAACAGTGGTAGAAGCACTTGGCCATCCTGCCACTTCGCTCAGTTATGCTCATGCTGTGGGTAAAAAACATTTCGCCAACAGATGTTGGATGAATGGCAGCCTTCTGTATCCCCCATTAAAGTAAAATGGGGTGAAGGGAACTGTGCCATCAAGGAAGCAGTCATTTGCAGGAGAAGAGGTTATATTGTGGCTCCAGTGGATCTATGGCCTTTTGAGGATCCTCTCATCTTTAAGACCATACACCTGTAAATATCATAGAATTGAGGGCAAAACTCCAAGAATACACAAATGAGTGGGTCGTTTATTTTCCTGTTATGAGGTTTCATATCAGGATCTGCTGTTAAATTTGGAGCCACACTTAACAAGGTCACTAAGAACTTCACGTTGGTGATTGGAAAAGTGAAGGTAGTTTTGAACATCCTTAACACATAGACAACAGTGGGAAAGATGGTTGGACCACTTACAATACTACCATGAAACTCTTTTAGACTACCCCCAATAGTCTCATATTCAAAAAGAAAGCAGGAGAGTTCTGCCTTATTTATCACCTGTCATATCCTTTTAGGTATTGAGTGAATTATTACATTTGCAGTAAGGATGCCATGGTACAGTATGCTTCATTGGATTAGGCAGCAGCACTTGTCAAAAATATTCTGCTTTGCATGGATCTAATAATTTATCAGCATTCGGGCTCCTATCCATTCATGAAGACGACTGGCCCCTTTCAGGTATCCATTTTTAAGGGCATTCTATTTCAGAGAAAAGCCAATGATTTGCTCCATCACTTGCTCTGCTTTTGAAGTGTTCAGCACGGCCTTTGAATGTGCTGGCAGTGGAAGGTTCCCCAACAATAGGCCATCCAATTGAATGATTTCTTCAGCACAGGTGAGGGGGAGTAAGACCAGGAAAGGGATGGAAATTTTTTCAAGCTTTGTCACAACTGGGAGTTTCCCTTAATTGCAAATAAGGTGGAAAAGCATAGCTAACTGATTACATGTTTGATCCTTGAGCTTGATGTGTTAGGAATGCCATTTAAATAACCATCTGACAAATTCAGCACTTCAGAGAAGCTACTATGGAATTCTTGAGACTAAAGAAAGTCAGAATCTGTAAGATGATGAAACTATAAGGACGTCTTAATTTTGCCTTGTGGATTGTTCCCTTGGCAGGGTCTTCCTTAGATTACTGGAGAACCTTTTAAAAGATACCAGGTCAAAATATCACTCGGTCCACATCATCAGCTAGACCAAGGAAGATCTGTGCTTGTGTCAGGTTTTTCTTTCCGACTAATACAGTCACAATGTGGCAGTGGATGCAACAGCTAGTCAAAGGATGGATGCATACCTAGAAGGCAGAAGATTTTCCAGCCCTTGACCTGCTTCTTTGCCAGAAGGCAGGATATGCGACATTACTGCAGTCCGATTCCCTTATGGATCTCCTTTTCCTCGGTCTTCAGGGTGGTTTCATCTTTTACACGGGGGAAGACTATACAGGTATGGATTTAGCTACCAAGAAAGCAGATGGGGCTATGGGTAATTCCTTTCAGAATGTTTTATGATTTAGGCCTGAAGGGGCAGGGTGTATACCAACCTGCAACATCGGAACTCATTGTGGTGTAAAGTAGATCTATGTTATGCAGTATTTTAAAGAAGTTTAATCAAAAGTAGAATGCTTGTTATATGATCTTAATAAATGGCTGTGCAGGCAGGTAGTCTGTCATTACTGGATCAGGACTGGGACAATAGTAGTATAATTTATTATAAGTCAGGACACAGGGTAGCAAAATCCATCAGAATCCCTTTAATGAATTGCAGCCAACCAATATACTGTGCAAGTGCAAACAAGCTGAAGTATATATATATATATATATATATATATATATATATATATATATATATATATATATATATATACACAGTATAACTATTATATCTACTTGGAAATACTGAAAAAAGCTCATTAAAGAAAAAAAAATAAATTCTAATATGCAATGACATTAGTTTCCTTTTTATTTAATGTAATTTGATAACTGATGTTGCACATTTATCATACTTTTCTGTTACTCTTCTCAACAAAAGAATAATGTAGCAACAAAGAGTACAACAGGGAGGCTGCAAAACCTTAAGCCGGAGGAGTAAAAACATAAGTTACTGTTTATTAAAAATAAATTCCACAATGTTAAGTTTCAAGATGACTTTTACAATATATGCTAAATCACATGTCAAATCCTGTGCAGGGCAATGTCATCACATATAGAGCTACACTTAATGTACATTACATACTCAGCTTATTCATACAAACTTGCATCAGCAAAGGCAGATACATGCAAAATAAAGCTCCACTATACAGTTATATAATCCATTATCAGGTAAGTTGTCAAAGCAGCAGAAATTGCTGACAAAATGGATTCTTGAATCAATACTGGGCAAGCCTGTAAAGGTACTATTTGGTGACTCACATTTGGGGAGACTGCTGCCCGACACATGCACTGGAGTAGAAATCTACTGCAACTCTTGACATCTTCTGCATGGTGTTAGGAGTTACTCACCACAGCCTGTGGTCTTAGTGTCCAGTAAGGGGTTACTCACCACAGTCTGTGGTCCTGGGGTCCAATAAGCAACTCTCCTGGACAAGGAAGACTAATCTTACCACAGTAAAGCCAGCTGGTTGTAATCAAGTATAACAGACCAAAACTAGAGAAAATTCTAAGGGGGGGATTTAAAACAGACAGATACAGTCTGCTACAGTCTCACTAGTTTCCCCAAAATGGGAAGGATGAGTAGATAATATTGTCACTGTCCCAGCAGAAGTGGGTGTCAAATCACAGCAAATAATAAACAATCAAGAGGTAGTGAGGAACTGGCCTAGAGACCAAGTGAGATACATATTCAAAACCTATATAGAAGAGCTTTGTGCCATCTGACTTGCAATTTAATTTATCTAGTTCACTAGTATTACAGCTACAACCTCTTATCTAACATCTCCCTTTTTAAACTATAATATATATGTCCATCTCTGAGGGAGTATGCATAATACACTGACCTTTCGATTAACTAACTATGCACTAAGCCTGCGGTGGAATATTTACATCAAGATAATCCTTCTATACAAATTCAAAGACATTACATGAAATGTTTCAGACCTTAGAATGATTTTCAAGTCTTGAATAGTGCATATGTCTGTCTCTTTCCTTTAATGGACTACCACATCAGTAGAAGTAAGTAGGAGTCTTTACAGTGTGTAGAAAGTACAGTTGTGTACACTTACCATAAATGTAGATGTTAGAGTGCATTCACTGTTGCAGTCCTAACAAATTGGTTATCTGTTTCACGGTAGCCCTCAGTCGACCAGAATACCAAAGGTAAGTAAAAATGATGTTGGTTGCCATCGGTTGTAAAGGACATCAGGGCGTCAGATACAAAAATAAATTAAGCCTGTACCTCAGGAAAAGAGAATAGGAGAGGACCACAAAAAGGGGTAAGGAGGGAGGGAAACCAGGACTGCAACAGTGAATACACTCTAACATCTACATTTATGGTAAGTGTACACAACTGTACTATGTTCATTGTGTTTCACTGTTGCAGTCCTAACAAATGGGTTGATTACCAAAGCCCAGAAAAAAAGGGGAGGAACCAACAGCATCAAGGGTTGGAGATAATGCCTTGCAACACCGCAGTGGCAAACCCTGCCCTGGCTCTGGAAAACAGAGGCAAATTATAAAGCTTTGTGAAAGTGTGAACAGAAGACCATGTGGCAGCTTCCAAAATGTCTTTGGTAGGGACACCCCTTAGAAAGGCTGCAGAAGTGGAAGCCGCTCTAGTAGAGTGGGTCCTAACACCTTGAGGCGGAGCTTTGCCATGAAAATAATAACAAAAGGTAATGCAATGTGCTATCCATTTAGAAATGGTTTGCTTAGAAACAGCCATGAACTGGGCTCTAGGGGCAAAACTGACCAATAACTGTGCTGATTTCTGAAGGTCCTTAGTCCTGTCCAGGTAAAACCCGAGCTGTCTGTGCACATCAAGAGAATGTAAGATCCTTTCACCTCTACTGCAAGGATTAGGAAAGAAGGTATGAAGGTGTATGGACTGATTAAGAGTCAGGCTGGAAACCACCTTAGGCATAAAGGGGGGATTAGTCCACAGAGAGACACTATCTGCATGGAAAATAAGAAAAGGCTCCATGGCCATCAAAGCTTGCAGCTCCAAAACCCTCCTTGCTGAAGTTATAACCAAGAGGAAGGTGGTCTTCCAAGAGAGAAACTTTAAATCTGTAAAGGCAGATGGCTCAAAAAGAAGAAGAGTGAATTTCTCCAGAACAAAATTAAGATCCCAGGCTGGAGTAGGTGCTCTTCTGGGAGGTTTTAAATTGGAAGCACCTCTGAGAAACATTTTCATCAGGGGAGGAGAGAAAATGGGCTGTTCAAGAGAACAAAGAGCAGAGATGGCTGAAGCATGGATCTTGATAGAGGAAAAAGAAAGACCACCCTGAAGCAAATCAGCCGGGTATTCCAGGATTAGAGGAAGGGTAGACTGAGAAGCAGACTCCCCTCTAGCCTGCATCCATTGAGAGAACCTTTCCCCATTTGCCAGCATAGGATTTCCTAGTGCTAGGCCTCCTGGCCTCCCTCAACACGTCAACCACCTGTTGGGAAAGGGAGGACGAAAGGGAAGGAGTAATACAATGAGGCGTGCTGCCAAATGGCGAGACTGAAGATGAGAATGTAGAATGTTTCCCCTTTCCTGAACCAAAAGATCTGGCTTCAGAGGAAGATGCCAAGGAGGAAGATGGGAGAGACTGCAAAGCAGCAGATACCAATGCTGTCTGGGCAAGTCCGGAGCTATGAAAATAGTCCTTGAACATTCGGCCCTGATCTTCACTAGTACTCTGGGAAGAAGAGGAAGAAAAGGGAAGGCATACACGATAGCAACGTCCAAAGGAAGGACAGAGCATCCACTTTCCAGGCTCTGCTGTGCTGTTGTCTGGTGCAAAAAGAGAGGTAGCAGATGGTTGTCTGGGGAGGAGAAAAGATCCACCTGAGGAGTGCCCTGACAGTGAATGATGCTATAAAAGACTGCTCTGTTCAGCTGCCACTCATAAGGATTCAGGGTTGCCTGCGCAACTGGTGTGCCAAAACTTTGAGCCTTCCTGGAAGAAACTGAGCTAGGAGATGCAGGTCCAGGGATGCTGCAATGGACCAAAGATTCATGCTTTGCCTGCACAGGGGGTAAGAGTGAGTCCCTCCCTGCTTGTTGATGTACCATATGACCATGGTGTTGTCTGTCCTGACAAGCAGAGTCCCTGGAGAAGGAAGATGCTTGAAAGCTAGTAAGGCCTGCTGAACTGCAATCAACTCTTTTAGATTTATGTGCAGGTGCATCTGCTGGGCTTTCCAACATCCCTATATGCATCTGCCATCCAGGTGTGCTCCCCAGGCATATACTGATGCATCTGTAGTCAGAACTTGAGTGGCAAGAGGAGTCCAAAAAGGCATGCCTTTGTTTTAAAGACAGGCTGTTGCCCACCATAGAAACTCCGCCTGCAGAGATGGAAGCAAAGGAATCATATCCAGGTCCTCTGTGTGTTGACACCAAATGTTCTTGAGGTATCATTGCAATTTCCTCATATGCAGTCTTGCATATGGAATCATGAGAATACAAGATGCCATGAATCCCAGAGCTTGCAAGTATTTCCTTGCAAGGAGCTAGGACAGGCTTGCCAAGTCCTTGAAATAAACTGAAAGAGTTGTCTGCTTTTCCTGGGTGAGATATATCATCTGGGTGGCCGTGTTCACACTCGCTCCCAAGAATGTTATCTCCTTGGATGGCACCATTTTTGATTTTTCCACATTGAGTGTGTAACCCAGGGCAGACAGAAGAGTCTTTACGAATTCCAGATCTTTTAATAGCTGTTCCTGAGGACTTGCTTGAATCAGACAGTCATCCAAATATGGGTAAATCTGAATTTTCTACTGCCTGCAAAAAGCAATGACTGGGGCCAGGCACTTTGTGAAGACTCTGAGAGCAGTAGATAAGCCAAAGGGCAGCACAGAGAATTGGTAATGCTGCTCGTCCACTCTGAAATGAAGGTACTGCCTGCAACTTTCCCCGATAGGAATGTGCAGATAAGCCTCTTTGAGTTCCAAGGTTACCAGCCAGGAATCCTTTTCTAGCAGTGGTAGCAACTGATGCAGAGGAGCATTTTGAACTTTGGAATTACTAGAAAAGAGTTCAGAATGGAAAGATCCAGGACAGGATACCAGGTGCCTTCTTTTTTTGGAACTAGGAAAAGCCTGGACTAAAAGCCCTGCATACCTGCTGAGGAGGAACTGATTCTATTGCTCCCAGATGAGATGAGACAAAATTTGTTTTTCTACTTCTGCCCTTTGGTTTGGAAGAACGTCCGGGAATCCTTTGGGAGCTGGAAAGGTGCAGAAAGAAAACTTGTGCCCTAGGGACACTGTTCTGAGCACCCATTTGTCATCTGTGATAGTGGCCCAGACATCTGCAAAAAGGGCCAACCTTCCCCCTAAAGGACTCTCCTGGCAAGCAAGAACAGGCAGAAGTTGTAAAAAGTCATTGAGAGTGTTTTGATTGAGATGCAGGCTTGGAGCTTCCCCCTTTAGAAGTGGAAGCCTGCCAACACCTAGACCTTTGAGGGGTAGCCCCCTGCCCCCTAGATGATTTGTAACCTCTATTACTGGAACGGTTGTCTGCTGGTATCAGGAAAAGTCCAACTCTTGGAAGGGTAATTCCTGCTAAAGTGAGGAGGTTGAACTTGCAGAAAATCCTTAACAATTTACATGAACTTGGCCTTATCCTCCATCTTCTTTAGTACCTCCTCTGCTTTGCTGCCAAAAAGACTGTCTTTATGCAAAGGTATATCCAAAAGTTTAGCCTTGACAGGTTCTGGAAGAGGCTGTTCTCTGAGCCAAGTGTGCCTTCTAATAACAGATCCAGTAGCTGTAGCCCTGCTGGAGGCCTCAAGGATGTCAAACCACAATGCAAAGAATGCTTATTGACCAGACTGGCAGAATTCAGTAAATCCTGCATGTCTTTACTCTCTGCCAAAAGAGGTACATTTGCTATCCTAGACTTAATAGCCTCCAAGGTGTGCTGCTGGTACTTCAGCATATGAAATAGGCAATTAGTAGCCCTAATAGCTAGGGTAGCAGAGGTATAAACCTTCTTGCCCCACCTATCTAGGTTCCTACACTCCCTGTCAGAGGGAACAGGATTCCTGGTAACAGTGGCCTTAACTCTTTTAGGGCCCTGAGAAATAACCTCTGGATCCACAAACTGATTCCCGAAAAGAAACGGATGAGAATCAGGGACTCTGTAATACTGGTCAGGTTTCCTGGGAGCAGGAGGAACTGAATTTGGAGACAAGGAATTTTCCAAAAAAACATCAACTTCCAACACAGGGGGACTAGCAAGAGGCTTATGCTGAGGAAAATCCAGAAACTCCCTAATCTGTTTCTTGGATTGGGGATAATCCTGACTTTCCCATTTAAAATGTTCTCTGAGGGTATTTAAAGTATCACCAAAAGAGGAATCCTCTGGAGGAGAGGCTGAAGAGATGGACTCCTCTGCATCTGAATCCTCAAAAGGAGAAAAAGCCTGAGAAAATTCCTCATCAGCGGAAATGCTGGAAGAATCAGAACTTGAGCAGGACAAAACCTCAGGAGAAACATCCCTATTCCTTTCAGAAGGAGGCTGAGAACCCCTAATAAGAGTCAACAAATCATTAGCCATTTTAACTATTTTGGATAGAGGGTAGTGAGAAGAAGCTGGAGCCTGCCTTTTCACAGGCTTATGAATGGAAGACTTACCTTAAGCCTGAAGGACCCGGGAGGCCTGGTAACCACCAAAGTTGCAGCAGAGGTTGAAGGAAGAAGTTTGCTGTCTGAATGCAAAACAGAGGCCTCTGACACCGGAATCAGCTTAGCGGCTCCAGCAGAAGAGGTGACAGGTCGGAAGGCAAAACAGAGGCCGAAGGCCTAAGAGACTCAGACTCAATCAAGGCCTGTGGTTGTACATCTGCAGACTGCAGGGACTGCAAAGGCGTCTCACTGGCTACCGCCTGACTGACGACCAACTTAACCTCATCTGAGGACTTAGCTTTCTGAGGCCTGTCGTGGTCCTTATCCTTACATTTCTATGGAACATCCAAAGCCTGAAGACCAGCGGACACCATACCAATGAACTTTGGTTAAACTCCAAAATGCCTAGCCAAAATCTTAGCCAGGCGATGGATAATACGCGGATTAAAGGAGGCACAGAGATCACACTTGGGAATGTCGTGGTCAAGGCCTAAACAAATAATGCAATAGGAATGAAAATCTCTATGGGGAATCTGCTTTCCACAGGTTAAGGCAATTATCTTTTTCTGACATTTGTTAAGGCAAGAAAAGAGGATCCACAATGGGGTAACTTAGCTGTTGTAGACTTCAACTCTTGTAGTCTGAAACCAACAAAGGTAAACTGCCGACCGGCATTCGTGCATGAAAAGCTTCTGCTTCGGGCTCCGCGGCAAGGAAGACTGAGGAAGTGATGTCAGCTGCCTCCTTTTGTATCAGATGCCCTGACGTCCTTTACAACCGACAGCAACCAATGTCATTTTTACTTACCTTTGGTATTCTGGCCAACTGAGGGCTACCGGGAGCCAGATAACTCATTTGTTAGCACTGCAGCAGTGAAACACGATGAACATCAGAGCATGTGTTGTAGCTTTAAGAGGCATTTCCAAGTGTAGGCATGTGCATATAAATAGTGAGCACATGCATGCAGCATTGCCATTTTGAAAGAACAGCCAGAGTGTGAGCATGTATGAGTGTGGCAGTCAATCTGTTTATAAGTTTACTTAAATTTAAGTTACAAAGCCTCAATCCAGATGTGTTTGTATATAATAAAGCTGCTTGAACAGAACCCACAACTGTTCATCTGTTTTGTCCTGACCAGACAAGTGACATGGTGACAGAATTGGGATTTGGAAAACATCTTCTTCAAGCCACAAGACGCAGAGTTAAGGGTGAGGGCATGATGACCAAGTTGGGTGAACATGGTGCTCAAATGATTAAAAAAGGCCAGAAATGAACTACAGGTAACCAAAACTCACACAAATGATTTATTTTGTAAAGAAAACAAAACATTTGTAAGGCACAAAACACATTATTAATCAAACGAATAGCACAAAGATGTATTACTAATAAAACAAAAGGCACAAAACACATTAATAATTAAACAAAATGTTCAAAACGATGATATTTGATAAGAAAATTATCAGGAAAGCTCATGTGGGTTCAGAATTACCTCAAGTTTGCAAAATGAGCATATCTGAAGTAAAACGGGCAGGTTTAGAGTAAAATGAGTATGTTGAGAGTAAAACGAGCACAAGAAAGTGTAATGAGCATGAAATGAGGTCAAATGGGCATAACAAATATGATAAAAGGGCAAAATAAGCATAAGTAACCATAAAAAAGCAAGGTGACTGCATGTTTTTAGTAATTATTTCGCATTGACGAAAGTTATTCAAAGCATGAGCTTTTCGACGTATCTCAGTGTGTGCAAAGTGTTTGCAGTGTGCGCATTAATACGGTGCATTTATTACAAAGAGTTTACTGTGTGCAAAGTGCAATTATTTCACAAAGTACAGTCAAAATAGTCATTTCGAAAAGTTTCTTGTGCTGTCAGTGTGCCATCATTTCAAAGTGTTTCTTATACTGTACAGAATTACACTGCAAAGTACAGCCATTTTGAAAAGTTTACTGTGTGCAGTACACAGCTCATTCACAAGTGCAATCATTTAAAAGTGTTTCTTACTCTGAGCTTCTTTTGTCGTATACAGTTTATTCGCAAAGTGCAATTATTTCAAAGTGTTTCTTACACAGATAAAGAGTGGTTTTCCAAAGTACAGTGATGTCAAGAGTGTTCTTGTGCTACACAGACTTATTTTGCAAAGTACAGTTGTTTCAGAGGCTTATTGTGCTACTGGGCATAGTTACAAGTCCTGGCACAGATTTCTGGCATATACTTGTGTGTGTGTGTGTGTGTGTGTGTGTGTGTGTGTGTGTGTGTGTGTGTGTGTGTGTGTGTGTGTGTAGGCACACAAGTATACTTGCAAGTGATAAAAAAAAGAAGTTATGTACTCATCATAACGTTCTATGCTGGTAGTCCATCTCACCCTTCATTTTTACATATGGGACTCAGCCGATTTTCAAGCTCGAAGACTTCTAATTGGGTCGTGGCTAAGCAGGTATCCCATGGTGCACCAGTGCAATCCCCAGATCCTGTTTGCTGCTCGCTAGAAACAGAAAGAAAGAAACCCCTAACCAACAACCCAATACTAAAGGGTCGCCAACCAAAAAAAAAATTTAAAGTATTACCTCCAGATCTTCTGGGATGGGGGTAGGAGGACGGGTTGGTAAAAATGAAGGGTGAGATGGACTACCAACATGGAATGTTATGGTGAGTACATAACTTATGTTAGGTAGTCCGATCTCACCTTCATTTTTACATATGGGTGGCTCATTGGAAAATACTCCTGAGCACCGTGGAGCCAAAGGATGTTCTACCCCTATTAGCCAAATCCAGCTTATAATGAGTAATGAAAGTGTGAGGGGTAGCCCACGTAGCTGCTGCACAGATATGATCAATTGGTACCCTGGCTTGAAAGGCTGCAGAGGTAGACAGAGACCTGGTAGAGTGAGCATTGATCCTGTGGGGTAGAGGTCTGCCCTCCAAACTGTAGATGAAAGCTATGCAACTAGTTAGACAATGTCACCTTAGAAATTGGTAAGCCCAATCTGGAATCAGAAAAGGAAACAAACAACTGGTCTGACTTCCAAAATTCTTTGGTCCATTGCAAATAAAAACGTAGCGGTCTGTGAACATCCAGCTGGTGGAAACTATATTCAGCTGCATTGCTATGATTGGGAAAGAAAACTGTAAGCTCAATGGATTGATTCAATGTGGCAGAAGACCAAACTTTGGGAACAAACGAACGACTGGTACGTTAAGAAACCCTGTCTTTATGAAAGATTAAATAAGGTGGCTTAATAGATAAGGCTTATAGCTCAGAAACACATCTGGCTGATGTAATAGCTACTAAAAACACAGTCTTCCAAGACAAATATATTAAGGAAGATGAATGAGATGGTTCAAATGGAGGGGATGTTAGTTTGGACAACACAAAAAGTCCCAAGAAGCCACAGGTTCTTGTAATAGTGGCCTCAATAAAGTGGCTCCTCTCAAAAAGGTCTTGCATAGCTTATGAGACATAAGGTTGACATTTGGAGACCCTAAATAAAAATGTGAGATCGCCGCCAATTGTACTTTGATGGTGGCAGTGGCAGATCCCTGCTGAAAAAGCTCCGAAAGGAATTCCAGAATCACAGGAATGGGAGTGGTGTAAGGATCCAGTTTCATTTTCTGTGCCCAAATTGAGAACCTTTTCCATTTACTGCCATGCAGCCTTCTGGTTGAGGGTTTATGCAAGGATAAAAGAATATGGGACACTGATGACAAAACATCACGAAGCCGGACTAGAGATTGAACTGGAGCAACCAAGCTGTCAATTTGAGGGTGTGGAAAGAGGGGTGTAGCAAACCTGACATGCGGGTCAATAGATCTGGAAGGGGAACCAGACCGGACGAGGCCAGTAAGGGGCAATGAGGATCAACTTGCTTCCCAGTCGGTTGGCTTTCTGTATCACTTTGGGGATAAGAGGGAATGGAGGGAAGGCATATAGAAGTCCCGTGGGCCAATCGTGGACCAGAGTGTCTCTAGGTGTCTCCCTCGGAGGGGGAATTAGGGAAAAATAACTGCTGCACTTGGCATTAACTGGACTGGCAAAAAGGTCGCAGCAAGGTTGTCCCCATTTTCAGAAGATTTGTTCCACTATTTTCCATTTCAGAGACCACTCATGAGGCAGTAAGTTTGCCCGGCTCAGCTTGTCGGCTATCACGTTGGTTGTCCCCGGAATGTGCATTGTCACCAGAAAGCGCTGGGAAGAAATCTCCCATTCCCAAACTTGCATGGCCTCTCGACAGAGTGGGTAAGATCTAGTACTGCCCTGTTTGTTGATATACCACACAACAGACATGTTGTCCAGTTGTATTGCAATCGTCCCTGGAGGAAGAAGGTCGTAAAGTGCTTGCAACACCAGAAGCACTGCTCTCATCTCCAGAACATTGATATGCAGATGAGCCTCGTGTTCTTGCCATGTGCCGTGGACAGTCCTGCCAAGATAATCCCTCCCCCCCACCCGACCAGGGAGGCATCCGTGGTCACAGTGGCAATGGGTTGGGCATGCACAAAGGGAGCTCCTGTGAACAAGTTGTTGGGGGCTATCCATCAACGAAGGTCTTTTTTGCATGCTTCAGTCAGCAGAATAGGGTGACTCAGCAGTAGATATTGGAATGACCACTGGGAGAACAGGAACCATTGAAGGATTCTCATGTGCAACCTGGCTAAAGGTATTAACAGAATAGTTGAGGCCATCATTCCAAGAAGTTGAAGAATCCATTTTGCTTTGACTTTCCGGAGTGGAAGATGACGTTGAACTTGTGAGAGGAGGTTTTGTGCTCTTCCACTGTGTCTACCTCTGCGCCTATAAAAATTACAGATTGTGAGGGCAGTAATTCAGATTTTTCCCAGTTTATGGAAATCCTTAGTTGAGCACAAAGCTGGATGGTGGTGTCCCTGCTTTGGAGAAGTAGATGCCTGGTGGGGGCAGTCAAGAGCCAGTCGACCAAATACAGAAACACCTGGAATCCCGACGTCTCAGGTGAGCTGTCACTACTGCCATGCATTTGGTGAACACCCTGGGGGCTGTGGTGAGACCAAAGGGCACAGCACGAAACTGATAATGGCTGGCTCCCAGCCAAAAGTGCAGAAACCTCCTTGATGTCTTGTCCATTTTTATATGGTAGTAGGTGTCTTGGAGATCCAGAGAGCACATCCAGTAGTCTTTCCCTAACAATCGGAGTATCGATTGCAGTGTGACCATCTGAAACTTGTCCTTTTTCACAGATTTGATTAATCTGCTGAGGTCCAGTATTGGCCTCCAGTCTCCGGTTCATTTTGGGACTAAAAAAAACCTGGAGTAAGTTCTGGATCCTGTCTGGTCTGCTGGGACGGGCTGGATGACTCTTTTTGAGAGCAACTTGTTGATCTCCAAAGTTGACTGATCCCTGTGATTGGGTGGAACATCCGGGATCTTTTTGGGAACAAAAGGTGGAAGGGAAAAGGGTATGATATAGCTCTGGTAACAACTCTTTGTACCCACTTGTCTTGGGTTATATTTAGCCAGGCTTCTGAATACAAAGAGATGTGACCCCCGACTGGCCCCAGAGAAACACAGTTCGGCCCCACATCAGGAGAGCTGATAAGGACGCCCTCGAAAGGAATCACGGCCTTGCTGGTATTGTGGACCGCCCCTGCCTCTAGGGCGACATCTACCATTTCCTCCTCCTCTGCCTCTGAAAGAGGATTCACTCTGTGCATCTGGAAAGGCCCTCTGGGATGTTTTGAACCACATTTTACCTCCTCTTTGTCCCTTGGGGTATGGTCGAGAGGGAACAGTAAAACGGACTCCCATGGCAGAGCGAGTCTTTCATTCCTGCTCATACCGAGTGAGTGTTTCTTTCACCTTGGGACCAAACAAGGAGGACCCATCAAACGGGGCATTGGTGAAGATGGACTTAAAAGGCTCCGCAAAGTTACACAAGCGCAACCAGGAGTGGCGCCCAAGGGCAACTCCTGAACCTGCTCTTCTGCTCGCTCCATCAGCCGCATGGGAGATAAGCCACATGGAGGAGTTAACTACCGCATTTAGGGTGGACAACTGAGCAGAGATACTATCAGGGACTTCCTCAGGACAAGCACCCTGTATGGAATCTCCTAACTCCTTGAGGAGATCCCTCTGCAACCTCGTGAAATGGGTAAGGTAGTTCAGAGATCGAAGTGTGAAAGCTGCTGAACTAAATACATGCTTCCCAAATCTGTCCATCTATCAAGACTCCTTGTTTGGCAGATGAACAGAGGAAGAAGTCTCAGCCAACTCCTTCTTTGTCACCACCACCACCACCATGGCATCTATGGGAACGCCCTTAGACAAGAATTATTTTCCAGAAGGGGCAGACAGGAACTTATTTGGTCTTCTAGGAACTGGCTCCATGGCAGCGGGAGTATCCCACACCTTCCGACTAACCAGATCCATTAGCTTGTCAAAAGGTAGAGACACCCAAGAGGCAGAGGGTTGAGACCCGAAAGCCTTCAGGTACACAGACTCATCAGAAGGGTTGACAGTGGGCCAGTCGCACCTCTGTTTAAGGATCTCTAGAATGTCCACAAAGGAGACATCAGAGGATGACTTGGGGACCCCTCTGACTCCACGAGGTCAGTGCCCGATGTCAGAGACTCACTCTGGGAGTCAATATGCTTCCTCTTGCATATTCTCTTCCGATGGGGCTCCTCAAAAGGACATTCTGAGGAGGCCCCAGAAGAGTGGGGGACACCAGCCGGTGGCTCCTGAGGCTGCAGGTCTCTGCTGTCTCCGCTGAGAGTAGGCACTGAGACCAAAGTGGAGGCCCTGGGGGGAAGAGTGCTTGTACCACTGGCAGGGGCTGTAGATTGTGACAGCACACTCCTCATCAACTCAAAAGCAGACCTCTCTGGCTCCGAAGACAGTCCCCACTCTGAAGAGACAAAGGACGGTGCCGGTGCCTGAGCCATCGGCTCCGAGATAAATGCACGGTCTGAGCTCACCCTGGCAGAAGCACCGAGAGAAGGTCTCAGAACCATCGAAGATTGATTCAAACCCTCCCCATCAGCGCCGACAGAAGAGCTTCGGTCCCTGGACACAAAGGACGGAGTCAAGCGTGTCAGAGCCAAACTCGGCTCCAATGCAACAGCAAGGGGAGCCGGAACCGAGGGTTCCTCCATTGGTAACAAGCACTTTGGCTCCGAAAAGCCAACATGGCTCGGAGGAGGAATCACAGATGAAGGCAAGACTGGTTTGAGTGGCTCCAGAGCTGATTGAGTCAGAGCCAACAAAAATTTAGGCAGGGCTGATGACTTCAGGAGTATCAGTACTACCCTCTCCACATCTTCTTCCAAAAGACTCCTGGAAGATCTGGAAGATAACGTTGGGGATCTCGACCTAGCAGGCACTGGAGATTTGATCAGCAAGGAGACCGGTAGGGACTCTACAGACCAGGTCTGAGCAGAAGAGTCCACTATTTCCAAAGGTACAGCAGTCAGCATCGAAGCACCTGTGACAGACTCTGAAACCAAGACGCTTTCATTCAGCTCCGAAGACTAAGTCGAGGAGGCAGACTTTGTCAATTTGGAAGACAGCTCCGAAACACCAGCCGGTGATGGAGAAGGCCTTTTTGAACCTTTTGATTTTGAGTCAGATCTTGACTTTGAAGACTTAGATGAAGAACCCGATGAACCAGATAAGGCTTCCTCAAAGGTTGGCTTCAGAAGACCCCTTAGTATCAGTTTCTTTCTCTCCTGCAACACTCTAGGAGAGAAAGCATGACAGAACAAACATGATTCCTGCAAATGGATGGCTCCCAAGCAGTAGACATGGCTACTGTGGCCATCCGTCAAAGACATTTTCTGGGAGCACTTCATACATTTTTTGAACCGAGATGGGGTTTGTGCTCCTTGCTATCCTTAGACATTGCAAACACACAAGCAAACCAGAGGAAAAGAGAGAAAGAGAGAGAATAACTGAGGACTAGGTCCTCTAACTAAAGTGGGCCTAGCCCTGTAGCAGAATTACACGAGGACTAGGTCCGCTAAGTTAAATGGGCCTAGCCTGGTGTAAGAGAAACTAAGTGTTCCAACTAAACCGACAGACAGAAATTCAGTCACACAGGAAAATTTCCAAATAAAATTACAATGGGGTAGTAACACGAGGACTAGGTCCTCTAAGTTAAACGGGCTTAGCCCTGTGAAAGAACTGGGTCTTCTAAGTTAAACAGACCAAGTATATCACACCACACACACACATGTTCAATAAAGCAGGAAAAGTTTGCAACTGCAATAATGATTAAGACTTCAGCGGATCCTCACCAAAGACCACCAGTCAACAATAACTATTAACAGACAATTACTCAATAGGAGCCCCTATTGACCAAGAACGGTGAAACCGCCAAAACTAACAATCTAGGTAATAAAAGCGCAACTGCACCTAACTACTGGCACACAGGATACTATACTAAGGTCACACAAGACCACAAAACAATTAAGGTAAAGCCATATATATATATATGTATATATATATATATATATATATATATATATATATATATATACGTATATATATATATATATATATATATATATATATATATATATATATATATATATATATATATATATATATATATATATATATATATATATATATATATATATATATATGTATATATATATATATATATATATATATATATATATATATATATATATATATATATATATATATATATATATATATATATATATATATATATATATATATATATATATATATATATATATATATATATATATATGTATATATATATATATATGTATATATATATATATATATATATATATATATATATATATATATATATATATATATATGTATATATATATATATATATATATATATATATATATATATATGTATATATATATATATATATATATATATATATATATATATATGTATATATATATATATATATATATATATATGTATATATATATATATATATATATATATATATATATATATATATATATATATATATATATATATATGTATATATATATATATATATATGTATATATATATATATATATATATATATATGTATATATATATATATATATATATATATATATATATATATATATATATATGTATATATACATATATATATATATATATATATATATATATATATATATATATATATATATATATATATATATATGTATATATATATAGATGTATATATGTATATGTATATATATATATATATATGTGTATATATATATATATATATATATATATATATATATATATATATATGTATATATATATATATATATGTATGTATATATATATGTATATATGTATATATATATATATATATATATATATATATATATATATATATATATATATGCATATATATATATATATATATATATATATATACATATATATATATATATATATATATATACACATATACATATATATATATATATATACACATATATATACATATACATATATATGTGGAAGGTTATACATACTGGCAACTCGACACTGTAAAACTCCATGCCACTCAATGTGCGGACGAGGTGATCTGCTGTGCACTTCAACCGGAAAAAGCCAAAAGAAGAAGAATAAGTAGTTTACCAGATGAAAGGAAATTCACTACTAAATATCAGTCACAAAAAGCACACCCACAATTTTTGTTCAAGCTAGCCTTTCAGTGGAAAATGTTTGGATAATAAAGTTCAAGTTGGTGTTGGTACAGTTCTGAAACTCATTTTCTTAGGTCACTAGCAGCTACAAAATTACCCAGAAAAACTCAAAATTTTCTACAAATTCTTCAAGCAACAATAGTAAACATGCTTCACTCGTATCAGTTAGGTGTAGCTCCTTGCTTGACTTACATTTCATATCAAATGACTAGAGGTTAAGTAACATTCTCTACAGTCAGGAATGTACCTTGCACAAAGTCCTTCTGAGCACACTGTGGCCCGTTTCCATCTAAACCTCGTTTTCACTTACATAACCATACAGCCCTCTCATCCAAACATTATTTCTAAGAATTCCTTTTCTATATCAGCATAGCACATCTGTGACCACTATGTTTTCTTGAGCCATATGCAACTGGTCTATGATCAAATGCTTGTAGGACCACAGCTGCTTTATTACAATGAATGGTAACTGTTCACAACCCAACTGGTTTATTTCACATCCTAATATTTTATCAGGGAGTATTCTTACCTAGTTTCCTAAGCATTTCAACATTCCTTTCCTGTGAATAACTCCATTTTCAGGATACATACTGGTCTAACAGCTTTCTTAGCAGTACAGGTAAAGACATATTTGGTGTAAGTTATTCAAAACACTGCATCATTATTAGAAAATTCTGTAATGCTTACTTGTCACCAAACCTCGACAACTGCACAGCTACTCTTTTTCTGCTTAGGCCCTGATGTTAATATATGACCCTGTATTTCATACTTATTGCTCTTATTTTACATTTTTTTTCTTCTTTCATTCAAAACTATTGTCTCATAATATATTTATTTATCAACTATACGAGTCACTTGTGTCCTTTTTGTGTACAACTCCAAGCTGACAATCAATTACATTTATAACACCTTTCAAGTTTTCAATCAACTGGTCAGGAGCTGTTTAGCATACCTCTGGTGCTATGAAATACCAAAAGGAAGTCTAAGGAGATATAGACATTGCTAGTGGACTATTAAATGTGTAACGTGGAGCTTTGTTCATCTAGCCTTATCTGCATAAAATCCTCATCGGTCTTTAGTACTGAAAGCAACTTAGCATCTGGCATTTGTTAGGCAACTTGTTCATCTGTAAGAAATAAGGGAATGCTCTCCAGAGCTCAGGGATCAATAAAATTGCCAGCTGTAGCTTTTTACTTGAGTAACCACACTATTCATTGATTCTGTTGATAGTAATTGCTTCATAGTCACACACAAGCAATTTTATTTAATTCAGTCCCTGTTCTATTTACTTGCGAGTCTTATTGGCAGTATCTTTGGAGCATGCATTACAGGATTAGTATCAGATTTTATTTGTATGCGACATTCTCCTGGCAAGCATCCTAATCCTTAAATATATAAACACAGTCAAGTATCTTTAAAAAGAAACAGTCACATATCTTTAAAACCAGCTCTTAAACCACAGCCACTCCTCCACTGATGTTAATGGACGTTTAGTGCAGTGGAACATATGACTGAGATTTTACATTTATTGGGATGATTGAGAGAATATTTTAGTGATGCATTTTAAATATATTTTTATAAATTTGTAGCTATGATTATTTTTTTTATTAGAAGGTATAGTTTTTGTTAGTATGTTTATTATGTAGATGAACAGAAGTTGAGCTGACTGCCTGTGTTTTCATTGCTAACGTTTTTGTTTGGGCAGAACAAGTTTAAATGGGCGAGTTTAATGTTTTAATTATGTCTGATGAAGCGGTCAGTGAACCATGAAAGCATACACTTATGTAATTTTGCATGTTTGTTTTTTATTTATTAAATTTTGAAAAAGTTTTAAGCAGCCATGGTGATTGCAGACTCTTCTTTTGAGCCTATATCATTGATAGAGCTCTGCACTGTATCATGGTTATCTCTACAACTGTACAACTCTTTCTGTACGTTTGCAGTATTTGCTTTTACACTGTAAATTTATTTTACTGTACTTAACTTCTTAGAAAGTGACCCAAAATATTAGCAGAATTAACTATTGTTGACTATTATAATTTGAAGACGTATTTTGTACGTCTAACTTTTGCATTCACTTCTTAACATTTTTGACCAGATGATGCTTCCTGGTAGCCAAAGTTGACACTGTGCACACAGCACCCTCCCTTGTTATTTTCTAGACCCAATGCTCAAAGGAATCCTCAGACAAAATGTTATAGTCTGTGTGGACCACACATTGGATGACCTGTGTTCAATAAGCAACAAAGACGCTGGAGGGGCCCCAGGAAAAGGATATGACTGAGTGGAAGGCATCAACTCTCCCATCCTGGGGAGGAGGGAGCCAGCTAAGGCAGATTTGTTAACAGCCTGGTTAGCTTTCTGCTGCAGAAGAGATGTGTACGTACTTAGATGCCACACATGGAAGCACACATGCACCTCCCAAAGGCAGCAACTGCCAAGCATGCAAGGTAGAAGTAGATAGGCTGGTAAATGAGAAGGCAGATGATGGTCAGCTGCAGAGAGGAAAAAATTACGGTATATACCTGTGACTTGCTCATACTCAGCATTCAGCCCATTAATTCTTTGCACTCCTTGCTACACATCTAACCTACATTTTTCTCTCATAGCTTTAGAAGCATTTTCAAACTTCACTGAATCAACTCTTTTCACTTCTAGAGCATCACGTAACAGCACATTTTTGTTCAATCTGTACATTCTTGTAACATTTTACCACACATCCTTGACTTTGTCATTTTTACCATTTACTGGATTCAACTTCGTATTGTACAAATCCTTTTCATCAGTGATTTCTTTTTGCACCAGTAATCTCACTTGTCTATGCACACATGCATATCTTATGATAAGGTCAGACATGTTTAACAGCCTAACATCAGTTCCATCATTTCAAATATCCCAAATAATTCCTTCTTTTATTAGCGAATTAAGTAGCTCAACAAATTCACAATATTTAGTGTTATTCTTTGGCTCAGTAATGTAAACATCTATAGTTTCTTCATGACCACGTGCTTTTGTAAAGAACAAATGATTAAATGACCAGCTCTTTTTATGCTCACATGGTGGTTTATAGGCTCATAGGTTAATACTAGGCTAACTACCTTTGTGGGCCATTTTAAGACTAGCCAGTTACACCATTTGATGTTAGACTGCTCGGGTTACACCCCACAACAAATAAGAAATTGGCTGAAGCATGGTTTAGTAGATGTTCCTGCCCCTGTAACTTGAAGCTCCACTCATGTGTAGTTGCATGGGGCTTTGATTTCTGTTTAAAAACACTGCTTACTCAGCCCAGCCTTGATACATACTCTAACAGCGAATAATGTCTGTAGCTTATTACAGATTCTCCTGACATCTGTGGTTAGCAGAAATGGCACTTCAAGGGCATCTGGTTAGGCTGATTGGGAAACAGCTGCTCACTAGTTTTCCTATGACCCAATCTACATCAGGTGACTGATGCCTGAAGTTGTATGAACGAAAGTGAAAACTTGTATGTGGACTTCAATGAGTTGGGCGTATATTATGGGAAACAGTTTTTTCTAATTATGTTTTTATAATTACATTTTTTTATTAAATATTACTGTAATCTACTAACCTATTGTATTGAGGATGTTATCTGACTGTACGGTTTCATTCAACAGTAGCAAGGCCAGCCAGTGTACAGCAGAGTATGTATTTGTTTCTTTTACACAATGAGCATTGTGTGTGTAAGGTTATTATGGATTGCACTGCATGTGTGTGACACCAGCAAGCACATTATTGTAATCATTATTAATTTACATATTCATTCATTTGAACACAATCAGGCATGTGCTCAGTCAATACAAGGGCTGCAGTTTTTGTGAGCATGTGTATGTGTGTGCATGGATATGAAAGTAACATAGTGGGTTGCACAGTATGCGTGCTAAAGCAACAAGCTAAAATACATTACAGTGGGCATTACTTATGTATTCATTCATTCATCTAATTATATTACAGTCAATAAAGTGCCTGCAACGGATAGGCATATTTTTGTATGTGTATGTGACAAGGTTGAAATGGGCTACTTTCTAGGTGTATGACAGCAGTGAGAAATATATTACTGTGACAATTTATTCAATTTGATCACAATCAGACATTTAAGGTGTTAGCAGTCTATACATGGACTATAATTGGAAGGTATTGATGGAGTTTGTGGATGGAAGTGACTTGGCATGGCCACTGCTTGTGTCTGAGTGAAGCAAGCCAAAATGCATTACCATGTCCATTACTGTTTTTATCATAGACATCTGGATTGTACACAGATAATAAAGTATCTATAATCATTTTAAATATCTGCAATGAGCTCTTTCTCTAAATAGATAAAAGGAAACTATTATCCTTTGCAGTAGTATATGACCAATATTTAAAACTGTCACTATGCTCAAAGCTGACCGTGCCATAATACAGCCATTCAGGTTAATCATGTCAGTTCAGTTGCTTCCTGCATCTGCCACTTGCTTTGAAGTTACCAACCACCAAAGATGTGAGTAACAAAATTTCTGGAAAAAGATATTCAATTTTTTTATCACAATTTCCCCGTAGTGAGAAAATTCTAAGGGGTAGCAGTCAAAGTATTTTTCTGACTGTGGATTATATTTTTCTGCTTACAAATGCACAGATTCTTGAAAGCAAATCAATTTCTTCAGGTTATTGAAATATGTCTTCAAATCTGGAAAATATATCTTCAGTTCTGATGCTATCATGTGCTGTCACGTCAAGACTCACTGATGGAGACTCCATGTGTCACAGTATGGAAGAGCACTTCATTTAATGGCCTCACCTGAATACACAGAATTACTGTGCATGGGATGTAGCTCACCTGAGAAGAGAAACTGTTATTTGTGTTTTTACATCACTCATCACCAAAAACTCTTTCTGATTGAACTGTTGCATTTTCCCAAAAATGGAGAAACTTGGAGAATCTGGACATAATGCTGTTCTTTATGAAGGGAATGGGGTTAATGACAAATATTTAATCAGCCTCCAGGAAAAAACAACTGTGATGGCCACAGTACTGACTACACTGAAGTCCACTAAGGAAAATGAATAAAGATGACATCAAACCCTCTTTGGTGTTATTGAAAGATAGGTCACCTAGAATAACTGATCTTAAGCTTATTTAGGCCAAATCCTTGCATTCACAACTCAAAATGGAAACACTCAAAACATATAAAGATAGGCAAGGTGTTATCTACATGGATTATGACAAAAATAAAAAAAAATGAACTGATATCTTGAGCTAGTGTGTCTTCTGAAACAGAAACAAATATCAATGTTACACTAAAACTGTTAATATAGAATGTTCTACATTGGAATTATTAGTCACCATTTGTTATTAATATGTTCATAATTGCATTTATATTTTCAAAGCAGAGAGCTGCATGCTACTGAGTTGCATTTTGAGAAATGCCATTGTGGAAGACAAAAAGATATCAATGTACGTGTATACTGGAGATATCTGTTTGCAAATAATTATGAATATATGCATTATTCTCAAGTGCACTTAATCTTAGGATTCAGTAAGAACTGTACCACTTGTTTTAAGGGCTGCAGTAAAAAGGCCCTAATTCCAGTTTGTTACTTTTGTGATTCAAAGACATTAACCCCACTGAGGAAAAACCTCATTATTGGATAATTTGTATGCCTCTGAATTATCGTTAGCAACTACAAGTGCAGATCAGCACTTTCTTGGGACATTTAACACTGGTAGTCCATGCTTGGTGTTAGCACAGGCAGTCCCTCATTCAGTCTCTCACACACAGACACACACACACAGACACACACACTCACACACACACACACACACACACACACACACACACACACACACACACACTCACATAGACACACACACTCACACAGACACACACACACAGACGTGTGCACACAAACCCATGCACACATAAGCACATGCACACACACAGCTCGCATACACCATGCCTGTCCCTGTGTTGTCTGAATGTCCCTGACGTTTCCCTTTTGCTGCTGTCATGACTACAGCATGTCACTAATAACAGACATTATAGTTTCATACTTCATTTCCTCCAGTAAATGCAGGGTAGTGCAAAAGCTGTTATACTAGCAACTTTCTATGCTTGTAAGAAGAATAACTAAAATCCATCTCTGATTTTTGTACCACAATTAATTTTGTCTTTGTCTTACTTTGCTGTGCTATGAGGCTGAGAGGTATACTTAATGGTCTCTTGTCTCTCTCCCATGTAAAGTCACCAACTGCTGCAGGTAAAGCACAACACTGAAGACCTTCAAATGTTAGAATAAAGCCTGGTGAGCTAACTTATCAGTTAATGCAGTGAGTTAATGCTGAGGTGCCTTGTGGCAAGGGTGCAGGATTTGAAGCCTCCCCACTCATACTTTACATATTATATAGATATATTTTAGCATTGTATCCCTGGTGTCCAGCAGTGAAGCAGCAGACTGTATCCTCTGTAGGAGGTGGGAGAGTACAGGGTTGGGCTTCCGTTTAGTGACTTTACAGCAGAATATAGAGTATCCTTGGTGTCTAGTGTTACCCCATGACTCACATCTTGAGCGTGCTCTCTCCCTAGTTTGTAGGGATTTTCCCATAACCCATGTTATGTTTAAGTGCTATTAAGGCATGAGATGTAAAAGTTCTCTTCTGCTATCTAGTGGTTCTTCCTCACCCATGTTGTGTGTAAGTGCCATTAAGGCACAATGATAAAGGTTATCCCTCATGGCTAGTGTTCTCCCCAACTCATGTCTTTACACTTATCTCTGGTGTCAAGTGGTCCCCCCAATCCACATCTTTACATTCATCCCTGATGGGTGGTGGTCCTCCCCGATTCAATCATTAGTTTAAATGTGACTATAAGACAACCACTTCCCACCCACACACTCATTCCATATGCACACACACCTAACCTGCCCCCTCACTAACACCCCTACTTCGACCTCCCTATGCAGACACACACTTACTCTCACACATATATATTCATACTTGCTGCCCCTGATAAACACATGCTCAGACATCCTCTAACACTACCCGATCACTAAAATGCCCATCACTTACCTGTACCACGATGGATGAACAAAGTCTTTTGGTTGTGTTTATTACTAGAAACAGCCAAGAATGGCCATCCTAAGTTAAACAACTGAACAAGTCTCTCACTCATTGTCTGCATAAATGCCTTACCTCCTGCAGTTCCAAGGAAGGGCACATGGTTAATTAAAATACACCTCTCCCCAGAATGCTTAATAGCATACAACATGGTCATGGAGATAACCCACCATGGTGCTGAATTTCTTCATGCAAAAGCATGCCGGTAGAGGCGTCTCTGAATTCAGGCCAATATTTCCAAAACCAAGAGACCTGCAAACCATTGCACAAGTAAAACCTTAGATGATGTTAAAGAAAACATCCACTGATATGTGTACTCATTCAGAGATGGCCAATGATATTTATAATACTAATTATATAATTAAGCATGATTTTCATATTCGTGCAAATATCTCATTAAACAAGCCCTCACAGAAGAATTTCTTGATGTGGTATAAAAGATCATGTATCACTAACAAAAGTGCTCTGTCAATAGCCAGAGAGCTAGTGCCACTTTTCTATGGGGTAGGGATTCTCTAAGAAATAGTCATGGGCAAGGAAACTCCATTAATGTCCATGGCAGTACACCAGCCTTTCCAGCATTTTAAAGTAAAACAAAGTTAAGACCTCAGTGCACTGCCCTAAAACAGATGGGTTAGTGGAGTACTTCAGCATTGTACTCAGGTTTTATTAAAGAAGGCCATAGGATAGGATAAGAACTAGGGTCAAGTAGTTTTCTGCATCCTTTCTGCTGTAAGAGAACTGCTTCAGGCCTCATCAGGACATACTCCATTTGAGTTACTGTATGAAAGACATTCCCAAGCCTCACTTAATGCAATGAAAGAAACTTAGGAGGAAAATGCATTTAAAAATGTGATGGCATGCAAGACAGGTTAAAATGTTATGCCAGTACTTGAGTAACATATGCAAAGGACATAAGAGATACAGCAGTGGGGTGCAATGCCAGTCTTCAAGAGTTTAAATGGTAGGCAAAGTAGCACTGGGGTCTCCTTTGCTTAAATGATAGGAAGATGGCAAACAGCCTTTGATGAGGAAGAGAAAATAAATGATGTGAACTACAATATAAGACAGATTAGAAAGAGAAAACAGTAACGGGTATAACACATAAATGTGTTAAAACTATGGAGGGAAAATAAAGCTCCTGCAGTAAGGTTTCAGCAGAAATAAATAGTTAATAGTTATTTCCAGAGAACTATCTCTTTTGTTCAGGCAAGTGAAACACTAAGGTCAAGAAGCAAGAAATATAGGAGTTATTTACTGAGAAACAATATTTTTTTGAGTTACTAGTAAGACAAGTTTAATAAGGTAGCACACATTGTGCCAGGATCGAAGGTAAGGAAACCACAGTCCCAAAGAATAGCAATAAGTGAAAAATTAAAAAGAAAAAATGTACACATGCACAGAGACACAAGAGACACACAGAGACAGAGACACACAGAGCCAAGGTGCACACACACACACACACACACACACACACACACACACACACACACACACACACACACACACACACACACACAGAGGTGCACAGAGACACACACACACAGACACACACACACACAGAGGCACACACACAAGAGACAGTCACACACACACACACACAGACACACAGAGACACACACACACACACAGACACACACACAGACACACATACACAGACACACATACACAGAGACACACACAGAGACACACACAGAGACACACACAGAGACACACACACACAGACACACACAGAGACACACATACACAGAGAGAGAGAGACACACACAGACACGTCTATTTGACATTGCTGACTTTTCTGAAAGTTGAAAGTCATATGGTCAAGATCATATGTTCGACTTTCCAAAAAGTCAAAGTATTTGCATGGAGATCGCAGTACAGTGGGGATCAACGTATTTACCCTTTCCCTCGTTTTGTGCAGTCTCAGAGTTGATATATATATATATATATATATATATATATATATATATATATATATATATAATTTGCAGGGGGTGTAGGGGATTTGTCCTGGTACAAAAACAGATTTTTTTGCCATTTTTCTAGATCCATACAAACACACACACAAACAGGGCGTTATTGAGGAGTCCCAAAGTAAATTTTGTAGTCCAGTTTTGTTGGTCCCTAAACTAGATGACGCCATAAGATGTTTTAATGATTTCCAAAACAGAATTCATTATCCAGATTTGACATTTATCCAAAGCCTTGAGTGGATGAAATCAGAGATGGTAGACAAAGCAAGGCAAGCCTTTTGACTGCCATCTGGCAGATTCTCCATACAACCAAGCCAAAGAAAGGATGGCATTCTCCACCACTATTGGTCTTTTTTTCAGTATACTATTTTACCCTTTGCACTTCAGTGGACCCCTACTACTTTTCAAAGACTCGTGGATAAAGTTCTAAAACCTCAAGCCAGTTACTCTGCTGCATATCTCGATGATACAGTATTTTATTCAGAAGGCTCAGTCACATTTATTCAAAAACAGACTTTACTGAAGTGTATAACAGACAGAAGTTACAGTCAATGCTACCAAAAGTACACTTTGTAAGACAGAAGCCAGATATTTCATGCGTAGTATTGGGAGAGGGGCAATTCATTCCCAAACAGGAAAAATAACTAGAAACTATTAAAAAATGGTTCTTCCCAATATCAAATGACAGGTTGGCTACTT
This sequence comes from Protopterus annectens, assembly GCF_019279795.1. Classification (NCBI taxonomy): domain Eukaryota; kingdom Metazoa; phylum Chordata; order Ceratodontiformes; family Protopteridae; genus Protopterus; species Protopterus annectens. The sequence goes on from NC_056728.1 coordinate 1,126,375,922, forward strand.
TGGAAAATTCATACAAAACTTTGTTACCCCGGCCTATTCTCTGACAGATCTCTAAAAACAAAAGAAAAATAAATTAAAAAAACATAATAATAAAAATAAGGCATCTATCTAGATAAGGTGGACCACAGAAGCATATATGGTTTAGAGCCAGTCTTGGTTACCTCTGACTTTACCAAACCCTTTATTTGTAAAATTAATAAATTAGATTTGGGGTTGGGAGCTGTGTTATTTCAATAAGAATGTAGTGTAGTGAATGACTCCCAGTCTGATACCTAAACAGGAAGATAATTAAGGCTTAAAACAAGATACTCTGCCATAAATGAATGAACATCTTGCAATCAAGTAGGGTGCCAACTTCTTTACAGTGTTATTTTCTTTATAGTATTACTTGTTGGAATGTAACATTGCTTTGGTAAGTGATCATGCAAAGCTGCTGCATGAATATACAAGTCACAGGCATACCCTTCAACCTCTTAAGTGCTAGAAATATGGACAAAGCCTGACAAAAATGGGGGATGAAGGCCCAGAAATAGGGACATATTTTAAATAATGTTGTTATAAACTTAGAAAGTTGCTAGAATATCAGGATTTATGTTATGCAATTTCTGAAGGATATGAAGTCTGAAACTCAAATGTATGTCATTATTAAGTGACTTCAGTTCTCAGATAATCCCAGTGATTTGCCAGAAAATCAGACATTTTTTGAGGAACAGACCAAAAATATGAGGCAAAGATCGGGCCATTCTCTGCGAAAATCAGGACAGTTGAGAGGTATGATCACAGGATATAAACAATAAATTGCTTAAGTGATCTTTGTCAATACAGCTTTTTCATTTCACTATCAGCCATAGTTCTGACCCATAATCCAACCCATTCTGAATAGAACCAGGGATTTTATTCTTGGTGGACACTGATAGTGGCGGTTACAAATATGAAATACTGTACAAGCATAAAAAAACCCTAGTTCTATTCAGAATGGATTGGGATGACACACACACACACACACACGTGTGTGTATATATATATATATATATATATATATATATATATATATATATATATATATATATATATATATACACACACACGCATTGCATCACAGTAAACCTTGATGGTAGCAGGCTAGTCAGCATATTATGCTAGTGAAATGCTGTGATAGCCCAGTGAAATGTGAATCACCTAGAACTATCATTTATAGTATGTTTTATAGCTAGTAATGACAGCCTCTCATGAAGAGAGATTTTGAGATAAATTGAGAGATTCATGGTGTTCCCTGACCACAGAAAGCTGTAGAAGAACGAGAAGAATTGTTGGAAGTCCCATGGATTTTCTTGAGTACCACCAAGAACCTACCTGTGGATTTATATTAGGACTGCAGTGCAGCTTGACATAAGCTATAAAAACAATTCAGTGAGCTGCAATGACTGCTGTATTCCATTGAGAAGCTTTGGAGCTTGAATGGAAGACAGAGATTTGCAAATTAATCAGAACTGTTAAGCAAAAGTGTTCTTATTCCCTATGAAGTTAGACATGAACATTGATTTTGTATTTCATTGTAAGCACTTAAAATGAAGACAGTTTTTCCAGTAGCTTGTACATTTTAAGATATCGGGTGTAATATTGCCTTAAGCCACAGCTGCTGTAATTCTACTTTCTCCCAACCAGGGACTTTAGTGACTGGTACCTCATATCGCTAACTGAATGTGTCAGAACTTGAATTCTGTGCTCGAGTCAGGTGTGGTAGCCATGGGGACTGAGTGCAGATGTTGTACTTCGCCAGAAGATAGTATTCAAGTTTGGGCAAGGTTGCTGCAGTGGCTGGGAGTCAGATTGGATTGTAGGTTGGTTTAGCTAGTGATCTGGAGGAGGGCCTTTAGACTTATGGAACAGGAAGGGGAAGTTTAGGTTTTGGGACTGGGAAGGAAGTTTAGGGTTAAGAAGTAGGAGGGGAGTTTTAGGTTTAAGGAGCAGGAGGGGGATTTTAGGTTTAGGAAGCACTCAAGAAGTTCTAGTTTTATAGAGTGGGAACAGGGTTTTAGGTTTAGGGACTATGTATGCTTAGAGGTGAATGGGAGTTTTAGGTTCTGGTAAGGCTATGTAGGATCAGGTGTTGGTAAGGATATGTAGGACAAGGGGATCAAGTTAATGAGAGTTAGAGCACTTGCTGTTTTGAGCAGGTGGTAGAGATCAACTGTATAACAAGGTACTAAAACATGAATACCAGTAGTAAATCCTAAAATACACATACACACATAAGAATCTTTGTGTGTGTGTGTGTGTGTGTGTGTGTGTGTGTGTGTGTGTGTGTGTGTGTGTGTGTGTGTGTGTGTGTGTTGGTGTACCTGGTAGCATGCATCAGATTAAGTTACACCGATCACTTAAAATTAACCTTAACACTATAATAAGCATGTCATGGGATATTTACATCAAAATCAAACTTATTCAAAGCATATTATTAATAAAATAAATATTGAAACTCTCCTTATATTTGCATGGTCAATTCACCAGTTCCATAGACTTTTTTTTTCCTTGCAAAAGAACGGGTTGTGATACTTCTGGTTAACTTTTTTCCTGGAAATTCAACTTCAATGTACTTGTCTGGTGTAACTGTACAAGATTATGATCATATAGCATATCATCTTCCTCAAGAACTAAAAGTGATCTTGGTCTGACTGCTTTACCACTACTTCACTTTCAGGCTACAGACCTTCCGTTATCTAGGTACTTGTACATTATCTTCAGTGTGAAAGTCTGGCAGTCTGCAGTCACTTTCACAGTGTCTCTCTCTGCTAATTTCTTTGCAAGCCTTTACTTTATGTCAAATTTTTAAGCAGCTGAGGAAGGCCAACTGCTTTCCAGCTTTCTTGTTAACAAGAATAAAGCTGGTGAGAGAACGAGTATCTGCAACAGAGTATTCTTATTTTCTAAAATTGTAAGAAGACAGTTCATTCTTTTCTTGAAGCACTTTCTAATGAGATTCTTCACAGTTTGGATCATTCTCTTTCAGATTTTTGACTTCTCTAATCTGGACCAGTGTTGAATATGAGAACGTTATGTACCACCTGTATTTAGAATTTGCGGCTTAAATGTACTAATCATACATGCAGTTGTTGTGCATATCAGTTTAATTACTTTAGGGAACTTAGAACAATAATCTGCACGCATATGATACATTGCGTCTTTGAAATAGAATAAATCAGTATCCACTTGAGTTCCACAGGCAAAATGAAATAGAATTTCCTAGGATATCTTCTTTTGAATTATTGTTATGGCCTGCAATACAGATGGCACATTTCTGTACTACATCTTCAATTTGAGTCGACTTTCCTGGACAAAACATTAAGTCTTTTTTTGCACTTTACTTGTTGCCTAATATCATTTATCCTCTCAAGTATTTGTTTTCTCAGATATAGAACTAGGATTTTACCAAATTTGAATATCAAGCCTTGAATATAAGATTTCTTCCCTAAAAGGGGAAAAAAAGAATGAATGTATCCTTACTCATGGTTTTTGTTTACATCATCCTTTGACAGTAACATTTAATATTCAAATCAATGGAAGTACATTTTTGAAATTCCTTTCCCTTTCCTTCAGGCACTAGAAACTGCAGGGATAGCCAAGTAATTTCCATTTTTTTTTTGTCTCAACTCTTAACAAATCTCTGCAAATCACTTCCACTCAATGCATTAGCATTGTGTAGTTCCTTGGCTGGTCTATATTTTACTTTCAGATGTGTACATCTGTAGATTAAGTAACAACTTCTGGGTCTTGGAGTGCCATGTACAATGACTTCCAGAAAATTCTTTGCAGGGGGTTGTTTCCACTTTCTACCTGAATATCTTTACTGGAGACATAATCAAAGAATCTCTCACATTCATACTGTACTGTTAATAGTTTTTATTTTGCACCAGAGCATACCTATTTTGTACACCTGTAACTACTCTCGAGTCAAAGCAACTGGCCAATTATCTTGTAGGTCCACAGCTGCCATAATACTCTGACTATTGAGTACTTGCAACAACACAGCTGACTTATTTAGATACATGCTATACCCTGTTCTAACATCTTTCTTAGAGGACTACTTATTCCGGACATAAAAGTCACTATCTTCACAGATACTGTATAATTTCTAGAAATATCAGTAATACCTGCATGTTTTCTATCCCTGACATTTGTAAACCTCTCAAAAATACCCCCTAGATTTGATTTTATACTCTCTGGCATTAGAATATGTCCCATTTGTTTCAGATTTACCATTCTGATTTTTACATTTGCTTTTATCTAATTTAAAAGCATGATATTTTAATCTCTTCAGCAGTCCCACAAGTCTCTCATTGTGTCCTTGTTACTTCTGATCCCCCACATTAAGAGATCATCAATTATGCTAGCACCACCTTCCACGCCTTCAATAACCTGGGTAAAAACTCTTTCAAACACATTTTCCACTTAAGAAATGCCTCACAGGTGAAATATCAAGATCAAGTCTAAAGAATCTGTATATTCCTGCTGGTGTATTAAATATGCACAATTTGGAGCTTGTTTCATCTAGTCTTACTTGTCTGAAACCTTGATCTATGTCTCGTGCTGAGAAAATACTAATATACAGCATTTCTGAGACTACTTATTCAACTTTGAGCAATAGTTAATATCCTTGTTTAATCACTCTATTCAGAGCTTGAAAATCAATACACATGAATCTTTCTATACAACAGTGACCATACTATTCATTCATTTGGTTGCATTTAAATGCTTCCTAAGAATAATCTTTCCATTCTCTTTAATTCATATCAAAGATTATTTTTGAGTGCTACAGATACCCTTTTCTGGAAGTATGAATCACTGGCAAAGTATTAGGGCTTACCTAAATATCCTAACAACCTTCCTAATCCTGTAAATAAGCACAGTCATGCAATATTAAAGTCTCCGTGATGGTGTGACTGATTTTTGACGTGATATCTTTGTTTTTTTATACTCTAAATTTTTGCTACCATTCCTTGCTTTATAGATTTGGTACTTCAAATTTTTGTACTGAAAACAGTAGTCAGAAGAGATTAATGATGAATGCCCAGCTTTCTATTCAGAACCATCTTGTCCCAGCTGCTTGAAATTATTTTCTGTCAATATCTAGCACTCTGCATCCATGTCTACCTTAAATTCTACATTATATCCATTGCTGCTTAGGATTCCTTTATAAGTTCATAAGTTAGATATTCTGTTTGGTGGTGCTGAGTGTGCAGCTGTCCTGGCTGTCCTTTTAAGGACATAGATGGGGCATCTTTGACTTTGCTATTTTATTTAGTTGCAAAGCATTGAAGGTACCTGGTGTTTAACAGGAGGATGCGTCTTCCTATTTGGGGAAGTGTGCTGAACTACTTACTATTCTACTCTTGAGCAGATGCTATAGTTTGCTATTTGTGGTGCTTGATGTGCTATGATCTCTTCCATCATTGTCATTTTAAGGACACAGGTGAATAAACTTTGATTTTATGTCCTGTTTCATGGTGGGGGTGTATCTCCCTATTGGGGTCTGTGTGCTGAACTTAGGGTTGCTACCTTTTCAAAGGCATAAAGTGGGACATTTTTTGTAGAACCTGAGATTTTGCAGGAAAAGCCACACCCACGGAAAGGGCAGAGCTTTACATTTTTGTCAAGGTAGAAACGTATTTTTGTAGCGTTTGAGTTGCTTGTGCTGTTTCATGTAACATTTAAGTGTTTCAGATGCAAAATAATTGTGTTATGCAACTGTTAAGGAAACACTAGGAAATATTTTTGTCCTAGAGTGTCAGGACATTTGGCAATTTTATTTGGTTTTACAGCACTGAAGGTACATGCTATTTAATAGGGGTCCATGTCATCCTATTTGGGGCTGTGTGATGAGCTATAACTGTTTTTCTCTTGAGTGGGCACTATGTTCTGCTTTTTGGTGTTGCTTGGTGTCCTGTGTCCTGTAAACTCTTCTTTTGCTATCCTTTTAAGGATGAAGGTGAAGAAAATTTGAGTTGCACACTGCTGAAAGTATGTTGTGTTTAATGGTGGAGCAGTATCTTTCTATCAGGCAGTGTGCTGAACTATAAGAAGAATTTAATTAAGAGTTTGCAATTGATTGCTTTGGATTCTTTAACTAAATCTTCCAGAATATGAATTTTATCACAAATATTTGGGTAAATGTATAACTTGTGGAATATTGCTAATAACGTCTGATTTAGAGCAACTGTGTATTAATTATAAACATTTGAAGATTTAAGTTTAATTTTAAATAAAGTGATTCTCCAACTGAACATACATGCAGTAATGGAGCAGGATTAAGGTCTGTTTCTGAGTTTGCTAAAAACTGGCAGTCAGAACATTTAGATATGAAAAGTAATGATATTGAGAAAGTAAGGATAGAAACAAGGGAAGTAAGGTTGATCAGTCGAAAGTTAAGGATCAAGGTCGAAAGTGAGTTAGGAAAAGTTTACTTTTTAAGTCAGTTAAAACTCCTGTTCAGAGGAAAAAGAAAGATGGGATACTAATGGAGTAAAGAAAAAGAAAAATGTTAGTAAATATTCCACATTGACAAATTTAGTAGACAAAATTTCATTTAGTTCATCAAGTGTTATTTCAAATGAGACAGTCTTATATGTTAATAGGGAACAATGCTGATTCTGAAGTTTCTGTGGATAACTCATTGGGTATCCTCTCTTTCAGGAATACATTCAGGTGACCTAGAACATTCTGTAATAAAGGGAGTAGATAATTTCTGCACTAACAAGTCTGATTGTTCTAATGTTTCAAAATATAAAAATAACGGTGTGATGGAAAATTATGATAGCACAATTTCAGTTATTGGGGAATATTTTTCCAAATCTTTTGATACAAGTTTTGACACTGATGTAACTGATATCAGGAATAAGAAAAGAAACTTAGATTAAATAGATTAAAGGAAAGATAATAATTTGAGTTATGATTTGTCGGTTGAAGGGTATAGCTGAATTATAAGAGGCTTACACCCTAATTCTAAGTACTGCATGAGACTGAAGCTGATCATAGTACAGTTAATGCAAGTAAACATCAACATTTGATTCATTGTAGTAAACCAGCTGTTTTGATTACAGAATATTTGGTAGAAAATCTTTCTTCTTTAACTGGTATTTCATATAACATTTGCTCCGATATTAGCAATTGCATTAATGGGCAGAATGAAGGATGGCAAGAGATCTTATGTCTAAGAAAGCTCAAACAGCAGCTTTGGGAGGGTTAATTAGCAAAATTAAAGATATTAATAAACACAGCGAAGAGTCTGGTTTTATTTCTGTAACAGTATAAAATGATGTTATTCTAATTGGGTATTCGCATGTAAAATGCATTACTAGTCAAACAACATCACTGAATAAACAGTATATTACAGTTTCCTCTGAGGGTTGAAGATAATTGATTAGATTTGCTACAAAGACCAACTAGGTTAAACTGACCAATATTACATTTATTTTGCTGGGAGGTACTAATTATTTAAGGTATATACCATTAAATAGGATGAACAGTGCAATTACTGATATAACTGAGTATTTTGAAACTCTATATCTAGAGTTTGCATTAGGTGAAATCAGTCCTAGCTTGTGTTGGCCAGATTACCGGTGGCTGAAGGCAAAATTATTTAACAATTGGCTAAGACAACTTTGTTTATCTACAAGAGTAAATAAAACTTTAGGAGTACTATGCCTATGATTTAAAAAAGGTTTTCAAGGGATGCGGTTCATTTGAATTACTATGGATCTGAGGTTCTGTCAGCCTTGTTTAGGAATTGTGTTGAATTGTTTACATTCTCACTAGTGGATCCATGTGTGCAATAGAAAAGAGGAAATTAACAGATCTTTAAAATGTTTCTATTGTAATGTCCAAAGCTTTTGAGAACAAAAGTGAGTTAAAATGTATTGAATTTTATGAGGAAATGGGAGTTTATTGCTGTTACTAAGACATGGAATTAGTCTGACATGAGGAAGCAATATCCTAGAATTGAAAATATTCAGATTTCTTCTCCTCTAGACATATCTGATCATTTGTCCTTCTCATTTGAAATAGCTGCTAAGGGTAAACCAAGAGTATGGACCAAACATTATAATTATGGTCTAATTGATTATTACCAGCTAAAAAATAATTTGCTATCGTTGGATCGGTAGAGATGGCTGAGTCAATTAGTGGGGGGTTATGATAATATAGAATCTTTATTGTGTAACAGTGCAGTTGGGACAGCTTACTATAGAATACATTCCCAGTAGTGCAGTTGGGACAGCTTGCTATAGAATACATTCCCAGTATGGTAGAATTATAAATTGAAAAGATTATATAAAAGAAAAGAGAAGACTTCTTGTGTTTGATAAAAATTTCCAAAGAAGTTAAGGTTGAGAAGTAAAGAACTATCGCTAAGTATAAGAAATGAAAAAATAAAATATGAAAACGTATTGGCAAATGATCACACAACCACCAAAAACATTTATATATACATTAATCCCTTCAGGATTGAAACAGATGATATTACTTCTATTTGTGTAGCTGTGTCAATGATTAGTGATCATGAATGGACAATTAATACATATAATTAACATTTCACTGATTTGGGCATTGATACAAGTGAATGTTCTCAATTTATGGAATAAAGAATTGATGGTATGACAAAATGTCCTAATATTACTGAAGAGGTGTTAAGAGCCTTAAATAAAATTAAATCTGAGAAACTGAGTAGACCAGACTGCATTACTGGAATGTTGTTGGTTAAAATAAAAGATTATTTAGTGAATATATTAACTAGGGCATTTCATTCTATGATAATGGAAACATCCCAAGCTCTTGAAAGGCATCATTAGTTACTTCAATTTTTAAATCTGGAGATAAGACGGCATTACAAAATTATTGCCCAGTAAGTCCAACACCAATATTATGAAAATGCTTTGACAGATGTATTAGGGAAATCATACTTAAAGAAAATAATATCGCATTGCTTGATATTTTTTAACATGTTTTTTGAAAGGCTGTTCCACACTTGCTAATTTGTCAAGTATTTATGATTATATCCCTACAGCTTTAGAGGTAGATTAAACATGCACTAATTTCCATTTGAATTTAGCCAAAGCTTTTGATTTAATATCATTTCATACTATTAATTTAGCTTTTGAACAATATAAAGGTAATCAATATTTGTGTAGGTGGATTAATTGTTGGGTCAGAGGCAAAACCCAAAAATCAGATCTAGTACTGGTAAGATCAGGTTTTCCTCAGGGATCTGTGCTTGGGCCTTTGTTGTTTAATATAATTTTTTCCTCTATTCCACATGATAATCACTACTGATTAACTATGCCAACGATTGCAAAACTGTAGTATTTGCTAATAATGAAGATGATTTCATTAAAATTAATGGATATTTACTATGCTTAGTTAAGTGGGCTAGTACAGCTGGTCTCTCATTTAGTGAGAAAAATGTAATGTCATGCATTTTGGTAAACAAATATAAAGCAGATCTATTACATAGTCTACATCTGATATACTGGAAGTTAGTGAAAATAAGAATCTTGGTATACCAATCGATTCCTCTTTTTGTTTCTTTCATATCACGAGAGCCATCTGTAATAAGCCCTTGAAACAGATGGGACTGATTCTCAAAAACTTCACAATGAGAGAGGTCACAATCTTAGCAAGTTTATATAAGGTATATATCAAAACCAATTTTGGACCACAACATAGTGTTCTGTACTCAACAGCTTAATTGTATAGACCAGCACAATGTAAATTTATAAAAAGAATGCCTACTATTAAGCAGTTACGCTACAAGAATATAGGTGTTTCTACAGACCTTTATACCCCTCTACTATACACGTCAGGGGTCAACTTCTATTTGACTGTATGATGTTTAATGACTCTGTTCTTTGGTCTTTACTGGTTGGAAGTATATAACGGTCCAAAGGCATATAAACATCATAATTTATAGTCCTGGTTACAGTTATGTAATAAAAAGAATATAACTTGTTATTTAACCCACAGGATATTACAATTATAGAATACATTACCTGAATATATCAGAGGTGTGAATAGTCTAGTAACACTTAAGTCTTTGGATAATTGGGCTAGGGCTATGATGTTTGATCCAACATTTACTGAGATACGAGTTCCTTGAAAGCTTTAAGGCTTGAACACTAACTTATGACCTTAGGACTTCTTTCCAAAATTTTTCCTTGCACGCTTGCCATAAAGTTTCAGTTGCAGTTTCAGATTTCACAGTATCATGAAACCTTACTATGAAATTATGAAGTCTTTTCTCTTCCACTATAACAAAAAAAAGAGTTCCCACAGTGTTGATTACATGCAGTCAAGACTTCTGTTCAAGCTTATAGCCAAATCTGCTGCAACCTTGAATTTCAACTGCATGAGCATTTTTTTCTGGACTCCATATTTGTTATACGATATTGTTATATGGCTGTCTTTTTTCATATCTATTATCTTTGCTAAACACTTGTCTTTATTTTTTTTTTTACTTTTACCTTGCTTTTTAATTCACACTTTATTTTACATACATTCTTTTAACAATGTACTAATAATTTGCCATACAGACTTTCACAGCTTTTGATAGGATTATATCTTTTTCTTACATGCCTGTCCCTTTTTTTATCTTGTTTTGTTTTATGTTGTTTATTTCCTGTCTTAGTAAACTGGTCCTGGAACCCTTTTCAACCACAACCAAGGTACCATAGCACAGATTTCTTAGAACAAGTTGCATTATATCATGAGAATTACATCAATGACAGTCAATTTCTGTTACAGGGGTTATACAAATTACAGCACAAAACATACAGTAATGTAATGAGCTTTTTTCACCTAGTTACACAAATAAAGCTAAGCGCATACTTGTTCAACATGAAACATTCTAAAATGAGGATTATATCAATGTGAAAGAATGTGGTTTTAGAGCTTACACAAAAGTATACATATATAAGTGTAGCACTGAATTGATAACATTTCATGATTTTCCATGGAAAGACAATTTACAGTGACTTTTGCTCTAGTATTTGCAGCATGATTTTATTTGCATATGGCAACCACTGTGAGAGTCAACTATACTTCTAAATCGGCGTGGGAGTCTGCCTTAACTTTGTTGTTAGAGTAGCTGGGGTGCCATTTTGGGAGGGGAGTAAGCCTATTTACACATTTAAACTAATCATGTTTTGTTCTTGTAAGCTACAAGTATTAATGTTTTGAGTGCTGGGGTTAGTTTGCTGCTCCAGGAGTGTATTGCTGGATAGTATTGCTATTTGTTCTGGAAGCAGAAACATTTATACCATATCTTTAAGGTGTTCCACCATTTTTTATGAAGGTTTTTGTATTCTGTAATTTCCTCAAGTTTTTTGAGTAGGTGGTTCCAATAAGGTGGTACAATTTTATTAAAGATTTTTTTTTCTCCAGCAGTAATTCCAAAAGGGGACCTTAGAGTAAAAGCATTATTCTCATGACTCCTAAGTAAATGGTGCAGAACTTTACTTGAAACCTTTTCATTATTGTACAATAAACGTCTCAGTCTCTTAGTAGAGACTCATTCACCTCATCAAATTCACACTCTGTGGCTCTGTTCTTTAGCTCTGTACCATATACATCTATAGTATCTGAAGGTTTATCTACTGTTATAAGGAACATATGTCTAAGAAATTACATTTTCCTGAGCTGCAAGTAATTGCTGAATGTTTCTCTAGGTGCTGTTATTTTGTCTTTCCCATCTAGAAAGACAAAATAATTAATTATTGAGGGTTCTTCCCTAGCAACACGAAGGAAGGCAGCACATTATTCTCTTTCTAGTGAAAAACTTTCTGGAGGGTGCACATGAGCCATATAACCACTAAGAATTCTACATGTATAGCTACAAACATAGAAAACCTTGATAAAAAAAAAAAAAAAAAGATATATTTGTTAATTTTTCCAAATGTTTTGTCTTAATTTCTGGCAAATATTTCACCCTGTCTCCAATACCATATCATGTCCAAAGGCTTAACAGCACAGAACTAGGAGATGTGATCGAACCTATAATCATGACGGCCACATTCCAAGTGATATCTATAGAAACAAGAGTACTTAACATTACATGCTAATCACTGTAGCTATCTCATTAGCATTAAAGCTAAATACCTATACGGAATACACACCGTGCCACATTAGGATGAATAATAAAAAGTGCAGAAGCACACAAAGGCTGTTTCAAGCATCAGTGGTGTATATATTCATGCCAAAACTCTCTAAAAGAACTGTGTAGTGTACCAGATGGCTGACAGCTAGCATGTTATCATTAAAGCCATATATTCCACAGGTACCAGTAAGAGGCCTAGCAATTGGCTATTAAGAAAATGTAAGAGACAAAGGTGCTGGCATCAAGCCTCTGGCATTAGGCCTGGCAGTATTTAAGGCATCAGGGGATTGTTGAGCATGAAACATGACTTTTAAATGATTTTAAAAATCTTTGCTGTTCTCAGCCTTTTATTTTTACATCTGTAACCTCTATACTTCCACTTTCTCTCTTACTCTTATTACTTACCTCCTCAAATCTCCTCTGCTTCAGCCAAACTATAACTTGACCCTGATTGAGAAGATTATGGCAAAACAGGCTTCCTTTTTTAGTAAGAAAAAGTCTAGGGGATACTGCTTACAGAGTTTATGAACAGCCACCCCAACTCTCATATATATATATATATATATATATATATATATATATATATATATATATATATATATAAGGAAGGAGACAATGTGATGATCAAGCCCCAAATGTCAGAGAAGGTGGTTACCTGCTGCCAGGGTATGCCTGCCACAAGGGCATATAACCTGGATTAGAAGCCCACACCAAAAACAACAGGCTTTCTAGGTATAAAACAAAAATGGTAAAACCGACTGAAATGCCTTCCAGTGCCTTTAGTGGCAAAAAATAAATCCCAAAAGAAAAACACAAATTAGAAACATCTGTTGAAAAAATATTGCCAAAAAAAATCTGGAATTCAGTCCTCCTTCAATGATAAAATCTTCTTAATGAGAAAGAACTAAGACAGAGTAGCATTTCACAATGGGGCCAAGAAAGCCAAAAACAGTAGACCTAAAAGGAGCTTGAAGAAAAGTTTGATGAGTAGTCCTGGAGTCTGGGGCACTATTCTTACATGTCCTACCGCCATAGTGCATCAAAGGAATTACATTTAAGAAAAGAAAGCAAATGACAGTGGCAGTACACCATCATGGCATGACTGCTAAAAATATATTCTATACACGTCATATAAGTGCTCAGTTTTGAGAAGATCCAGTGTACAATACACAGATGCACCACAGTCTTGTGCATAGGTCATAACACATGCACTTAAATATCTACAGCATCTGTGTACCCAAACAAAATTTATGAATTACAAAAGACAATTATGAAAAAAACAGCCACATTAACAAATATATAAACAAACCAAGCAGACAATTGGGGTATCTCAACAGTATATAAAAGTATTCTAAAAAAATCTACTTGTTTACTACAAGCAGACTCCCTATTATCCATCCATCCACAACCACTTTATTCTATTCTTTTTTTGCACATGGGGTCAGGGTGTTACTTCAATAGTGACAATCATCTGGAGCCAAGGTTTACACTGCCGGGTGGCTAGCCGTGCTGCAGTAGTTCTTCCACACCGCATTCACAAGAACACTCATATCTATGGCCAATTTAGTGTGTTAAATGCATCTACTGCATGTCTTGCAAATGGCACTTGGAGTAAACCCACATAAACACAGGGAGGACATGCAGACTCCACACAGAAAGCACCCCAGTCAAGAATCAAACCAGGGAACCTCTTTGCTGTGATGAGACAATGCTATCTGCTGTACCACTATGCCACCCCAACCAGATTCCCTATTATAGCCTCCTTAATTTAGTTTCATAAATATGCAAGTACTGGTTAATATTTCTAACTTCCCACTTTCAGAAAAAACTATAAGCAAATAAGTATTGTTTGACTAGGTCAAACAGTTTACTCATTGCAGAGTTACAGTTCAGAGAACGGGATTCCAAGTAACCAGATACTAACATTAAATTTGGAAGGAGAGGGTTAAAAAACATCTGATAAGATTCATTGCACTATTTGTACAGAATACGCTTTCATTCTCACTCCTGCACTGTGTGAAAAGCATTTCCACAAACAGGTTTCACTCCCCACCCCGCCTCTCCATGAATGCCACACCTTCTCCCTTCCTCGTATTCTTATTTCACTTACGTTACCATAAGCAAGTAGTAAATTCAGGTAACCTCTAGGTGAGACAATATGTAAACATGAAAAAGTTGGCATATTGATGACACCAGCACACAGCACTCAGGGTCTGGGAGATCCAATTTAGATTTTACATTTCTTCAGCTGGGAGCCATTATTAACTCCCCAAGTGATGTAGACATCCTACAGAAAGGCTTCACTGACTGTTGTCAAAACCATGGCCTTAAGCTTAATGCCAAAAAATGTGTCATCATCCCCTTTGGGAAAAACTCAGTTCCCACTAATTACCACATCAATGGGAGCCCACTGAACACTGAAGGCATTATAAGAGATCTGGGACACAGGTTGACAGCGACCTCTCCTTTGACCACCACATTGCCACTGTGGTCAGAAAGTCCTTCTATGTGGCACATCTCATTACCAAGGTTTTGCATCCAGGAAGAAAGGCCATCATCTCTCTCTACTCTTCCCTCATTAAGCCAGTCATAGAGTATAATGCCCCATTTGGTATGTACCTCACTAGACACATGCAACAGCTGGAAAGTCCACAAAAGTACCTCACAAAGAGGATCCTAGGTCTTAAACACATGTCCTACACAGTCAGACTAAAAAAACTCCAGCTATTCTCTGTTTCACATCATCTAAGAGGCAATTTCTGCTTGGCTTACAACACCCAGCTCTGTTAGAAATGTTACATCTAAAGAAATCCCAGTCCCTCCACCACTACATGCTCCAGAGACCTCAACCTCATTGCCAGAATCAACAGAACATGCTGGAGGGACGGGTTCATAACTCAGAGACTCCCCATGCTCTGGAATGGACTTCCCATGCATGCCAAGCAGAGCACCTCACTGTCCCTCTTCAAGAGAAATCTTGATGAGTGGATGGGTAATACAAAGTTCACCCCGGGGATCACTCTAGTGGCTGTACTTGATACAGGCACTGGGAACTAACGACAGGCGGCACAATGCCAGGGCACTTCTATGGACTAGGCTTGTAAAGGCTCCAGGGCCATTAGCCTGGTACACACCTATGAACCTTTACAACCCTTATTTGCTTCCCATCTTCCCTTATTTTCATTGCATCTTTTTATACCATATCCAGTGTAACAGATGCAATACTGTTTATTTAAGCTAGATTTTTTTTCTTTTATTTATTAACCAAGTAAACTCGCTAGGCCACAACTCTGATCCAGGGTGACCAAGGTTCACTGCCTGATTAAGAAACTTGCTCAGAGTCACTCAATAAGCAAAGGGAATCAAACTCCATCTACAGGATGAAGCTTCTTAGAAACTGATCGGTCTTAGCTATATAGGTTATAATACCATATTACCCAATGCATGTCTTTAGTGTTAGCCAAAAATTACCATCATTCCTCTCAACTGTCCTGATTTTCACAAAATGTCCAGATTTTTGCCTCATATTTTTGGTCTGTTCATCAAGTTTGTGGTATTCTGGCAAATCACTGAGGGGTGAAGTTGCTAAATAATGACATATTTGAGTATCACACTGGTTTCATACCTCGTATCCTTCAAAAATGTATGCCAACACAAATTCTATTGTAAGTTTATGAGAGTAACATTTAAAATCTGTCCCTATTTTTGGGCCTTTGTCCCCCCCATTATTTTAGGCTTTGTCCAGCCTTCTTGCACTAAGAGGTTTAGAGGTATGATGACTATTTTCTAGCTCAGTCTTACCCATAATGCACTTTAGTTATGCACATTTTAATGCCTTAAGGGTAGCTCTAGGAAACTTCTTTTCTATTGTGTCATGTTTATGCCAGTTTCCTAAATACTGTTTGGTCTTTCTTATACACATCTACTGCAAATGGAACTGCCAGCTGGAATGAACTATTTACAGCATGAATAAGCAATAAAGGGACAGAAATTATGGCCACCCTGGCAGATGCAACAAAATACAGAAGAGCTGTCTGAAGACTGAACTATGCCCTTTTCTGATTATATTCTCTGCATGGAACTAGTCATTTTTTTCAACAGAAATGTTCTTACTAGATTTGGAAATAATAAAATTGTATACTGACCTTGTAAAGTAGTTTGAGCACACGTAATAAAGTTTTCATATCATTGTTTTGCTGTGGAGTGGAGTGCCATGTTTGCATAAGATCTACTACTGTCTGTTTAAACATCATCACCTGCTTATTCAGAGATGATGGTGGCAGTGAAGACCACGCTTTAGCTAATAAAAGAGCACAGAAAGTAAACAAATTGTAATGAGACATTTCTTACATCTACTTGGGTATATAAAAATAGAGACATATCAGAACTGGAGTCACTTGTACAAATTCAAGGATAATAAATTTAAATTTAGAACAGTGCTTAAAACCGAAGTCTCCTTGAGTTTCTATACACTACCAAAACATCTTTCAGATAATAGTTATACATGTAGTAGAAACAATCGGTAATAAATTACTGCTGATGCAATACTGAGAACTATTCTTTATTTTCCACCTTGCAATGCAAAAGTACAATGTGCATTTTCATAATTTATCATTTATGCTAATAAATAACTATTCATAAATTAGCAAAACGTATTCTAAGAGGCAAGCCAATAAGAGAAAGGAGATTTTGCCAAAAGAATAGACTGTAAGTAGGGCTATAAAGACAAGATGGGGTTGGAATTTTCTGGAGAAAACTGGAAAAAGAATAATGTTATAGGCAACAAATATCTAGAGAAATAAATGCAACAAACTGGAATGAGGCCAAGCAGAAGTCTGGACTGTAGGTTAGAGACTGCTAAAAAAAGGTAATAGGGCATATATCACATTGTCTGATAGCTATAATCAATTAGAAGTTAGAAAATATTGGAGAGAGAAAGAGTGTAAAGATAATTTACAAAGGAACAATAGGAGGACATCAGCATGGCTCCCAAGTATGCAACACAGTTTTTTGCTTAGAAGTGTTTGCATAGGTACTTTTATACCCCCAAAAGACTTGAGAGAATTTCTTCTCAAGTAGCTAGTACTTGCTGAAGGGGTGATGGGAGAGTATGTTAATGAGAACATGCATTTTGAGAGTGTAATAAGCTAGTAGACTAAAAATTACTAAGTACTCTCTTAGTAAGGTTTGGGGAACAAATAGTTGTAATTAAGGAAATTATCCTTTTGAGTTGGGATACAGGTTCTGCATCATCTAGACATAAGGCCTTACTACGTTTAATGCTATTGGCTGCCAAAAAAGGAATTACTATAAAATGGAAATCAAAATCAAAACCAACTGTAATTGGTGTAATGAATACTGCAAAAGAAAAAAAATAACTGGAGGTGGAATTTTGAGAGAAGGAAAGGAGCACATTACATAAAAATAAATTGAATTTATGGGAACAATACATGCAGAATAATGTTTAGGAGGGTGAGTTTAATAGAAGGCAGGACTTGATCAGTGTATTTAATTTTAGACTGAATAATTGTTAAAAAGAAAGAAAATGTATATGTGATGTATAATGCATGTAAATGAAAAAATGTTAATATGTTTTTCTCTCTCTTTTTTTTTTTCTAATTTCTCCAAGTCTTTTGGGTTTCTAATACCATGACGGGAATAGATTCATAGGCTCATAGGTGTGTACTAGGCTAATAGCCCTGGAGTCTTTACAAGCCTAGACCATAGGATCGCCCTGGCATTGTGCCACCCAACCTTAGTTCCCAGTGTCTCTGTAGAGTCGAGCCACTGGAATGATCCTAGGGTGAATTTTCTATTTCCCATCCACTCATCAAGATTGCTCTTGAAAAGGGCTAGTGAGGTGTTCTGTTTGACATGTATGGGCAGTCTATTCCATTGCATGGGCAGTCTCTGGGTTATGAACCTGTCCCTCCAGCTTGTTCTGTTGATTGTGGTAATGAGGTTGAGGTCTCTGGACCATGTTGTATGGAGGGATTGGGATTTCTTTAGATGTAGCATTTCTAACAGAGCTGGGTCAGACATGTATTTGTAAGTCAAGCAGAGATCGCCTCCAAGTAGGTGATATGAGACAGAGAATAGTTGAAGTTTTTTGAGCCTGTCCATATAGGAAAAGTGTTTAAGGCCTAGGATCCTCTTTGTGAGGTACTTTTGTGGCCTCTGCAGTTGTTGCAGGTGTCTAGTGAGGTACATGCCAAATGGGGCATTGTACTCCATGACTGGCCTAATGAGGGAGGAGTAGAGCGAGACAATGACCTCTTTCTTCCTGGATGCAAAACCCTTAGTAATGAGATGTGCCACATAGAAGGACTTTCTGACCACAGTGGTAATGTGGTGGTCAAAAGAGAGGTTGCCGTCAACCTGTGTTCCCAGATCTCTTATAACTCCTTCTGTGTTCAGTGGACTACCATCGATGTGGCAATTCATGGGAACCAGGTTTTTCTCAAAGGGGATGATGACATTTTTTGGCATTGGGCTTAAGGCCATGGTTCTGACACCAGTTTATCTCAGTGAGGCCTTTCTGTAAGATGTCAACATCACTTGGGGAGTTAATAGCTCCCAACTTGCAATCATCTGCAAACTTTGTCAGCCAGAGTCCCTTCATGTTGGCCTGGACTTCATAGAAGTAGATACCATACAGGAGAGGACCCAGGACCGAACCCTGTGGGACTCGACTCATGGCAGGTCGGCAGTCTGAATTGGAGTCAGCAACTTTCACACTGTGGGTTCTATCTGTGAGAAAGTCTACAACCACCCCCCCCCCCAGTGATATAGGGGTTGATGCCTAGCTTAGTTAGTTTTTCTATGATTCCTGAGTGAGTTTCAGCAGGCTTGATCTACCCTTCACAAAACCAAACTGTGTGGGATCCAGAGTTTGGAGATTCCCCATATCCTTGTTTATTAGGGTCCATGATGATGTGTTCCATAGCTTTGCATATCACACTTGTCAGGCTAATGGGGAGCTAGTTCCCAGGGTCTGTAGTCGCTCCTCCTCTGTGGAGAAGGATGACTGTAGCAGTGCGCCATTCAGTAGGGACAAAGCCTGAGGTGAAGCTGTGATTGAACAGGTCACACAGGTGTAGTGCCAGTTCACTTTGTAATTCATGTAGAACACAGACAGGGATATTGTCAGGTCCCACAGAAGCTGTATTCTTGGCCTTGAAGAGTGCTGTTTTAACCTGTGCAGCAGTAATACTGGGTGCCTGGCAATCTACTGGTATTGTGATTAGTCCTTTGGTGGGGGAGAGGGGGGTAAATTTGGCACTGAATCTGTCGGCTTGTATATTGGCAATATATGTTGGCTTGGTATAGGAGGTACCATTGTGCAGTAGCTCAGAGCAGATATGGGTATTGCCATGGACATTCTTTACATAACTATAGAAGGCCTTGTGGTTGTCTCTACCATCTGCTGCAATTCTGTTTTCATAGCTAGCTTTAGAGGATTTGATGAGGGATCTCAACTTTTTGTTGAGGATGATAAGGGTGTTTTTCCAGTCTTGGGACTTCACCTTAATCGCATCAGTTTCCTCCTTCTAATGTAGAGTTTGTTTATGGCATGGGACCACCAGATTGGCTTCCTTTTTTTGGAGGACAGTGTCTTGGTTCTACTGGGTATGGCGAGATCCATGCATTTGTGTACATGTTCGTACAGTGCATTGGTGTATGATTTGGCGGTCATGCAACTATTCTCCATTTGCATGGGTGCCATGAAGTTAGCCACCTCTATTTTAGGAGCCCAAAGTTAGCTTTGGAGAAGTTTTTCATGGTGGTTACCTTTACAGAGGGGGTTGGGAGGGATGTGGATTTACAAGGTGATTAGTTTGTGGTCAGATTTAACCAGGTAGGAGTTGACTACTGGTGTAGAGCAATCCAATGTTATTAATGACCATGTCAAGGATGCTGCTACTTTTAGTGGGGGTAAGAATGAGCTGGTCCAGGGCACTGGAATTAATGAATTTCAAGAAACGTTGGGCAATTATATTGGTGCAGGAGTAGTTTTCCCAGTTAATGGAGGGATAGTTGAAACCGCCCAGTATGAGTGTGTTAGGTTGGACCCTAATATTCTCCAGGGTTCTTAGGAATGTGGAGAGTGAGTCTTTGGACATGGTTGGGGACTTGTAGCAGATGATGACCTGAATCACTGTCTTACCCAATGTTAGCTGCACCTGAAGTATCTCTGATGCGTTATGTTGGGCTACCAGTCTGGAGTTGTGTGCATCCTTTATGAATATGGAAACATCACCACCTTTGGAGCAAGTTCTGGGGCCAAAAGGTGTGGAATTAGTTATAGCCTGGTAGTGCAGGGGTGCTTTCTGCTGCTTTGAACTAGGTCTCTATTACAGCATAAATGTCGATGTTCTCCATTTTAAGGAGTGCTTTGAGCAAGTGCATTTTGAGATTTAGACTTCTAGCACTGAGCAGCATGACCCTCAGATTGAATTTGTTTGTAGCTGTTACAGTGGTAATTTGGTCTTTGGAACACCACCTAAAAAAGGCACTATAGGGGTGGCAAGAGCCTTGGCCTGTATCCCGAAGGCCAGGGGTGACAGATGCAGGCGGTCTCTGGCAAAGCATCGAGGTCTGTCAATCATGTTATCCCAGGCAGACAGATACTGGATCCCCTTAGAATGACACCAGAATTGTTGAAATCAATCATTTTCTGCTTGTACTGTGGTGTCATTCTGGGTGATGGTAGGAGGCTGCTCAGGGCTAGGGTCATACCCACCTGGGCTACATAATACGAGAGCTCCTCCATGTCTCTTCATTAGTCCAGGGAGGTACATCTCAGGTCATTCACACCCACATGTACAACAGAATCATATTTGTACCTGTTGTTGAGGGACCTGAGTGCGTGCATTATGTGGGGGATCCTGGCACCCGACAGGCAGCTGACTGTTACTTTCTCCTTATTCAACCTAGTGAGTGGGACATCAGTGTGCCTCACTATCGAGTCACCTATGACTTGCATGTTGGGCATGCTGTTTTGCCTTAGGGGCGTTGGTTGAGTGGCACACGGTTTAGGAGAGTTGTGTGTCTCGTGATTAGTGTTGTGTTGTGGTAGTTGAGTGCATTCATGCCTTGGAGGTCTCTGCTGTTTGGGTAGATTTTTATTGAGAGCCTCCATGAAGGTGGGTGTGTGGTTTGTGTTTTTATGTGAAGGCAGCACTGGTGTGTGTTCTGGAGGGCTGTGTGTTCCATGTGGTGTGGTGCCAGTGTTGACCTTCTCCTCTTAGCCAGCTATTCCAGTCTTGGCTGGAGAGTGTGTGGCTTCTAATTTGGATATATAAGTGCATCTCTCGCAAGTTTGAGTGTTGGGAGGTAAGAGGAGAGGGTTGTCAGTCTACATGAGGCAGTTGCTACATTACCTCAGGATGCCCAAGTTCACCAGATTAATGGGAGAAAGCACAGGGAACTGATCTTTAGATATTTTCCTGGAGGGGTGGGCATTAATAATAAGTACTGGAGCGGTTTCCTTGTTGAATGTTTAGTGCTGGTAGCACTTTTGTGTGCTACAATAATTGCTACAAGATGTCTGGTAAAGTGCTAGACTAATAAGCTAGTAAAAGTGCAGGAGAGGAGAGAACTAGCAGATATAAGGGAAAATTTGAAGAGCAGACCTTTTGGCACCACTCAAACTACAAACAGTCCTGGATACACGAGATCTGTATCTGGACTAGACTAGTTACAGGAAAGGTGGAAAACACGCGCAAACATGGGCTTTTAAACCAAAAAATTGAAAGAGATGGAAAAAGTGCCCAAACGGCCAATAAATGACAATTTCTGGGCCAGACACCACTCCTCTTGTGGTAGGTAGGCTACCTAGTGCTTACCACTCCCACCGATAAGTTAGAAGGCTTCCTCTGACGCAAAAAGGCTTCCATACCCAAGTCAAAGTATGATTAAAGTTCATAAAACTAAAATTATTTAAATCTTTGATGTTTGTGGGTTGTGCCCACTAATAACTCCTGCAATGGGTACAGAGTTACATGTATTAGTAACAATGTACCAGTATGACGGTAAATTCTTTTACAAGACCTGTTGCTCCTACTGTTGGAACTGTCTGGGTATCCTCTTTCCACATTAACCTCGTTTCTGTCTGCAAATCCTGATACTTTATGACTTTGTGTATCTTTGTATGCAAGACACTGCAGTCAGTAGGTATAGCAATTTCAATGATCAATGCTACTTTTGTCTTCTTTTCATGGACTACCATTATCTGTTTTTCTCTCACATCTACTTTTTGAACTGCTGGTAATGGGTGATCATATGCGATACAAACTTAACCATTTTCAATAAATCTGTGACTTTTCCAATTTTTTCAGCTACTTCAGTTTTATAATATTTACACAATCCCCACTGCAACCGCCTTGTCACATTATTATGCTTTCAGTATACAGTCCTTCTGCCATTAATATATCACAGCCAAAAATGTCCTACTGTTTTCAATTCGGTTTTACAAAACCTTCATTTGTCTGTTTCTCCCACATGGTCAAGGGACTTTATAAACCATGTACATTCTTTGACTTATTCTCCTCCTTATGTTCTAAAACTTTCACTAGATTTGCATCTTGTGAGGTCAGTAGATATATATGCAGTCCTATGACTGCAGATCTATACATATAATCAATTTCAAGGCGGTCCATACCTCCTTCAGAGCAGGGAATATATAGTCTTGGTTTATACTGTTTTTATAAATCATTTGATAAACAAAGAATCCTCCTTGTTTGCCTGCCAAGCCAATCCAACACCTTTTGGGGCCAGTCAATCACTCCAAAACTGTATGTTAGTACATGAAGAGCAAATCAGTTTATCGCTTGGGCTTTTTCCTAGATGTCAGAGCTGTTTTCAGTATTAATTTTAGTCTAAGATATTCCTTACTAAGTTTTATTCTCAGTATGGAGAAAATTGATATATGTGCAGTAACAGAAACCTGGTTTAAGGCTCCAGAGAGCACCCCAGCACTACGAGGCTACAACTCATACCATACATTTCGGCCGCAAAACCCAGACTGAAATACAAAAGGCGGGGGCATATCCATATTCATTAAGGATACCCTCACCTCTAGGTTAGTGGCACAGCATGATGCTTCAGAGATCATCCACGTGCAACTAACAATGGGTAGAACTGCAATTCAAACTGTAGCTTGCTACAGATTACCCACCATGTTCCAGGACCCCCAGTCTGCATTTCTGGAAATACTGGGAAACAAAGGTCCTACCAAGCACCCTGATATTGGGTGATTTCAATTACCCAAATATTAACTGGGAGAAATACTGAAGTACCAACTCTCTTGCCCAACATTTCCTAGAACTTATAAACTCAAACGCCCTGGATCAACTGATCAACACCCCCACCAGAGGTGACAACATATTGGACCTGGTCATCCCTAACATGGGTGACTGGTGTTCCACACCGGAGGTCAACCCCTTGCTGGTTAGATCTGACCATAAACTAATCTCTCTGGATATCCACATTCTGCCCCCACCCCCGGTCAAAGAAACCACTATGAAAAACGTTTCAAAAGCAAACTTCACGCTACTTAAGACCGAGGTCTAAAGTTTCAAATCCCCCTTGCTAAAGGATAACACTGCCCAAGCTGCAAAATCCTTTACTAATGCAGTCTACGGGCACCTACAAGAATGCATGGATCGTGCTATCCCAAGCAAAACCAAGACTCAGTCCTCCAAGAAAAGGAAACCAGTCTGGTGGACCCCTGTCATAAACAAGCTAAACAATAGGAGGAAACTAGTACAGAAAATAGTAAAATCCCAAGAAGGGAAGACATCCCTGATCAGTATCAGCAAGAAACTACGATCCCTCATAAAATCATCCAAGGCTAACTTTGAAAGAAAAATTGCCAAGGAATCCAAAGACAACCACAAGGCATTATTTAGCTATGTCAAGAATCTAAGTGGCAATTCTCGGATCTTCTCAGAGTTAGTGCAGAATAGCACAAAATACACTGAACCGACCGATATCGCCACAATCCTGGCAGACAGGTTCAGTGCAAACTTCACCCCCCCTCTCACCCCCAAAAGGGCCCATAACCATACCAGAAGAATGTAGTGCTCCTGAAATCACATACACTCAGGTTAAAACAACCCTCTCCAAAGCCAAAAACACAGCATCAATGGGACTGGATGGTGTCCCAGGCTGCATCCTACACGAGCTCAAAGATAAACTAACCCCTCACCTAAACACACTGTTCAAACTCAGCCTCTCCACAGGCTACGTGCTCATAGAGTGGTGCACAGCAACAGTTATTCCGCTCCACAAAAGTGGAGCCACAACAGACCCCAGGAACTATAACCCTATAAGCCTAACTGGCTTGGTCTGCAAGGCTATGGAGCGCATCATCATGGATCTCATTAACAGGGACATTGGGAACCTCCAAACACTGGACCCTACCCTGTTCAACTTTAAGGGCAGATCATGCCTCCTAAACCTGGTGGACTTCGAGACAGTTACCAAGGCTATAGACGGGGGAAAGGTGGTCCACACAACCTACCTACAACTTGCAAAGGCCTTCAACACCATTCCCCACTCTGGTATTATAGACAAGCTCACCAGCCTGAACAAACCCCTACATCACGAGATGGGTTGCCAACTGGCTCATGGACAGAACCCACATGGTAAGAGTTGCGGGAGCTAGGTCTGCTCTAAACTGATTACAAGTGGCATTACCCAGGGCTCAGTCCTAGGACCCCTCCTGTTCAGCATATACTTCTCAGAGGTACAGGCAAGCACAGGAGGACAATGTCTGACCAAGTTCGCAGACGACTGTAAACTAGGGGCTATAATTGACTCTTCAGCTGACACAGACATCCTCCAAAAGGATCTCACTGAGACAGATGCCTGGTGTCAAAACCATGGCCTCAAGCTAAATGCCAAAAAGTGGATAGTCATCCCCTTTGGAAAAAATAAAGTACCCACAAACAACCCATAGGTGGTAGCCCCCTAACTACAGAAGATGCAATAAGCGATCTGGGGACCCAAGAAAATCCTTCTATGTGGCCCACCTAATCACAAAAGGGTTTGCATCCAGATCAAACGAGGTTATTGTGCCCATCTAGGCATCACCCATCAGACCCATCATAGAGTACAATGCCCCATTTAGGATGCATCTTACAAGACACCTGCAACAGTTGGAAAGACCAGAGAAGTACCTCACCAAGAGGATCACTGGCCTCAAACAGATGTCCTATGCAACTCGAGTGAAGAAACTCCAGCTGTACTCTGTTGCATACCACCTACTCAGAGGTGATCTCTGCCTGACATACAAGGCCATGTCCAACCCAGAATTGATGGACATGCTCCACCTAAAGAAAACCATATCCCCTGGAGCCACACACTTCAGGGATCTAAACCTCACCACAACAATAAACAGGACGCGCTGGAGGGATAGATTCCTGTCCCAGAAACTTCCCATGCTCTGGAACAAGATTTCAATCTATATTAGGCAGGGCTCCTCATGAACACTACAAGAGAAACCTTGACGAGTGGATGGGAAACAAAGTTTACCCCTGGGATCACTTCAGTGGCTCTGCTGGACAGAGGCACAGGGAACTAATCTAAGGGGGCGGCGAAAGCAAATACATTCCGGCTAGGCTTATAAATGCCTTTGGGCAGATAGCCTAGTATCTACCTATGAACCTATTTGTACATGGTTTATTGTTGATCCTTCATCAATTCTCAAACATTTACACACTCTCTCTAGCTCAAGTTGTTGTATCACATTCCTATCCTAGGCTGATGTTTTCTTGGTGTTGCAGCTTTCCTGCTTTAAAGGTTGCATTTGCACATTTATCAAGACCAAATGACATTCTTCTATCATCTGGAAAAAATCTGACTACGTACAGTTGTGATTTCAGTTCCTCATGTGATGAGCAATACAGTTTTAAATCATCCACTAAAAGAAGATGAGAAGCCTTTACTCTTTCTTGTTTTCTGGGATCTAAATTGCAGCCATGACATAATCTGTTAAGTAGACAGAGTAATGGGTTAAAGGCAAGACAGTGGCAGTGACAGAGTCACCCTGGAATAGCCCCCTTTGAATTTTTATCCCTGGAATAATAATTTGTCCTTTATTATGGCTTAACTGCAAAGTGGTGTCCCACTTTTTCATGGTTGCTGTAATGTAACTGATCAGGGTAGGGTGTATCATACATTTTTAAGCACTCTTATCTGTGAATGTGGGATACTGTCAAATGCTTTTTTGTAGTCTATCCATACCATACTTAGATTATTCCCCTTTTTACAGTTCTCCATTATGGCTTTATTTAACAACAAATGATCCTTTGTTCCATATGACTTTTTGTTACTCTTTTGTTCTATTTCCATGAATGGTTTTCTTCGAAATGAAACTGTCAGCATCAATTTCTGTGTATAGTTTATACTTCATCAGAAGGCAAGTTATTGGTCTACAGTTTTTTAGGAAAATTTGCAGGTTTGCACTTAAGTAGGAGTATTGTTCTTCCTGTTGTTAAACAGTTTGCAGTCTGTTCGGGGTGCGCATATAAATTGTTCTTACTCATGGTAAGGATGTTAATACTTTTAGTCAGACATTAGGTATTGCATCTGGGCCTGAGGTTTTCCAGTTAGGAGCTTTTCTTAACTTTGCTTCAATCTATCTAGCTGTTACTTCATCCCATTTCATATCCTGTACATGTGAACTTTATTCTTTTTTATTCATTTTTTTCTTTAGTAGAGCATTGATCAAAACTGCCCAATTTAAGGCTCTGCCTGGTTTGCAAACATAGTAAGAATGTAGTATTAACAACAAACTGGGAGAATTGTAATGTGCAGAACAGTCATTAAAACAAAAAGAAGCATAACTAGCACAGGAAAATATGCATATTTGCAAGTAATAGTTGCAACAAACAGTGATATGGAGTAGAGATGTACCATAAAAGAAGTAGGGGCTTGGAAAATCTAATTTACAACTAAGGTAAGGAGGAAAGCCGTAGTGAAGGAGGTTGTGTAAATGTGGACTGGCAGATTCATGCATACTTTTGAAAACAAGTGAGGTGGTAGATGGTGCATGTAACAGAATGGTGAAGAACATGTAGTAAATAACAGAGTTGGTGAAATGATAGTAGAAACTAGGAGTGGAGGTAGCATAAGGAAGAACTGAGACGGTAGCAAACTGTTCAGAGTAACAGTGAAATTAGTGACCTGGAAATACAGCACTAAGAGGGATAAGGAGCTAGGGGATATGGCCAGTATTTTGACATTTCTATTTGAATTCTTCAAAGTAGTAATGTTTTAATTTAGGTTAGGAATGTTTGTAATGTGTGGAATCAGTAAGGTGGGGAGGTAGTGACTAGCAGAGTTTGGCGGTAAGAACATAGAAGCTGTGGCCAGTGGAATGAAGTTTTATAGTCGGAGTTAGAAAAAATGGGCAAATGGAAACTTGGCTTCTAAGCTTATAGCTTTGATTGGATGTGATTAGTCTTACTGCGAGTGAGGAAGTAGTGTCTTGGTGTAGGAGTATAAAAGAAGGGAAGTAAGGAGGTTGGCTGTGCCTTTAATAGTAAGCCATTTAGCCTTTTCAACTATGTAGGGGGTTTAGCTGTGATGTTATTGCTAGATAAAGTTTGTACACTGAAGTGTTTCTCTTTAAAATGGTGGCAAATAGAGGCAGGTCAAATTAAAGTTGAACAAGCAATACCTATTTCCCTATAGCAGCTCTATTAGGCTGTGAAAGGAATAAGGATATCATGTGGCCACAAAACAGCAGGTAGTCAACTTTGCCTCTCACACTGTGAATGTGGTCTTGAAATGTGAGGGATATGTTGAAACAGATGCATAGGTATCTGAATGAAGTGTTGGATACAATGAGGTTGTTGTCTAGATCTTATATATGGAGTGGGGTAAGGATTTTATCAAGTCTCTTCTTAGTATGAAACAGCACCTACTTAACCTTTTTAGGAAATGATCAGTAGTTTTTTGGAACAAAGCCATACGTTTGGGTTCTGAATGAAGTTTGGATTATGGTAAGATCTACAGATAACCATGTCATCAGCATATAAAAGGATTTGTACATGAAGGAGGTTTACAAAAGTGGAGAATGACCGAGGGACAATATTGAACCTTGTGGTACACATGAGGGAGTGGAGGTTGGTTGTATAGTGAAGGACACTATCTTGGCTTTAAAGGATTTATCAGTGAGGAAACTTTTGAAGCACTGAGTGGATAGTGTACTAATATCAATGTCTTGCAAGTCTATTAGTAAGATAGAATGGCCAACTAAGTCAAAGGTTTACATTAGGTTAACAAAGACTGATCCAGGTACATCTGTGAGGGTCCACAGAGCAGTCATGCCGTTCGCACCTAGTCAGATGACATGCTGTTTTCCTAGTCAGATGACATGCTGTTTTTAGGACTGCAGGTAGTAACTGCCCAGGTAGGAGGTATGTTGATTGCAAATGAGTTTTTCAAGTACTTTGCTTAATGCCAGGATGATTGAGATGGGATGAAAGTGAGCAGCAGAGAAGAGCTTGGGGCCTTTAGGAAATGGTGTGACAACAGACTTCCATATGGTATGCATGGTGTTGGTTGATAGACTGAGGTTGTAGATCAGCTTTAGAGGTGTCAAAATGTATTATCTACAATGGAAGAGAAACCATGGATAGACGTTGTTCAACCCAAGGAGGACTCAAGTGACATTTCAGTAACAGAACAATTTGGTTGTTTTTGATATTGTAAACGTAGATGAAAGGGAGGTATTCTGAGGGATTATGGAGGTTCCCTGTAGGGAAAGGTGATTTGGTGGGATGAGCAGGAAGATCTGAGAATTCATTGAGAAAATCCTGTATGTGAGAGATTGCCTATAGAGCAATGAATAAGACCATGAGAGGAGGATTCTTTTGGGGGATATCTGCATGTAAATTTCCTGCCATAAATTGTTTGAGTGCCTGAGGGAGACTTGTCTCGATATGAGATAGACTTATACCTTTGAATAACTTACTTAGTGACACTCCGCAGTTTGGTGCGGTGTTCTCTAGAGTTGGGATTGAGCTCTTTTTCCCAGGCTTTCCTGGCTTCATCACAAAGCTACAGGACTTTTCAGCTCTTTGGTGAGCTGTTCAGTTCTACTGTGTTTGAAGTGCTTGGCGAACCTGGTGATGACAGGGAAGAGAGTGTTTAGAAGATCCACTAGAATTTCTGAGAGTTGACTGGCAGCAGCGTTTGAGTCAGTGAGGTTAAGTGCAGGAGACCTGTTAATAGTGGAAGGCTGAGAATGCAGTCTGGGGAGGTGTAGTGGGGTTTTTAGTCTGAAAGAGTTTTGTGTGGGAGTCTAATTTTCAGATTTTGTATATAGAAGGTTAGATGACAGTGGTCACTGAAGGTGGATGGAAAATTGGTGACGTGGAGACGACAATGTTAAGGTGGGAGGTACTGATGATGTCAAGAAGTGAGTGATGGTTGATTTTGAAGGTCAGTTAGGTTAATTTACTACTTGAAGGAGTTTGAGACCAGCTAAGAGTTCAAAAATGCCACGATGCACTGAACATAGAAATTTTAAGGTGAAATCACCATGGATAAGTATATGTTTATTGTGGAGAGTCTAAGTAAGGATGGAGCGTTATTAGAGCAGTGAATTTTGTGAGTAATAAATGGAGGTAAGTAAGCGAGTGTTATGATTAGATGATTGAAGTCTTGATGGTTGCAATAATCCAGCTGCAGTCATGGTCATTGAAGGGGCAGGCTTAACAATTATGAGTCGCTATGTGAAGAAGCATGACACCCCCACTAGGTCAAAGGCCAAGGTAAGAATCTGTGTCACAGTTATAACTGGGGAA
The DNA here is from genome assembly GCF_019279795.1 of Protopterus annectens. NCBI lineage: Eukaryota > Metazoa > Chordata > Ceratodontiformes > Protopteridae > Protopterus > Protopterus annectens. Next base: position 1,126,405,883 of record NC_056728.1, read on the forward strand.
GAAATTGTTAAAGTTGTGATGGTCATGTTTTAGTCAACTCATTAATCTCCAATATGTCACATTTGTTTGCGGCAAGAAAGTAACCAATTTTGGCAAGTCTGTTACAGATGCTTTTAGCATTAAGTAGTGCACACGATAATGAGTCTGAATTATTTGCGTTTGGATGATAATTGTTCAGTGGAAGACAGGAAGAAAGAGGAGGGGTCACTGTGGTAAAGTGCAGAAGTGAGATGGATAAGTATGTACAAATACAGGGACAGATGTAGCATTACAAAGTAGACAAGAAGACAGCACATTTGTTAATTAGCAGGGGAGACAGGAGAAAGATAGTGAGGTAGGTTAAAATGGTAGCAGTTACTATGAAGAAAGTAAAGGGCACTGATGAACTGAAGGAAACGTACAAAGAAATAATGTTAAAGGAGAGAAGAGGAGAGGAGTGCAGTATTTTACAGGCAGTGTGGATTTAGAAGGGAAATTACAGGTTTGATGTTGGGGAAATTCAGTGAAACAAAAATAGACTGGCAGAGGAGAGAAGACAGTATAATAATGCCAAGTCGGACCAACTCAGGATTTATAGTTTGGAAGTACGGCAGTAGAATGAGCAAGAAGGGAATGCAAGTTTGAAATTGTAGTAGTGGATTAAATGTTAGTGCATGTCCATCACTGGTTATTGTACACTATTGTGAATTGTGGATGAGGAAGAGAGAGTTTAAATGCATTGAGTAGAGGGGGGGGGCTCGGGGAATTTGGATGGAAGGGGTATATGCTACCTCCCCCATGTTACTGGAGGAATCAATTAGCACACGTGCAGATCAGTCAGAAGCAAGCAGTCAGCTGTGCATTGTGAGATTCTGTAATTAACATAAGCGGTCAACTCTTAAGGTTAAATAGACATCAACATATGAACATAAATTACTTCTTTGCAAGTTATTTTTTTTTTAAATCAGTTGGGAATGTGTACCAACTGCATGCTTTGCTGTAAGTCTGGTGGTAGGTCTTGAGAAGATGCAGAAAATCATGAGTGACCTCTACAGTGCACAAAAGCAATACAGCAAGAGATTTCCAGTTTATTTTAAATAACATAGTCTGCAAAGGTACCTACACCAGTTACTAAAATGTTAGTTATACAAGGTCTTGTAAAGAAAAGAGGAAAACCATTATTTTGATTATGTGAAAGGCAAAATGTGGAATTGACAAGAATTTCTTCACATTTACATCAGCAAAATGATTTGCCACTGCTGGAAAGAGATGTCATACATGGGAAATCTAGACCAATACTGACCGAGTTTAATAACCACCCGGCAGTGCAAACACTGGCACCAGGTAACTGTCATTGTTGATACGTCACCCCAATCCCAAGTGCAAAAATGGGAAAAGGGGGTTGTGGATGGAATGATGGATGGTTGAATGAGAGAACAAGTGTTACGGAAACTAAAACAATCAGAAAGAAGCTATCAACCGCAGAGTGAATGGTGTTCATGCAGTAAGATTATTTTAAGGTGATGTTTAAAGGGATGTTTTCATCTTTGGGGATGTGATGAGGAAATGTGAAGTATTTGTTATTCCTTGCAATGTTTTACAATTTTGATAAGGTGATTTTGAAAACAAAGGAGCCAGCAGTGAGACAGAAGAAGCTGAACGTGGAACAAATGGGGAAAAAATACATTTAAACTGAGGGATATGGATACATCTTGGGGAGTGGATGAGTGGGAGTAAAAGGTCTAGTTAGATACAGAAGAGTACCGTGTTTGCAACTGGAATATTAGGAATAAGTGAAATCGACTGAAAAAGGCAACATGAACTGGGATGTGAAAGACTGCAAAATCTGTATTAGACTGTGTGGACAATGAACAGACAGATACTGATAGTGTGTCAGAATGGGGGGAAATTCTTCGCACTGTGTTCCTCACTGAATACAAGTAGGATTTTTCTTCTCTGGTCTTATGAGAAACATTAGCAAGTATAAACTGTGCTACGCCAAAGAGAACTAGCCATTTAAATAATAAATGATAAGCCTAATCAGGGGGAATAAAGTTTGTTAAATTTCATTTTCAATTAAACATATCAAAGGTAAGATTCTGCACTCTCTTTTTTCTGTGTCATTTTCCAAAACTAATACTACTTCAGCTCAAATAAAGTACAACTGATAAAAGGTTAGCGTTTCCACTCTACTGTACTGGTAAAATTCAGTTCTGTGTATTCACGAGTGCACTATGATCAGTGAACACAGGATATGGACACAACATACTTTTAAACATTAGACAGGCTCAGTCATCCTCATTCTTTACTGAATGTTGGGAACCACTGCTGACAATTTAAAACACAGATTTAAGTATGATAACAAAACAAAATAATGTATTTGATGAAATAGTTATTATGTAAAGGGTCACTAAAATATGAAATGGATGTCTTTCAGTTTTGCAGTACATTATTTTAGTTTAAAATGTGCGTCAAAACTATATGCATAAATAGAACAGTGTTTTATGGTACATCAGTCACAGCAATGTAGACGTACCAAAAGTTCTTAATGTTACTATAGTAATGCTGTTGATCCACTTTAGGCAAGAAGGAAAATAAAAAGGCTATGTGTGGGGATGAAGACTATGGTGAAAATGAAATGAAACTGCATACGTTTTGTAAATGGTATCATTGTTAACATCAACCCCCGTTTCCCATTTTGACATGACCTTGGGGCATCATGTCAGTTACCTCAACCTATAAGTGTGACTCTCCCATCTTCTTTGACTGCCATGTCTGACTAACGCAGGTCTTCTCTCATGCAATCCATCCATCTCTTGGATCGATGTCCCCATTTTCTCTTGCTTTCTGGTCTCTCAGAAATCCTCTTCATGCAAGCAAATTCTGCTTTCCTACATGTGCAGTCTGTTCTCCATGTCCCACACTCAGTCATTTGGGATACTATGGCCGCTGATCAGATATTCTCATTTCTCCATCTATTCCACAGTGTACCTCCTACCACCCTTCACAGGTACTTCATTTCTATCAGCTCAGGCTTCCTCATCTGCTCTGCCTTCACTGCATAGGTTTCTGTGACATACAGAAGCACTGGCTGTACCATTATTTTGTTCACCTTACTTTTTATCTTCTTTGGCATTCTTCTGTCACACAATTCCCCATCACACTGTGCCATTTTGCTGCAGCACCTTTGACTCTAGCTTTGACTTTCTTCCTTATGGTTCCCTTCTCTAAGTTGTTAACCTGTTCCGCTATTTCAGTTTTCAGCTTATTCTGTTTTCCCCATTTGCTAGAAAGACAACTGTCAGCTTTAAACCTTCAGCTGCAAAGGTATGTTAATGACATTTTCACTGTTAGCTATGCAGGAAATCTATGGATAACACAAAAATAAATGGCAAGTTACACTGTTCAATGCCACCATATCTAATGCACTTCTCAGAGTGTGTGACTGCATGTATAGAAAGGAGTTCAGTACTGTATAACACACATCAAGCACAGTAGTATTTGAACTGCATGAAAATCATTTTGTGCCATAATACTTTGCATCTTATTTCAGCTATCACAGCATCAGAATCATGCACTACAATGCCGCAATTAGAGAATATTCTAGTTGCACTTACTACATATTCTAGCAACATCTGAACTGCACAAAGAATATTGTAAAAAGGTTACTTCTGGCATCTGAATGACTGCGTTGCTATCTTCATCACAATATCTGCATGATGTACACTGCATGCTCAGTTACAAATTTTCTAAGCAGTTATCATCAGCTCCCTTTCTTCAGTTTTTATACATGCGGTCAGGGTATTCCATGACTACTTCTGTATGGTACAGAAACATGGGCAGTGAAGATGGAGCAGTTAAAATTAGAATTGATGGAGATGAAGTGCATGAGACGAATACTAGAATGCATACTCTGGGAGAGATGAAGAAATGATGACATCTGAACAGAAGCCAGAGTAACCCCAATTGCAGAAAAGGTCAAAAGGAATAAATTATGGCCATTTAGGTACATGTTCATGAAAGTAAAAGATAATTTGGTGAAACATATTTGGGAGAGACAGGAGAAAGGCATGAGGAAATGAGGACGTCCAGCAAAGAGATTGTTAGACTGCATAAGAGAAGACTTGCAATAGTCAGGCACGACTCTCAAAGGTGGGATGGTGACACTGAATCAGAGATGGCGACAATTCATGAGCCTAAGCAACATTAATATTTATTTATTTAATCCCATCATTCAAGGAAGGGGAGTCTGAAAGTTACAGACCTACAAGCATCCTAATCCCAACATTAGAGTTCCTAGAAAGGTTTGTCTATATTTAGCTCAACTATCACATGAATAACAATTTACTAATAGACGATCAACATGGGTTTAGATGACATCACAGCACTCTAGCATCTCTGGTTAAATAAGTCAGCCATGTAACATCAGCCATGACAGAAGGCTGCATACTACAGTCAACTACCTGGACCTCTCCGGAGATTCTGATCTACTATCCAATTCCCTGTGTCGCAAAGGACTAAAAGAACTGATCTTCAGCCCAGATCTATTACACTGGTTAAACAGTTACCATAACTATAACTAGTTTACTTCTAGAAGATGTAGCCTGCAAAACACATTCTTTGAATGTTACAAAAGAAATAAAACAGTACCTCAAGGATCCATCTTGCTCTTTTCCCCAATTGTTACTAATATGAAACAAACCAAAGGTACACATTTGCAGCAATATGTATACAACTAAGCACTGTTTAACATTTGTAATATCTCCATAGCTTAATGGAGGATATTCGGGATAGTTCTAACACTATAAACAAATGGGTGCTCCAGAGCAGACTGCTATTCATTGTGTAGAAAATCAAGACAATAACATTTAACAGTCTATGGACTCTCTTGAATCATAAAAATGAAAAGAAAATTTTGGATTCATCAGGTCCAGCTGACCTCATACAGAGAGAAAGAGAACAGGAAGAGCAGCAGGAACTATCTTGGTATCACAACATACAGTAAAATCTGCTTTAGGGACAGACTTATTTTTTCAGTCAGGGAATATAACAAACTGTAAGCACTCTAAAGAATTAAGTTGTATCTCTTACCTGTTATTAGATGGTATGTAACAATATATCTATCACTGCCAAAGTGCTATACAGATCTGTTGCTATGGACAAGCCTACTCAGTACACTTGGAGGAAAGTAACATCTACATAAACCAAGACTGCAAAATTTACACTTGCACTATCGTCTTCCTTCTACCACTGATGGTTCTTGGTAGAATTAGGCTAGATTAATTTAGCACCTAAAAAGTAACAATCAACTGCTTTTATAGTGCAGAATTTTGTATAACAATCATAAGCATGTTAATTTCCCTAGCGCTTCGGCATGTCTCTCTATCCTCTGACTAGGATATTAACAATGTTCCTTTGCACTCTAGATATGAAGAATTGTTTAATGAATTAAGCTGCGATACTAACATAGGGAGAGGGAATCTGAGGTTAAAATCAACAACTTTTAAAAGAGTAAGCAAGTTTATTGCATCTGTGCTTAATCATGCAATTATTATTTGTGAAGTTGAATGTAAAAAAGTGAATTGTTTAAGGAGTTTAACAGTCAATGTAAGGCAACAAAGATTTTAAGCAAAATGTCAAGCATTAAAACATTTACAAAAAATGCATAAGATACATGTATGTAAATAAAAGGATGTAGCGATTATGAGTGTGATGGGCAATGGCACAATGTGTAAAGTCTTGCTAAATGTAACAACCCTTGCACTATAATGGGTCAATTCCAAAACTCCTTCATCTTCCTCTCTTAAAACCTGGTTGCCTCGTGGTTTTGGCATCTTTTCAGGCTTGTTGGCTGTTGGTGAAGCACCCACCAAGAGGAGAAAACGCTGAGAGAAGAAAGGAGCCACTTTTGAGATTTTAAGTATTTTTCCTCTGTTTATTTGCTAAGTTTTTCTGCATAGCCGCCTATTTTGAGCATTTTCTGTCTTGTTAAATTTGATTTCTGCATTAGTAACTGTATTTAGAGCACAACCTAGAGCCGTTTACTGAATTTCCTGTTTGCACTTATTTTTAAAATCGTTTTTTCTCAAAACTTGCATTTTATCTGTCTTTGGCCTAGCACTCTTGTGTGGGGTCATTTACTGCACTGTTATAACTTGTTGATACTTGTGAACCTCTGCTATCTCTGAAAAAACAAAAAAAAAAAATCTTGCTTTTTCCCACTTTTCTGAGCTTTAAAAAAGTTCAGTTACAGAATTGCTGTTCTTGAACTGTTTCTTAGTTTGTGTGAGGCCATTTTTTGCTTGGGCTAAAGGGAAGTCACTGTTGATAAGTGGCAGTGAAAACATTGAGCAGCCTGCCTGCCCCCATGGGAGTGGTTACTGACTTGAAACTGTAGTTTTATTGGCAATTTTGGGTCAATTCCAAAACTCCTTCATCTTCCTCTCTTAAAACCATCTTTTGTGCGGTTTTGCGCGTTTTTGTGCATAGCGCAACAGAGGGCAGCGCCGCCAAATTGGGTTTAAACTATTCCTGGCTCCACAAACTCTGCTCTTCACTTTTTCCCTTAGAACTGCTCTCTCTCTCAATTTAAACACCATATTCTCATTCTAAGGCCCTTCACTGGTCCAATTAAGTAATCCTACAAGTTAGCACTATTAAACCAGAAGCACTACTTACTCTTATACTCTCTACAGTTACCCTGTCCTCTATTGGTCTGTCTTAAATTCAGTTTCCCTATTACTCTAGCATGTCCAAAGGTCAGTCAATGGTTTCCTCTCCAGTCCAGCTGGTGAATCTGGGAATTTTGAGGCAATGTTACAACTGTCTCATGTACACGGACAACCCTCTCCTCCTCCAAACAGGTTCAAATATATGTGAGAGATGCAACTATTTAGCCAAACTGGAGGATGAGCTCTCTCATCTCAAAACTGGTGTAACCAGTCAGGAGGAGAAGGTAACCTCACACAACACAATTCCAGTATCACATAGTCCCACCACATCAGCGAATCAAACAAAAATACACAAAAACATGCTCAGAGGCTCTAAATAAAAATCTACCTAAGCAACACAGACCTCCAAAGCAGACATCCAAGCAAACACTACCTCAAAACAAAACACACACAACACATAACCCACAAAGTCAGTGTGCCAAGCAGCCACAGCCCTTAAGGCTGAATAACACACCTGATACTCTTGTTATAGGTGACTCTATTGTCAGACACACTGACGTCCTGCTCACCAGGCTGAATAAAGAGAAGGTCACGGTGAGCTGCCTGTCGGGTGCTAGGATCCGACATATAACACAAGCACTCAGGTCACTCCAAAGCAAATACAAATATGACTCAGTCATTGTACATGCTGGTGTGAATGACCTGAGACGTACCTCCCTGGACTACATGAAAAGAGACATAGAGGAGCTCTCTGATCATGTAGCCCAGGCTGGTATGACCCTGACCTTGAGCAGCATCTTACCCTCACCTAGAATGATGCCACAGTACAAAGACAAAATGATCGATTTTAACAATTGGCTAAAATGTTGGTGTCATTCAAAGGGGATCCAGTGTCTGTCAGCCTGGGATGACATGCTCGACAAGCCACGTTGCTTCGCTAGGGACTGCTTGCACCTGTCACCACTGGGCTTTCGGATATTGGCAAAGGCTCTTGCCACCCCCATAGTGCCTTTTTTAGGCAAGGCTCAAAAGGCAAACCCATCCCCATAGACAGCACAGGGAACAAGAAACTAAGGGTAATGCTACTAAACGCCAGAAGTTTTAACCTCAAGATGCACACACTCGAAGCTCTCCTCAGTATGGAGAACATTGATATCTGTGCAGTGACAGAAACCTGGTTCAAGGCTCCAGAGAGCACCCCAGCACTACCAGGCTATACCTCATATCATGCTTTTCGGCCCCAAAACCCGGACCGAACCACAAAAGGAGGGGGAGTTTCCATATTTATCAAGGATATCCACACCTCCAGGTTAGTGGCATTGCACGAAGTATCGGAGACCATCCATGTGCAACTAACAGTGGGCAAGACTGCTTTTCAGTTTATAGCATCCTACAGACCACCCTCTCAAAGTCAAGAATCCCACTCGGCTTTCCTGAAAACATTGGAGAACATGAAGATCTCTCCGAACACCATTATATTGGGTGACTTCAACTACCCAAACATTGACTGGGAGCACTACTCAAGCCCCAGCACCTTAGCCCAAAGATTCCTGGAAATTATAAACTCAAATGCTATGGAACAACTAGTCACCACTCCCACAAGAGGGACAACATACTAGACCTGAACATTACCAACATGGGGACTCTATGCTCCACACCAGAAGTATATCCCTCATTGGTAAGATCAGACCATAAATTAATTTCACTGGATGTCCACATCCCGACCCCACCCCCAACCCAGAAAACCACAGTGAAAAACTTCTCAAAAGCGAACTTCTCACTTCTCAAAACCGAAGTGGAATCCTTCAAGGCCCCAGGGCCAGTGGAAACTATGGCCCAAACTGCAGACTCCTATATAAATGCATTCTATGGACATCTCCAGGAATGCATTGATAATGCTATCCCAAACAAAACCAAGACCCAATCATCCAAAGGCAGGCGTCCGGTCTGGTGGACCCCTGGCATAAATAAACTGTACAACAGAAGGAGGAAGCTACTACATGATAGAGCAAAATCCCTAATAGAGAAGGCATCTCTGATCAGTACTAGCAAAAAATTACGATCCCGCATAAAATCCTCCAAGGCCAGCTTCGAGAGAAAAATTGCACAGGACACCAAAGACAATCATAAGGCTTTTTTCAGTTATTTTAGAAACCTGGGATGCAACTCCCAGACTTGTTTTGAGTTGATTCTAAACAACAAAAAATACACTGAACCCACAGACATCGCCAATATCCTGGCAGACAGGTTCAGTGCAAACTTCTCCACCCCTCCCCCCCAAAGAGCAAGTATCTATCCCGGCAGAGGGCTGCCTCCCAAACATCTCAGATACTCAGGTGAAGGCTGCCCTCTCCAAAGCAAAAAAACACTGCTTCCATGGGACCAGATGGCGTCCCAGGTTGCGTCCTACATGAACTCCAAGAGGAACTAATCCCTCAAATAAAACAGCTATACAATCTCAGCCTCACTACAGGATATGTGCCCACAAAATGGCGTACAGCAACAGTGATCCCACTCCACAAAGGTGGAGTCTCTACGGACCCTGGAAACTATCACCCCATAAGCCTGACTAGCTTAGTCTGCAAGGCTATGGAGAGGATCATCATGGAGCTCATAAACAAAGACATTGGGGACCTACAGACACTAGATCCTACCCAGTTCGGCTTTGTCAAGGGCAGATCCTGTCTTTTGAACCTGGTTGACTTCTTTGAAACAGTCACCAAAGCCATAGATGAAGGGAAGGTAGTCCACACAGCCTATCTGGACCTTGCAAAGGCATTTGACACAATACCCCACTCGGGCATCATAGATAAGCTATCCAGCTTAAATATAAACCCCTATGTCACAAGATGGGTTGCAAACTGGCTCAAAGACAGAACCCACAGAGTGAGAGTTGCTGGAGCCATGTCAGACTCAAAACCGGTCACAAGTGGCATCCCACAGGGTTCTGTCCTGGGACCACTCTTGTTCGGTATATACTTTTCCGAGGTACAGGCAAACGTGGGAGGACTATGGCTCACCAAGTTCACAGACGACTGCAAACTGGGTGCCATAATCAACTCTCCAGCTGACACAAACATCTTTCAAAAAGGTCTCACAGAGACAGATAACTGGTGCCAGCACCATGGTTTAAAGCTAAATGCCAAAAAATGTATAGTCATACCCTTTGGCAAAAACAATGTGCCCACAAATTACCACATAGGTGGAAACCCATTAAGTACAGAGAAAGTTATTAGGACCTGGGGACCCAAGTTGATAGCAATCTCTCCTTTGAAAACCACATTGCCAAAGTGGTTAGAAAGACCTTCTACATAGCCCACCTCATCACGAAGGGTTTCACATCTAGATCAAGAGAGGTAATCGTGCCCCTTTATTCACCCCTCATCAGGCCCATCATAGAATACAATGCCCCTTTTGGGATGTACCTTACCCGACACCTGCAGCAATTAGAAAGACCCCAAAAGTATCTCACCAAGAGGATCAAGGGTCTCAAACAGATGCCATATGCTGCTCGGTTAAAGAAACTCCAGCTCTACTCAGTTGCATACCGCCTACTTCGAGGCGATCTATGCCTGACATACAAAGCTATGTCAAATCCAGAATTAATGGACATGCTCCACCTCAGTAAATCTAAATCCCTTAGAGCCACACGCTCGAGGGACTTGAACCTCAGCACAGAAATAAATAGAACTTGCTGGAGGGACAGGTTCATAACCCAGAGGCTCCCTTCGCTCTGGAATAGAATTCCAGTTCATGTGAGGCAGAGCACCTCACTGAATCTCTTCAAGAGGAATCTCGATAAGTGGATGGGGGATCATAGGTTTGTCCCAGGGATTACTCCCGTGTCACTATTAGACAGAGGCACAGTAAACTATACCTTAAAAAGGGCACAGTATACTCAAATGAAGGGGTGGCGTAAGCCATACAGAATCGGGCTAGGCTTATAATTGCCCCAGGGCAGATAGCCTAGTATGAACTTATGAACCTATGAACCTATGTTGAAAATAATTATGTGAAAATTGAAAAAGTGTTAGTTCATACATTCAAGCAGGATTTGTTTGAGCTGTTAACTAGATGCATAGAATTAGGTTTCTTGTCCCAGTCAGATGTATCTACATTATTTGTTAAACATCGTTAGTTTTAATTCCATTCCAAAGTGTATAAAGATAAATGGGAAACACCAGGTAGGCCTATTATATCAGGTATAGGGGATATTTGGAGAATATTGGTCATCTGTTGGAATCTGTGCCTAAGGAATATGTGTACATGGCAAGTTCATATGTGAATAACAATGATACAATAGAGAAAATACAAGGAATCAGATAATAAAAAGGTTATCTTGATTATGCATGAATGCTGGAGATTGAATTTAAATGCTAGTATTCCACATAGATACGGATTTAAATATTTTTAGGTTAAGGACATTATGCTTCTTTAGTGTTATTATTACTTTTTTAAATGCACAATATTTTCAGGTATGGGAAAAAGTGTATTTTGCAGAAATGAGGCATAGCTACTGGAGCTTGTTATGCTCCTATGTATGCAAAAAAATGCTAGTATGCCACATAGATACGGATTTAAATATTTTTAGGTTAAGGACATTATGCTTCTTTAGTGTTATTATTACTTTTTTAAATGCACAATATTTTCAGGTATGGGAAAAAGTGTATTTTGCAGAAATGAGGCATAGCTACTGGAGCTTGTTATGCTCCCATGTATGCAAAAAACAATTATTTTAGAGACAATGTACAAGTAATGATGATTTTTTTCTTAATACTATTGTTTTGTATGTGCATTACATACATGATTAACTTTTTATGTAAGGGGAATCGGGAGTTAATGACAAATATTGTGGAGTGATTAAATCACAATAAACAGGTTTGAAATTCATTTATAAGGCATGTAATGAGATTTTTCAAATATTACTGTTACAGGTTGGGAATGTGAATTAGTTTACGCTAAATTATTTCATAAAACAACTTCAGCTATCAAGGTTTTACATGCCAAAGGTGTGCATTCTAAACATTTAATTATTTACCTACTGGAGAGTTTGTGAGAGTACATAGAAATACTATGTTATCTAGTGATAAAGATATATATATTTTTTTTAGTTTGAAAGTTAAAGTAGAGGAGAGGGCTTATGATAGAGATGCTATTAGCAGGGCAAAAGTAAGAATTTTAGGAAAGGGTAGCAGTGGGGATGCTAGAGATGGAGAGGGGAGAAGGTGGACAAGAGCTAGGTCCTGCTTAAATATTTCATACTTGAAGATGTGTTCACAACTTTTATGAACACATCTATAAATATATCATTTACAGGTGTGTTCATAAAGGTTAAGCACAACTGGAAAATAGTTTCCTGATTCTTATTTGGCAAGTGTGCTGCCTGCATTCCCAACATTTTCATACACGAGATTACTTAATTTAGGGAAATTGTCATCTAAATACCATTAAGTAGGAGTTTATTGGGGTCCAGCATATGCAATGTTTGTTGTGGAATATGTAATGTAAGTATATTGGTATTGACTGCCACAGATGTTAGATTTAATTGCAAGTTGTTTAAACTGAAATGGTATTTTAATTATCACAGCTCTATTGTTGCCTATACACATGAATAGTTATTAAATATAGAGCAGACTAAAAGGAAGGTGAAATTCGGGATACAGGAACACATTAGGGAAGTGAAGATAACATGTAAAAGAAGTACATGGGGGATGTCAAAACAGTTAAGTATGTAGTTTTAGGTGCAGTTAATTCACCAAGGATGATCTGTTTAAATTACAGAGGTAATACAAGGTTATGGGTATTATTTTGGCACTGGAGAGGGATCATATGTTTAATTTTCAGCTGTTTAGGTAATTGGATGCTTTGGGCATTTATACGATAGGGTTTTGGGAGGTTGATGACAGGGATCCAGTCTGGTTTAGAGACAATGGAGTACACCCAAATGAGGCTTGGCTTCATCTCCTTTTAATGTGTGGTTAGGTTTGTTTTGGAAGGTTTTGTTGGTAGTTTTGGTAGGAAGGAGGGGGAATAGCCTATTCAGGCTGGGGTGCAGAGAAGATGGGCAGGCTTGTCCCTCTTCTGTTCCCCCTCTGGTGTTGGATGGTCATTTCAATTTTGTTGGGAAAGGAAAGTGAGCATTTGGATGCTGCTTGATAAGTGAAATAAGCAAGCAGAGGTAAGGACTCTGCTTATTTGGTTGGATGTTTGATTCAATAAGTGGGAAATGAAAGTGAGCGAGGGGGATGCTGTTTGATAAGTAAAATAAGTGAGCTGAGGTAAGGACGCTGCTTATTTGATCAGGGTGAGCAAGGTCATGCTGCCCTAATTTATTGGTATATGGATGTTTATGCTGTGATTAATAACAGTTATATAGATGAGAAGATCCACGGTGGTGCAGCGGTAGCGTTCTTGCCTCACAGCAAGAGGTTCTCCCATTCGATTCTCTGCTGGAGTGTGGGGAGTGCCTTCTGTGTGGAATCTGCATGTCCTCTCCGCGGGTCAAGTGGCGTTCCGAAAGACATGCGTGAATGGGCGTGCCTTCATTGAAGGTTGGGCGTCAAGCTGGCAACTCTGCACCGTGAAAATCTACTGCCAATCATTAGCGGACCGGAGTTCTGCTGTGGCAACCCCTAACTGGGAAAAGCCGAAAGACAAACAACAACAACAACATTGGTCAATAAAGTTATGTCTATGGAAGTTTAATAAAGATGTCAAATGTCATTCGGTATGATGTATTTACTGAAGGGGAATGGGAGAAGTAGAATTACATTTAAGTGGTTAATTATACAATTTCATATAATTTAATTTGTATTTCATTGAATTATGAGTGACAGTTTAAACATAGCGGTGTTCTTTTAATAAAGTTATTTTTCTTCTCATGAAGAGACATGCTTAAGCTCAAGGGAGATTAATTAAAATTTGTATACCCTGGTTTTGTTGCTTTTTTGTAGATTAATTAATTAAAATACTTTCCTTAAACTTCCAGTTATCTGTGGCCATTTCTCGTATTGATTTTTTTTTTTTTAATGATGTAATGGCGCATGCCTAATCTATTTCTACAGGGCAGCTACAGTCCATAAATCAACATTTTACTAAAGTGAATAAAACCAGTACCAAAATTGGTAATACACCCACCAATATTTTGATTCCATCCTTGTCCTTCAGGTGACATTTGGGCTAGTAACTCTTCTAATAAATTTAAGGCTACCTGAAATCCAATCTTCTCTTGCAGTCAGTTTGCTGGGTTTGTAGAATTAACCAACAAACTTATCACCGGTGCTTTACAATAAAATACTAATTTGCAAATATATGAGAAAGAGTAGTATTATATGGTGCAAGTCCTCTTGGACCCCATGCATACAAAACCACTCTTAGGCCTACCTTCCCTTAATTAGATTCATTCTGCAATGTGGGAAGATGAAATTAACTCATCCTCTGTGCTTCACTATATACTAATATTGTTTATTGTCTTAAACATATATCTAAGATGCATTAAATGATTTAAGTCTTATTAGACTTTGTGAACAGAACTACTGCTATATCTGTTTAGTTTCACCATTTGCTCAACCTTTTTTTCATTTCTTGACCAGAAAAAAAATGGGAGTCACAACAGCTCTGCAGCCTGTAAACTCTCTAATGTTTTAATATAAATAACTTCAAATGCACAGACTTGTAGTTATTAATTTATGACCAATAAATGCTGGTCAGTCAGGTCACAGTAATGTGATTCTTAAACCTAGTCCTATTACATAGTAGTACATCAATACTAGTACACACACATAGCATTAACTGTCATGAGGATACAAGGTTTATAATTTGTAAATATTGCTTGTATATATTTTGCTGTTGCCCTTCTTTATGCATAGTCTCTCACCACAAGCTGATTTACTTTGAAAAGTACAGTTGTGTACACTTACCATAAATGTAGATATTAGAGTGTATTCACTGTTGCAGTCATTACATTTGGGTTATCTGCTTGCAGGTAGCCCTCAGTCAGCCTGATTAACAAAATACTGGGTCCTGTGTCAGTTGCTGTCCCTTCTTCCATGACGTCAGGTTGTCAGGGGTATAAAACATACAGCCGACGCCATTACATCAATTTTTCTTGCCCCAGATGTCAGGTGCCCCCCCTAATGGGAAGCAATTAAAACTATAAATACAAGGATATACCTCCAACAAAAAAGCAAATACACCAAAAAGCTTTTTGAGCATAGCAAGGGAGAGTAGAGGTATAGCCAAAAGAAGAAAGGGGGCTGGAGGGAGGGTAACCAGGACTGCAACAGTGAATACACTCGAACATCTACATTTATGGTAAGTGTACATAACTGTACTATGTTCTTCGTGTTTCACTGTTGCAGGCATTACATTTGGGTAGATTCCCAAAGCTAAGGTTGGGAGGAGGAATTTAAATAGAATTAGGGCCAGCTATGAGGCCCTGCAAGACTGCAGTGGCAAAGCCAGCTCTGGTTTTAGAGAAAACTGGCAAATGATAATGCTTGGTGAAAATATGTACAGAACTCCATGTAGCAGCTTCTAGGATGTCCCTTGTAGGGATGCCCTTGAGAAAGGCTGTAAAGGTAGATGCAGCCCTGGTTGAACGGGGTCTGATGCCGTGTGGGATAGGTTTTCCATGGTGCTTATAGCAGAAATGAATGCAGTTGCCTATCCATTTTGAAATGGTTTGCTTTGAAATAGCTTTCCCCTCTGTCCCTGCAGCAAATGCCACCAGCAGTTGTTTCCTTTGCGGTTTAGTCCTGTCCAAGTAGAATCTAAGTTGTCTGTGCACATCTAAGGAGTGCAGTATCCATTTCCCTTTGTTCTGTGGGTTAGGAAAGAAGGTAGGCAAATGAATGGACTGATTAAGAGCCACATTGGATACCACCTTGGGCATGAAGGAGGGATTAGTTCTGAGAGACACCCTGTCCGCATGAAAGATGATGAAAGGCTCCACTGCCATAAGGGCCTGTAATTCAGATACCCTTCTCGCAGAAGTGATTGCTAAAAGGAAAGCTGTTTTCCAGGAAAGGAATTTTAAATCTGCAGTAGCAGCTGGCTCGAAAGGAGGAAGAGTGAGTTTCTCCAAGACAAAGTTAAGGTCCCAGGCAGGAGTAGGAATTCTCCTGGGTGGCATTAAATTTTTGGCCCCTCTGAGGGACTGCTTGAGCAAATGGTGACAGAAGAGGGGAGGCTCTGTGCTATAATGAGCTGAAATGGCTGAGACATGAATTTTGATGGAGGAAAAGGAGAAGCCCTTATGAAGCATCTCAGTCAAATATTGTAGAATTCGAGGTAAATTGGGCACTGCTGCGCTCCTCCTTTGAAATTAGTTCTAGGCACAAAATATTTTCCATTTTTCAGCATAAGATTTTCTAGTACTAGGCCTCCTTGCCTCCTAAATGATATCCATCACTGATTTACTGAGAGGTGGTAAAGGATTGATTAGGTAATTAGCCACGCTGCTAGGTTCAGGGTTTGCAGCTGAGGGTGTAGAATCTGGTTCTCCTGCTGAAACAACAGGGAAGGAGTCTGAGGCAGATGCCATGGGGCCAAGCATGACACATTGTGCAGGAGGGGGTACCAGTGTTGGCGTGGCCAGTCTGGTGCAATTAAAATAGTCCTTGGCTTGACCTGTTTGATCTTTATTAATACCTTGGAGAGCAGAGGCAGAGGAGGAAAGGCATAAACTGATAGGTTTTTCCAGCTGAAGGATAGAGCATCCACTTTCCAAGCTAGCTTGTGGGGAATCCCTGTGCAAAATTTGTCCAATTGATGGTTCTTGGGGGAGGCAAACAGTTCTATATCTGGGCTCCCCATTTGCTTGTCAGCATGTTGAAAATCCTTGGTTCCAGTTTCCACTCGTGTGGGTCCATAAGGTTTCAGCTTAGTCCATCTGCCAGTGTATTTAGTTTTCCTGGCAGGAATTGAACTTGTAGATTCACTTGATAGCGCAAGGCTGTGTTCCACAATGCCATGGCTAGGCTGCAGAGGGGGTAAGAATGTGTACCCCCCCCTGCTTGTTTATGTACCACATGACAGTGGTGTTGTCCATCTTTACCATTAGTTGTCCTGGAAGAATGTGGTCCTTGAAGGCTGTTACAGATTTCTGTACAGCTAACATTTCCTTTTGATTTATGTGCAGGTGCATTTGACTTGGGTTCCATATGCCCTGAATGCACTTCCCTGCCAGGTGTGCCGCCCATGCATAGTCTGTGCATCTGTTGTTAAAGTTTGGGTGGCAGGGGCTAGTGTGAATGGTAGTCCCCTGTTCTGGTGGCAGGCCTCTGCCTACCAAAGGAACTCTAGACGTAGGCAAGGTATGATAGGAATCATTGCTTCTAGATCCTGTGAATGTTGACACCATAGGCTTTTGAGATACCATTGTAGTTTCCTCATGTGCAGCCCTGCATATGGAATTAGAAGAATGCAGGAGGCCATAAACCACAAGGCTTGCAGTATTTGCCTTGCAGATAACTGGGATTTTGTGGCCACTAGTTTGAAGTAGGTTGGCAAATGAATCAGTTTCTCTGGCATGAGGAAAGCCATCTGGAAAGTTAAATTCAAGCTTGCTCCCAGGAATATAATTTGTTGACAGGGTTCCAGATGTGACTTATTTTCATTTATGGTGTACCCCAGACAAGTCAGCACCCTTTCAACAAAGGCCAGATGATTCAAAAATATGTCCTGGCTTTCTGCCTGAATTAGACAATCGTCCAGGTATGGGTATATTTGAATATTTCTTTGCCTGCAAAATGCAATGACTGGAGCTAGGCACTTTGTGAATACCCTGGGCACAGTAGATAAGCCAAAGGGCAGTGCAGAGAACTGATGGTGCATGTAGCCTGCTTTGAAGCATAGGTATCTTCTGCAAGACTCCCCGATAGGGATGTGCAGGTATGCTTCTTTTAAATCTAGTGTTGCCAACCAGGCATCTTTGCCTAGCATAGGAAGCAGCTGGTGAAGAGTCAGCATTTTGAATTTTGGAATCACCAGAAAGGTATTTATAGAGTAGAAAGGTCCAGGATAGGACACCATATATTGCCTTTTCTGGGTACCAGGAAAAGTCTCGAATAGAAACCATGTCTCTTTTCCTCTTCTGGTACCAAATGAATAGCCCCCATACTTAAGAGAGAGAGAGTACTTGATTTTGGGCCTCTGCCCGCTGATTTGGGGGTAGATCTGGTGCGTTTATATCATGTTATCGAAAGATGAAAATAGCGAACGCTATTTCATTGAACCTAAAACATCTAAAACTCATAATATCGAACATTCAGAACAGCAAATTTTTTCCCCAAGGAAAAAATTTGCTATTCCGAAACACACACACACACACACACACACACACACACACACACACACACACACACACACACACACACACACACACACACACACAACACAAGCACACCTAAAACACATCAATACACACACATACACTTACATTCTACAACTAACCCTACACTAAACTATACATACAGTACTATATATCAACTCGCCTTAACCCAAACCCTAATCCTAAGGTCCGTCACTATTGCACACTCACCTAACCCGCGCCCTAACCCTAACTCACTTAACCTGCCCCTAACCCTAATTCACCTAACCCGCGCCCTAACCCTAACTCACCTAACCCGCGCCCTAATCCTAACAACCACACTACTGCACACTTACCTGAACCCGATGAATAGATTTCCACCACAGCGCTGAAAATAGCAAAGCCACAGAACCGGCCAACCGAATTCTTTCCCTAGGAAAGAATTTGGTGTTCTGCGGCTTCGCTATTTTTAGCGTTCGCTCAAAACGGGTCAATATTAGAACATTCAAAGTTTTAAAACTTCGATGTTCTGATATAGACCCGATCTGGCCACCCACTTGGTGTTGGTAGCGTGTGGAAGTGAAATCTGTATCCTTGGGACACTATATTTAAAACCCATTTGTCCTGGGTAATGAGTTCCCAGTTTTTGGCCTGCCGACCAATCTTTCCACCTAAAGAAAGGAGCATTCAGTTGGGAAGTGCTTGGAAGTTTTAAAAGCAAGTAATTGAGACAGTTTTCCATGGGGGAGGGGGAGTCTTACTACTCCCAGATTTGGATGCGAAAAGCCCCCACTGCTTAGTCTTGTGTGTCCCCTGGGACTGAAACCTGGGGTTTCTGCTGTGTCTGGGTTTGGCTTGAGAAGACCTGGAAGGGGCTGGAAAGGACCAATTCTTAGAGGGCCAGTGCCTACTAAATCTAGGAGGCTGAACTTGTAAGAAATCTAACAGTTTGCATAGATTTAGCTTTATCTTTCATCTTAATAACTTCAGCTTTGTTGCCAAACAGGAGGTCCTGATTCAAGGGAACATCCAAACGTTTAGCTTTAACATGATCAGGCAAGATTGCTCATTAAGCAAAGCATGCCTTCTCAGCACAGACCCAGTAACAGCAGCCCTGCAAGAGGCCTCTAGTGAATCAAATCCACATTGCAAAGTATGTTTTCCAACCTGTTCAGCAGAATGCATTAAATCCTGTAATTCTTTATTTTCAGCACAATCAGGAATCATCATCATTTTTTGTTTAAGCAATCCAATAACATGTTGTTGATACTTTAAACATATGAAACTGGCAGTTTAAAGCCCTAATAGCCAAGGTTGCAGAAGTGTAAACCTTCTTACCCCATCTATCCAGCGCCCTGGAGTCTCTATCAGAAGGGGTAGGATTTTTAGCAGTAGAAGCCTTAATGCCCTTGGGTCCCTGTGAAATAGTCTCTGGATTTGCAATAAGATTTTTAAAAAGGAACTTGCGTGAATCAGGAACCCTGTAATATCTGTCAGGTTTTCTGAGAGCAGGAGGCAAAGAATCAGGGGCCAAACTAGATTCTGAAAAGGCATCATGAGCAATGTCTAGTACAGGAGGTATAGCTAAAGGCCTATGCTGAAGCAGAAGTAAGAAATCCCTAAGCCTCTTTTTTTGAATCAGAAAAATCCTGGCTTTCCCAGTGGAAATGCTCCCTTAGAGTATGTAATGTTTCACCAAAAGAAAAATCCTCTGGAGGGGAAGCAGAGAGAATGGAGTCCTCTGCATCAGAATCCTCATAAGTAGATAAGGGCAAATCCAGATCATCAGAAGAATCAGAAAAATCTGAATGCTGGTCAGAAGATTCATAAACAACTTCAGTCCTAGGTCTCTTAGAAGGGGGAGGTTGGCTTCCCCTGATTAGAGTTATAAGATCTTCAGCCATTCTTATTTGTTTTTTAGGCATAGACACCTGAGCATGCTGTCTGGGCATCAGTTTCTTAGGCATGGTTCAAGATTTAGGCCTAAATGAAGAGGGAGGTGTCGGTTTAATATGCAAGTCTATAGGCCTGAATACACCCTCAGAAGCCGGTGCCTGCACAGCGGCTCCGGACCCATCCAAGGTAGAGACATCCGCAGGTTCCACAGTTGTAGCATTTTGCGGCATACCGGACTCTGAATGGGTCTCAGTAGGGCCTGCGAATCAGAAGTTACGGATATCAGGGGCTACAAAAGCGCCTCACTGAGTATCGGTGAACTGGCGACTGGCTTAGGAGAAGCATTGTTGGCAGTTTTGGACCTAGGCAGCCTAACTCTTGTCTTTATCTTTGCTTTTTTTGGAATCCCGGTAGTCGGATAGCTAACTGATGACATTTCAGGATAATTAAACTAAGAACCAAAATATTTAGAGGCAAAAATATACAGACGACGTATAGTGCGCTGATTAAATAAAGCACAAAACTGACAGCAAGGTACCTTGTGATCAGGGCCTAGGCACGGAATACAGTATGAATGAAAATCTTTGTGAGGTATTTGCTTTCCACAAGTAATGCAATAATTAACTTTTACTGACATCGGTAAGGAGCAAGAAAAAGTTTCCCCAATGGGGTACTTAGCTTTAGTTGAAGACTTCGGATCTGAAACTCGAAAATGAAAATTTCAGGAGTCTGCTGACCGGCACTTGTGAACTGCTTCTGATTCGGGCACTGCACGGCAAGAAAAAAATGATGTAATGGCATCGGCTGCTTGTTTTATACCCCTGACATCATGAAAAAAGGGACAGCAACCGACGTAGGACCCAAGACTTTGTTAATCAGGCCAAATAAGGGCTACCTGCAAGCCGATAACCCAAATGTAATGACTGCAACAGTGAAACATGAAGAACATCATACATTTCTTAGACATCTACAACTATCCACTATCATACTGTTATGTCATAATGCAAAGCATTGAGCCTACATTTACACATGAACAGTTTACGGGTAAAGTAATTAATTACAGCACTGATAGCATAGATGGAAGCAAATGCATTATAAACTGTCTACAAACTAACAGAATTATGGTATTTTATTAGTTCTGCTATTTTGTTATGAAATACTCATACACAGTATCAAGGAAGGGAATACGTGATGCTGTCAAACTCTCTATATCAACTTGTCAGCTGCAAAGCTTCTGCTGCAAACCTCCTGTCTGTCATATGAATACTGTCAGGCAAGGAACTTTGGTCAGGCCCAGATGTACATGTATGTCCTGAACTAAACCCTGATTTTTTTACACCTCTATATCAGATTATTCATTCTGACACTGTACGTTTAAACTTTATTCTCTCACATATCAGGCAGGTAGAAAAACTTAATCTAAGTACATTTCATCACATTGCACATTTTTCCTCATGTGTGAAACACTTTGCATTCTATCACACAATAACTGCTGGAAAGAGAACAGTCTACATATATACAAAGAGTTTGTTAATTTCTAAGGGTAAGCCCCCTTATCTCATATGACTGGCCCCTACATATTTTGTAATCAGTGCCCTTCTTAGTATATTGCGACATTCAGTCCAGGCAAGGTCCAACAATACACTGCTATTATAAAGCTAAATCCTTGCGGTGCCATCTTTACCTGTAATGCAGATTTATCTATATTAGTGCTGCACAATCATACATATCCATGCTGTGCTTTAGGAAAGTGCGTGTGGGCCTCCACCATCTGGAATCAATACACTGATGCACAGCATGAGTCCAAAGAACATATTGTTACAAGTTTACGTGCATTTCCTTATACATTCACATTACTCTAATATAAATACAGGAAAATGCAAAATACAAAAGTGTCCTCTTTTAAAATTACGTGAAAAGATTAAACGAATTAGATGCGGACATTGAAATGCATGCGATGCTTCATTGCATTCACTGCCACACACTGATATTAAGTTTGTGATGTACTACGGCATAAGGGAATAGGACTGCTGTGATTACATGGTCTATGAATGCCTCCTGAATTTTGCAGGTGCTTCCCAAACAAGGACAATAACTTGGTGAAACCACTTGCAAACCAGAAAAAATGTACCGTCTTTTTGGTATATCTGAGCTTGTTTGTACCTGCCCACACATTTCAAGATGCAATTGTCTTTGCTTTGTTCACTGACCACTTCTGAAGTGTTTACAAATATCAGTAACCTGGTCTTGGTTTAAAATCATTCCATGCTGTCATGCCCATTCCACTGTAGCATGTCTGCCTAAGTGTCCACATCACATGTGTGCCCATCTTGCCCTTCCAGCTTCCATGTGTTGCTCTTCAGTGTTCCTTATTGATGTCATTTTACTCACATTATGCTTGAGTTTGCTTTCTTTCATGTTAAGGGAGCACACTGATATCTGTGTCCCACATGTATTTTATATGGCTGTATTCCAGATTTTTTTGTCAGTCATCAGAACCTCCCCAGAAGGGCTTACCATGAATCTTCCAGTCGTATTTCTGTCATACAGATAACCAGGCTGTCAGTTCTTTATATACCACTCAGCTGTTAGTATGAATATAAACTTCTTCCCCATACAGCAAATTACTGATGGCCAGCACTGCTGCACATAATGCAGCCTGACCACTGGTGCCTGCAGTACATTCACTATGTAGGACAGTTGTCACACTGCCAGCCCAGCTATCTGGAATCTTGTAAATATTTGTCTCATTTGTGAATATTGATATGGTGAATACAGAAATGTGCGTTATGTACTGAGCTTCAAGAATGTAACCACAGCATACCCTGCTGCAACATAGAAGATTAACTTTTAAAACTTACGAATAGTTGAGGTTAGGCTACTTTATAGCTGGACCATAAACAAAAGATATCATCTCTCAGTTTCAGTTCAGAAGCAGACAATGTCTAGAGCTAGAAGTTTTCTGTATGGTCTTGGGAGAAAAGTAATTACTAGGTCTAAAATGCAAAAGTGTTTTATTGTTTTACGACTTCCAAGATGTGAGTAAACATCTGAGATATGCATTTTAAACACAGACATGTTAAAGTTCTGTTAAGTTTCTGTTAAGTCAGGTGACAGAGTGATGTCATTCAAGCTGGCTCAGCAGTAATGTTGATATTAATTTGGGAAAACTCAGAGAGAGACTGTGGATTTTGTATTTTGTCTTGGACTTAGCAAGAACATTCACTCGTCACCATCTGCATTTGCCTTGCTAATAGTAAGTAACTAAAGTACAGTAATTTCTTTTAGATATAGTTAGAACTATAGTAAAGATTGGTTTAGATGTTTTCTGCATTTGACACGGTCCTGCAATGTGGTTTTAAAATATTTCCTGTGATTTGAAACTCTGAAGTAAATGTGTTTGTTTGCTGAGTGTTATCTTATTCTTTTATTATTTATTATTAAATATATTTAAACACATCATTGTGTCTGATATTTGTGAGACATATTTATGCTCTTAGTGTACTTGCATATGCATTTGGTGACACTGTACAGGTCACTCCTACTAGCCTGGTGCTTGGTCAAAATTACCATTGGGATTATTAGTAATATTACACAGTAGGACTGGACACCCTTTGTTAAGGGCCTAGAGTAGCTAAGAGTTTGGTGGCAGTGATAACTACCTTATAGTCTGTGCAGAAAGGGGCATAGCTAGTAAACCTGTGCCAGCCTTTCACACGCGTGTGCGTGTATTTGTATATAAACCAAATTTCAAAGTGTGTGTCAGCCACTTGGGCAGGGACACAAAGCACTGGTTAGACAGAGAGGGTGCTGGCGGTTTTGGCTTGGCCACTCGGCTGAGATCTCAACCCTATAGCTGTGCCAGTGGGGCATTTTACTGGGGGTCTAGAGAAAGAGAGAGAAACCAGCCCCAGACTGACTGCGATCTCTGTGTGCTCTTAAGAGAAATTGCATTTTACTGTGTGTACTTGTCATCCTCCCAGTGTGTACATCCCTCACTGTTGCCAGTGGTGAGGACTGTGGTGAGGACTGAGGCTCCTTGATTACTGGGCCAGTGCAGGGGTGTCACATATTAATTGGTGGAAAGTGGCAGGATATCCACATCACATATTAAATGGCTTGTAGTGGTGTGAATATTGAATTCCTGTAGCCTATGTACAGTGGTCACTGAAGATGTTTGTACTCTAAATCAGCCACACAGTGAACATTCAGAGTTTCACATCATAATAGTTTTATTTTTTTTTGTCAGCTTAGTTAGTCAGGGAGAGCAGGAAAGCATGTCATCAGAGGAGTATGGCAAACTGACAAGGAGCTAGTTGGCTGAGATGTGCCAGGTTACAGGTCTGGTGCATGTCAACCTGACTAAAGCAGACAGGATTGCAGCTTTTAATCACAGCTGCTTCGCAGAATAGCAACCAGGAGGACAAACAGTCTAGCCTTGGAGATGTACAACTCTCAGAAAATGGACAGCTGAACCTTTCCACAGAGAATTTAAAAATCTGTCTAGAGTTACAGAGACTTGAGCTGGAGGCCCAGCATTTGGAAATAGAAGCAGCAGAGAGACAGACAACTGAAGGCTGAGTAAAATGAGAAACTGCAGTGTCTAGAGGCTGAGGAGAATGAGACGCAGAGGCAACATGAAAAGGAGAGGCTGACTCTTTGCCAAGGTCATGGAGGTAATGGGGAAGAGAGTAACTGAACCCCAGAATCAACAAAGGTCAGTAAATTTCCTCCACAATTTACACAGAGAGATACAGTTTGATAATTTCATTCATATATTTGAAAGGGAAGTACATAATATAATGCTGACCAAGGGTTCTGGGTACAGTTTCTGACCCCCTTACTCCATGGCAAAGCTGTAACTTACTTCTAAATTGTCTGATACTCATTGCTTAAATTACAATATTGTAAAGAACTGTCTTTTAGAATGCTTTAAGTTAACACCTGAAGCTTACAAGAAAAAGCTTTGTGCGCATAGACACAGGGCAGATGAAAGTGTGTGGAATATGTTGCTAAGCACTTATTTTCATAGGTGGGTGAGTGAATGTCAGGTCACCATTTTTGAAAGGCTGGCAGACCTTCTGGTGAGGGAACAAGCCCTTAGCACTTTGCCTGAAGACATGAGAATCTGGTTAGCTGATAGACAATGCACTACTGTAGATGAGTTGAAGAAGTGTGACCTATACCTAGCAAGCAGGGCATCACTGCACAGAAAAGAGACACCCAGTGCTGCTCATGGGTCTAAGGGAACCCATGGTGGCCAGCCCAGACTGCCCCAACAGAGTCCACAGTAGCAGGAGAAGCCACTAGTCCAGGTACATGTTCAGGACCATGGGTTAAATGTTTTAAATGCAAACAATGAGGCCATGTAGCACATAGGTGTCCATGGATGCAAGGTGCAGAACAAAAGGTGGGAAGCCAGTAAGTGGGAATGATAAAATGCTAGCAGTAAGTTGTCTTGAGACAGCAAGGGTACCAAACTACCACAAGAGGTTATATCCTATCTTAGTAAATGGAAAAGAGGCCATTGCTAAGAGAGAGAGAGAGAGAGAGAGAGACCACCTCTGACCTAATCATTGTGAAGCCTGCAATAGTTACAGAGGAGCACTCCTTGCTTGGGCAGTCTACTCCAGTCAGAGCTTTAGGAGGGACCCCATTCCAAATACCATTGGCTAAGGTTCACCTTGACTGGGAGGGTAGAAAAGGAAACCAGCAAGTAGGTGTGTTTGAGGATATGCCTGCAGATGTCCTGATAGAGAATTATTTTGATAATGCAGTACCCCGTGTGCATGCTGTTACATGCAGTCAGGCTTGGAGATAAGCATGTGGGTCTGGTAGCCTGGGAAGATGCAGACAGACCACACACTTGCAGCCAAGACTGGTGAGGTGGTTACTTCAGGGAGGGAGCTTCCCTGTAGCAGTGAGACTGAAGGTGAGCCATAGCTGCTTGTAGGTACTGATGTTCCTTTGCACAGAGTGACTGCAAGGGCAGAGGTGAATAGTAGTAACCAGGCTGACAGTGAGGCACCGCTGTCAGAGAATACCAGACATCCTGTGGAAGGGGAGCTGGGAAGGGTTATTAAGAGAGTTGATACCGGCTCAGCTATCAGAACCTACATTACAAGGCCTGCGGGATGTAGCTAGTCAGGCACCCGATTCTCAAGGGAAGGTGGAATCTGTATACTGGGACAAAGGGTTACTGTATAGAGAGTGGACCCCTGAGGGAGGGCTAGAGGGTGAGAGAATACAGCAGTTGGTAATGCCCAGAGCCTAAAGTCTGGCACTTCTAGCCATAGCCAATGAAATTCTCTTTGCAGGTCATATGGGCATAAAATGTACAGAGAGATGTGTTATGCAGAACCTTTATTGGCCTGGGATTTCTAGAGATGTAACAGGGTACTTCAGGACCTGTTAGCAGTGCCAAAAGGTAGGCTAGGCAGGAGACAAGGTGAAAGCTCCTTTGATGCCTTTGCCTGTGACTGAGGAGCCATTTCAGAAGGTAGCTATGGATATTGTGGGGCCTCTGAGTATCTCAAGTTCCACAGGGAAAAAGTATATCCCAGTGGTAGTAGATTATTCTACCAGGTACTCTGAAGAAGTGGCTCTGTCCTCCATTGTGGCAGAGAAAGTGGCAAATGCTTTGATAGAGATTTTCAGCTGGGTAGGTTTCTCAAAAGATATACTGACTGACAGAGGTGCCAATTTCATGTCAGACCTGCTGGCTTGTCTGTGGAAGCACTGTGGGATGAAGCACCTAAAGTCCACACCCTAACATCCCCAGACTAATGGTCTAGAGAAGTTAAACTCTACAATCAAATCCATGCTACAGGCATTTGCAAACAAGTTTAAGAAGCAGTGGAACAAATATCTGACCCATCTGTTTGCTTACAGAGAGGTTCCCCAGGAATCCACAGTTTTTTCACCCTTTGAGTTGCTGTATGGGCATAGGGTGAGGGGAACTCTAGATTTGATTTGAGATGAGTGGGAGTGTGAGTGTGAATCCCACAAGGAGTCTGTTGTGGCATATGTCCTAAATCTCAGGACAAGGCTCAGGAAGTCATGGGCTTGGCCCAGGAGAACCTGGTAGAAGCCCAACAGCAGAATACAGTATGGTATGTCAGGAATGCTCGAGCTAGAGATATGCTGTAGGGCAGCAGGTAATGGTTCATTCCTGTCAGACACAACAAGCTGCAGAAAGCTTGGGAGGGACCCTACAAAGGGTAAGGAAGGTCAGTGATGTTACTACATGGTAAAACTGCTAGGCAGCAGGCAAGGGCAGAAATTGTACCATGTTAACATGATGAAAACTTACCATGATAGAGAGGCCCTTGTGCTGAGTATTTGCAGTGGATGGGAGGAGGAGTCTGAGGGGGATCTGGTGACTGATCTCCTCAGTGAGGCTTAAATGGACATCTCAGTGGAAGGGGTAGCAATGTCCCAGTATCTATCCCCTACCCAGGTTCAAGAATTTCGAGCAGTGTTACAGGAGTTTGGGGACATGTTCACTTGGAAACCAGGATGCACCCACCAGGTGCAGCACCATGTGGATACAGGACCCCAAAGGCCTATTAAGCAGGCCCCTTACAGGATGCCTGAGAGAGTTAAATAGACTCTGATGGAGGACATACAGGCAATGTTGGAACTAGGGGTAATTTCAGGAGTCCAGCAGTCACTGGGCCTCCCCAGTTGTGCTGGTACCAAAGAAAGATGGCAGCACCAGGTTCTGTGTAGACAACAGGAAATTAAATAGGCACAGAGTCAGATGCTTACCCATGTTTAGGACAGATGAAGCCCTATAACAGCTGGGTGGGGCTAAGTATTTTACCGCCACTGATCTTACCAAGGGTTACTGGAAGGTGGCCTTGACTCCCAGTGTTATAGCGAGGTCAGCCTTTGTGACTCCTTTTGGCTTGTATGCCTTTGGGATGAAAAATGCCTCCGTGACTTTCCAGATGCTGGTAGATCATATCCTAGCAGAAGCAGGAGATTTTACCCTTGCTTACCTAGATATTGCCATCTACAGCCATAACTGGCAAGAGCACCTTCAGCATGTCAGAGAGGTGATGGACAGACTACAGAGGGCAGGGTTGACCATTAAGCCCAGTAAGTGTCAGGTGGGTATGGCAGAGGTCTCCCACATGGGACATATAGTGGGGAGTGGTACAATCAGGCCAGAACCTGCCAAAGTGGAAGCCATTTAGGCATGGCCTGCACCTGTTACCAAAAAGCAAGTGAGGGCATTCTTAGGGACAGTGCGGTACTACAGAGAGTTTGTCCCCAATTACAGTACCATAGCTGCTCTCCTCACAGACCTGACAAGGAAATATAGGTCAGATAAGGTAGTGTGGACCCCAGCATTTGAGCAGGCATTCCAGAAGCTTAAAGGAGATTTGGGAAGACCCTCTGTGTTAGCCAGTCCAGATTACAGCAAAGAATGTGTTGTGCAGGTGGATGTGTCAAACCATGGGGTGGGGGCTGTACTTAGCCAGGTTTCCTCAAAGGGAGAACAGCAGCAAGTGGTATACCTCAGTCGTAGGCTCCAACCCAGGGAGGAATGCTATGCAGCTATAAAAAAGGAATGCTTAGCCATAGTGTGGGCACTGCAGAAACTTCAACCTTATCTGTATGGAAGGAAATTCATTGTAGTTACAGACCACAATCCCTAAAAAAAGGCTACATCAAGCCAGCCAGCAAAATGCCAAGTTACTAAGGTGGAGCCTAGGGTTGCAAGCATATATAACAGTGCAGCACTGCAGTGGGGTTAGCAATGCTAACGCAGATCTTCTCTGAAGTCAGGGAATGGGGTAAGGTATCCCCAGATAGGCTCGACCTTCTCAAGCAACATTTCTCAAGGTTCACTTGCAAAACTAGCTTGAGGTTTAGGGCAGGAGGGAGAAATGTCACACTGCCAGCCCAGCTATCTGGAATTTTGTAAATAATTCTATGTCATTTGTGAATATTGATAGGATTTATACAGAAATCTATGTTATGTACTGAGCTTCAAGAATGTAACCACAGCATACCCTGCTGGAACACAGAAGATTAACTTGCAAAACTTAAGAATAGTTGAGGTTAAGTTAGTTTACAGCTGGGCCATAAACAAAACTTGTTATCTCTCAGTTTCAAGTTCAGTAGCAGACACAATGTCTAGAGATAGAAGTTTTTTATGTTGTCTTGGAGAAAAGTAATTACTAGGTCTAAAATGTAAAAGTGTTTTATTGTTTTACAACTTCCAAGATCTGAGCAAACATCTGAGAGATATGTATTTTTAACATAGATATGTTATCTGTTACATTTCTGTTTAGCCTGATAACTGAATGCCGGTGACAAAGAGTTATGTCATCCAAGCTGGTCCAGCAGTAATGTTTGATATTAATTTGGCAACTCTTTCAGAGGGAGACTGCTCATTTTGTATTTTGTCTTGGACCTAGCAAGCACATCCACTCGTCATCACCATCTGCACTTGCCTTGCTAATAGTAAGTAACAAGGGTACACTAATTTATTTTAGCTATTGTTAGGAATACAGTAAAGGTCAGTTTACACATTTTCTGTACTTATTTGAGACTGTTCTGCAATGTTTTAAAATATTTCCTGTGATTTTTAACTCTGAGGTAACTGTGTTTGTTTTCCAAGTATTGTCTTGTTCTTTTATTATTTCTAATTAAATATATTTAAACATATATTTGTGGCTGATATTTGTGAGACATATTTAAGCTCAGAGTACTTGCATATGTATTTGGTGACACTGTACAGACCACTCCTAATAGCCTGCAGCTTGGTCAAAACTACCATTAGGATTATTAGTAACATTACACAGTAGGATTGGACACTCTTTGTTAAGGGCCTAGAGTAGCTGATAAGAGTGGTTGGTGGCAGTGTTAAATACCTTCTAGTCTGGGCAGTAAACCTGTGCCAGCCTTTCCCAGGTGTGTGTGTGTGTGTGTGTGTGTGTGTGTGTGTGTGTGTGTGTGTGTGTGTGTGTGTGTGTGTGTGTGTGTGTGTGTGTGTGTGTGTGTGTGTGCATGCATGTGTGTGTGTGTGTGTGTGTGTGTGTGTGTGTGTGTGTGTGTATATATGTGTGTGCACAAATCAAATCACAAAGTGTGTGTGTGTAAAGTACTTAGGCAGGGACACGAAGCACTGGTTGGACAGAGGGTGCTGGAGGTTTTGGCTTGACTACTCAGATGAGATCTCAACCCTATAGCTGTACAAGTGGGGAGTCTTATTGGGGATCTGGAGAAAGAGGGAGAAACCAGCCCCAGTCAGACTGTGATCTCTGTGTGATCTTGCACTTTACTGTGTGTGTGTACTTGTCATCCTCCAAGTGTGTACATCCCCCACTGTTGTCAGTGGTGAGGACTGAGGCTCCTTGATTACTGGGCCAGTGGAGGGGCATCACAATGGTCACAGTTGAATGGCTGTAGGCCACTGCTGTCCAAATCTTGCTATTTGTGCTGATTTTAACAGAACCATCAGTGAACCAGGCTCTCTCTCTCTCGGTCTCCTGTAGCCAGCTGATCAAAGGCAGGTGCTTTGGATACGAGTGGCTTCAATATTTTCTGATGCTTTTGCTCATTGGCATCTGTGTCTTCAAACAAGTCAAGATAATTAATGTTACCATTCTGACGCACTGGGTACAATATTGTCTCACTGTTGTAAATATCATTGTCACATCTGTACAGTTGAGATGCGTGTGACAAATACCTTCATCATGGGATCAGCACACAACCATGCCCGGAGAGGTAGTTTTGTTATTCCTTCAACATGAAGCAGGGCAGGCGTACATGGCTAACACATTGCTGTAGGGGGCAAAATCATACTTGTTTTCCAGTAAAAAAAACTCCTAATTGCCACTTCTAGCTACTGCAGTCTTTTTGCCCAATGAATGTATTATACATTATTATGAATGGTCACTTTGAGAACAAGTGGTTGTTGAGGGTCTACTGGATCAAACCCTAGACATTGTCACATGTCTTGGTTTTGCTGAATACTGTTTGCTGCTTTAGACTCCATGGAACATCAGCCTTCTGTTGTATTACATGGTATATGGGGCATAAAATCAGTCCAATATGGGGCACAAATGCTCTCCAGAACCCCAATGATCCTAGAAAAGCTTGAGCCAATTTCTTCACTTTTGGTTAGCAGTTTTTTGCATGCTTTCTGTCATTGCAGAGTACATATCCCTGAAGTGGCACTCAAAACGTATACTGTCTGCATCACATGGCTAAGTCCAAACTTGCAGGAAATGAAAAATAAAATTCTCCACAATGGTCAATTTCAGGGACAGCAGCTGCCAGTGGCAGAAGTGGTACAACTTTACCCAGTCCACTGTAGTCTACTATGGTCATTTTGCCCGATCCATCAAAGTTTTTCACTGACCATATTGGACTGTTGAACAGATTTAGTCAGTTCAGTTATACAGATCTTCAACAACTCTCAAGACTGTTTTCAATATCTCAACATGTCTGTCAGACATTTGATACTGTACAACACTCATTGTCACTAGCAGTGGCATATTAATTGGTTCCCACTTAGCTTTATAGCCTTAACTGCATTGACAGGTCAGTGTCACACCCAGAGCTTGAAGGGTCCTACTGTATAGTCTGTACAGTTTTCATTCCAAGTATATCTTTGCCTAAAATGTGTTCTCATATTGGGGTCTCCAAAGGATATTTAAGCCTCATTTCTACACAAGTAGGTTTTGCACCTCTGTGCTCGTCAGTGTCTATGGACTACCCTCATAATTTTCAGAGGCTTCCTGTAAAAATGATTTCAGATCCTTTGTCTACTAATGTCAGGACATGCTCAGATACGTAAGGGCATTGGTCTCCAAATGTAATTGTTTGCAATGCGCCTCTAGTTACTGCACTTTGTATGGGCTTGACTGCGTTTTTGAGCTATTCTTCTCTTTTACTTTTACTTCTGGTCCTTTCACCATTCCCCAGTTTCCCCTGTACCTTTTCTTTAGAGTATTTTCAACCTGAGTTGGACCCTGTGTGTGTCTGCCTGTGTATGTGTGTGTATAAAATGCCCCTGCTGGAGATGACAGGATGGTTAGTTAACCTATTCAGGCTCAAACCCCGTACCTTGATTACAGAAAACTAGAGCCTGAATCCTCTAGGACAACTAACATCAGCAGGTGCATTTTCAAGGATTGTCGAGTTTCTGTGCATTTACAAGGAACGATGAGTTCTACTGCATTTTCAAGGAATGTTGAGTTTCAAGAGAATAGAAGTTCACTTTTGCTCATGTTAGGGCTGTTTTCATTGTGAAACAGTTTTGTTAAGCAAATGGCCATCATCAGTATCTGTGTTATAAAATTTGAAAGCAGTGTTAGTAGCACAACAGGTAGCATATTTGCCTTTGGTGCAAAAGGTTGTGGGTTCTGCTCTCAAACCATGTAAATGGGGTGCTGATATTGCAATGCCTTTTAAAGTGGGTGGAGGTGCTGCACTCCTGACTGTGTTCTCCTTTGGATGAGATGCATAGTGACTATGAACCCGTTGTTAATTTTACAGCAATTCCCTATTGCAATATTACCAGCTTATCATTTTTTTTCTTTTTTTTTTAACGTAACATGGACAATTATATTCTTCAAGGGTAGCAGGCACTGAATTTGTACATGAAACACAAAGTTGTTTGCCAGCTGCAACCTCTTCATTCCTTATAGATCTCTTTAATGTGGAATTATTCAGATGATTTACTTCTGCACAGATTGTGTATATCAACTGATGTTGGTGGATTGCAAAAACAGATGTTTGGGTGGCCTGTCATGGTTGAAATGTTCTGAAAAGGGTTGTTTTTTTTTATTATTGGCTCATACGTTTTTTTAATTCCTTACTGGAAAAATGTTCAAACTTATACATTTAAAACACACACTAACAAGTGCTGCTGTATTATACAAGTCATAATTTAATACAATCAGGTCTGTGCATCAAAGAACACATCCATGCATGGTCATAAATATGTGCGCAAGGGGCCTATAATTTGAAAACAGCCCAAAGGTAAACAATCTGCCACTGGCCAGGTACATTTTCTTTGAATGTGGGTTTTAACGTTGTTTCAATGAAGGTGAGTTCTAAGGGCAGAGAAGTCTTACTGTCCATGCCAAGTCTGTTTTCAATGTGAGACCATATTGTTTTGTTTAGCAAATGGCTATCTGTGTTTGTGCTGGAAAACTTGAAATAAGAGTTTTAAATAGCTAATAACAAAAGTTAGTACAGCAATGTCCAGTGAAGCAATAAAGCCATGGATAAATTTGAAATAACTGTCCGTTTAATAATTGAAATAACTGTCCGTTTAATAATTGAAAGACTCCAAGCAGATAAAAACAGAAGCACAGCAAACACAAGAACATTTCAAGCACTACGTTTTCGTTTAGAATCAGATGTGGGCCATATCTAATTAACACTCTTTTTATAACAGAAAAGTAATGACATCACAAGTAAAACTGACCAATTAATAGTAGAAATGCATGAATACAATTTAGTTTAAAATGTTGGATGAATGAATACCTTTAGATTTAAATAAAATCAAAACATGTCCTTGTTATATTATAAATTTAAAATACCATGTTAAATAAATATTGTTTAAAAAATGTATTAAAAAATATATTTTAAAAAATGTAAAGGAACAATTCATCAACTTGCACAGTGCAACACATTAAAAAGCAGTTTTGTGTACTGGTAAAAAGATGAACTACAGCCCTTAAATAAATATATTCCACATAAAAAATACATTTATCATTTGTATTGAAATAAAATGTTAGCCGCGGTGATGCAGCAGTAACGTTGTTGCCTCACAGCACGAGGTTCTCCCGTTCGATTCTCGGCTGGAGTGGAGTGTGGGGAGTGCCTTCTGTGTGGAGTCTGCATGTCGTCCCCGCAGTTGGGTGGTGTTCAAAAGACATGCGTGAACATGCGTGCCTTAGTTGAAGGTTGGACGTCGAGCTGGCACCTCAGCGTTTATGAAAATCTACTGCCAATCATTAGCGGACCAGAGTTCCGCTATGGCGACCCCAAACGGGAAAAGACAAAAGACAAACATTGAAATCAAATGTTCATACTAATGATATGGCCCACATCTGATGAAGTATTCTAAATGAAAATGTAGTGCTTGAAATGTTCATGCGTTTCCTGTGTTACTGTTTTTATCTGCTTGGAGACTTTCAACTATTAAATGGACAGTTATTTTGAATGTATCCGTGGCTTTATTGCTTCACCGGACATTGGTACTACCTTTTGTTATTAGTTTTACATATCTCCATTGTAGAAGTAAAGAAAAATATAGTCTACACACTGACAAGTTTGAATAGTGTTTAGAACTGGAGAGAAATAGCCAAGTACTGGGACACTGGAGTGGCCGAGGGGGTCCTGACCCATTACTCTGCCTAGGGCCACATTTGACCATGATCCAGCTCGGTCTAACATCTGTTTCTGGTTTCTTTTGAACATGCTGTCTGTTGACATTTGCCCATCATGACTTTCTTTGCTCCTTTACTTCTATTAATTTTCCCAAATTAATTAATATTTGAACTACATCCAAACTTGCTATCTAACACTGCCTCCAAGAGCGAACATTAACTATTCCCTCCAGCACACAGGTGTAGTTTTATTAATCCATTTCTAATGGCACAGGTCAGTACCTGTGAATCAGGGCCACTCTCTGTCTTCATTGCTCTACTCAGATCAATATCTAATGAAAAAGCAACAACTAGCATGGTCATCTCCCCTATCTGCTTTAGTTTTCCAAACCCTATGTTCACCAGAAATTTCACTGTCATCAGGACATGCTAGGACAAAACGCAGCTGAAGCCAAACAAAGTTTGAAGTTTTGTCCCACCTGGATCTAATATGTTAAAAATATGCTGTAAATGTGGATGACATTCTAAAATAGGAACATCTGTGCATCTCATCCACATGTAATTAACACTGCATTTCCGCCTGTATACCAAACTTGGAGGAACCAGGTTAATAAAGTGTCTTCTGGATTTTATCTGTCTGAATCGCATTCAGTAACTGTATTTGCTCTAATTTTTGTCCATGTCTGTGACAAACTCCCATCTCCAGCATTAATACCTTTTCCTCCATCACAGGACATGTTTTTGCTAGTACAGCCCCAAACAAATCGTACTTATCACATTCATCATCTTCATAGGTTCATAGGTTCTGGACCCCTGTCTAGCAGGGCGACTGGCGTGATCCCAGGGGGGGTGAATTTTTTTTCCGTGTATGTTAAGCAGAGATGCGCCTCTGAGTAGGCGATATTGAAAGTATAGCTGGCTTTTTTTTTTTTAAAAATAGGGGCAAGCATCTGTTTCTGTAAGGCCCTTTTGTAGAGTATCATCATTTGGGGATTCAATATATAATGGCCCCCCAGTGTTCTGCAAACTTTGTTAACCAGAGTCCCTAGTGTGACCTGTACTTCAGAGTAGTAGCAAGAAAAGAAGAGCCCCCAGGACTGAAATAGGCTGTGTGGACCACCTTACCTTTATCCATGGCTCTGGAGACTGATTCAAAGAAGTCAATCAGGGTCAGAGAGAGAGATGGACCCTTCAAAAAACCCACTGGGGGGGGGGGGGTCCAGTGTTTGGTTGCCAATGTCTTTGTTTTCCAGTTCCATGATATGACGCATGCCCTGCAGATTGTAAGATGTCCAGGCTGATGGGGCGGGGGACGGAGGAAATCCAAGGTGGATCTTATGATGGACAATCACCTTCCTGATGGCTGGAATGAACTCTGGGCTGCACACAAATGCTGATACTATAGCTCTGTAGGGGGGTTTCTTCATCCCCTCCCACATTGCTGTATTGCTTTTGTATAATTCAAATTGATAAAAATATCAATTTATTTTGTGCTTCCGCTGGAGTCTTTCTACTTTTTTTTTCTAAAGCATCTCTGTCTAAAGGGTGTTTATGTTCAAGTTCTTTACAACGGTCTTCTAGTAAAATAATTTTTTTTGTGAGCTATTATATTTTATGTTATAAGCAAGTCAAGGATTTTGAAAATATCTAACTTATTGCTCTAGCCCTGGATTAATCTTCTTCCCTTGTTTATCTAACTTTATATCTGGTAAAACTTTTTCTACATCATCTAGCTTTACATGTTTATTAAAGACTGTCCACTTTATAAAAGATGGTGATATTTTACTTAAAACCTCTGCTAAAAAGGTCCACAAACCAGAGTTAAGACCATTCAGGGAATTTATCTGTAAACAATTTTCCTTTGTCTCTTGTTTCTTATCTGCCTGCTTCTTCCTCCCAAGGAGAGCCATAACTACGTGTTGTGGTGTCCAGTGCAATGTGACACCCCCTTCCTCAACTCTAATTTGAAGAGTAGAAAAAACTGAGCTCAGGAGCAAAAGTAAGGTTCTTCTTTCTAAATAACTGCAGCAAACCCCTTGCTACAAATGTAATAAGCAGCTTGCTATATTCTAAATACCATACATGGTGCACTGAAACAGAAGCATTCGTGGAAAACTGCAATCTCTGGGCAGAATGTCTGTCAATTAGGATGATGTTACGAATGTAGATTTGTCTATGCCATCTACTTCTTGCAGGATTACCAAAAAGTACAATCCACAGAACCAACCAAGACAGCAAGTAGTGAAAAAGCAGCTTTAATTAAAAATAAATTAAAAGGTGAGCGCTTTCATGCCCAACTGAGCACGTCTTCAGACCAATGTTGTTGTTGGTTTCTTGCAGGATTAACCTTATTATACAAGGTAGACAGTTAAGGTCTTGAAAGGCTTTCTCTCTCTTCAAGAGGTAAACAAGTCAGTAGCATCTGTCCCAAAAAGATGAGTATTATCCAAAGGAGCACTTAACAACTTGGCATTAATATCCTCAGGAAGAGACTGTAGATGAAGCCAAGAATAACATCTCATGACAGACCCAAAAGCCATGGCCCTAGAATAGGCATCAGCAGCATCATAGCTACACTTAGGAGTGGTGAGCCACTTAAGCAGAACCTAAAAAAGATAAGGCGGAGGATTTGCCATCAGAATCAGGGAGGGCAGAGATAAATTAACAAGCCTGTGCTACCAAGGTCAGAGCATACCTGGTCATATGAGTCTGGTAATAGCTCTAAGGGCCAAAGTAGAAGCAGTGTAAACTTTCTTGCCAATTCTCTCCATTGCCCTGCTTTCCTTATCAGAAGGCAAAAGTTTGGAAGAGGGCAAAAGTTCAGAAGGCTTTTCAGAAGAAACTAATCCATGGCAGATTAGCAGAAGGACATTTAAATAAAAACAGACAATCCTCAGGAACCTTATAGAACCTATCAGGTTTTTCAGGAGCAGGAGTCTAAGAATCAGGAGACTTGGAGGCAGCAATGAAAGTATCTAACAAGGTAACCAACACAGGAGCAACTGCCAATGGTTTAGGAGTACCCACCTGAAGCAACTCTTATCTTCTCTGAATATCGAACAATTGAGAAGAATCCCACTTAAAAGAATTCCATCATTCTAGCAATTATGCCGCCAAAGGACAATTCCTTGAAAGGAGAATCAGAGTCAACAGACTCCTCTGCATCAGAACCATACGCCAAAGATGAAGGCATCTGTGAAGAATAGGGCAAAGACCCCTCACCAGATGAGTAATCTTCATCTGAGGAATCTGGTTCCCTAAACCATTCAGAAGGGGCACAGTTCCAAGTAGGAGCGGGTACTGAAAACCCTTGAGGAGGCCTTCAGGACCATTAAGGCAGAGAATTAGCCCTAAATAAGCTCCTGCCATTCCCTTTGAGGATCCTAGGACAAGGTGAAACATGCTTCAGTTTTTGTCATTTCGTAGAAGGTGCATCAGCCTTAAGACCAGAGATTCCAACCCCTGGTGAGACTCAAGAAGAGAACCTGGAACTTCCTCCCTGACAAATATCTGCAGAATCCCTCTAGGAGCCTCTGAGATAATCAACTGGAGTTTCCCCTCGACATCTGGAGCAGACTCCAGCAAAGCCTCAAAGGACTTGTGAAAAAATGGATCCATGCCTACCTCCAGCAAGGTCACGGCAGAGGAATCCAATGGAAATGCTGAATGACCTACAGAGCTATTACCTGTTTTAGAGGGGTGTCTGGTGGAGGTTGGACAGCCAAAGAATCCGGCTGAAACGTCTCAGCCTTCTTACCAATTTGGAGTATCTTTAGGTTAAAGCATTCAGCCATTGTACCCTGGGCTCACTGTCTAAGATAAACAGCCAGGGAAGATAAACAGCTTCAGAGTGTCTTAGGCAGGGATGCCTTACAGATACTACAAGAGGTATGGTCATGGGAAGCTCCCAAACAAAAATAAAAAAAACACTGATCATGACAATCCTTATGGGGAATCTACCTCCCACCGTGACATTTTCTCCTCTTGGATAACATGAACTCTAGGTAGTGATAAAAAATACAAGACTAAGAAGGAAACTTTTAAAAGAAAAAAAAATAACCCCAGTGGGACACTTATCTGCTCTTCTAAGAGGTCAAAACAGTAACAAAACATTCAAAACAACTGGCAGAAATGGAGTTTGAGATGGCGGCAAAAGAAGTTGGTAGTTGCATCTGTACATCCCCATTATGCCTCTTGTTCTGACAAGGAGCACAAATAGGATGTACGGCACAAACAAAATCCTTTTCAAGCTTTTCAATGCCAGTCAAGCAACAGGCTGCCCCAGACAGGACATCCCTTCTTTCAAGAATACTAACAGTGATATAGAAGGATCTCAAATGGTACTGGGTTAAACAAACCACTCACAATCCCCAACAAGCACAATATACTGCCTAAACTACATAAACAAAACCTACAGTTAGAATGAGTGGAAGGTGCCCTTTAGCTTTGAAAGCTGCCCTTGAGCTCTGAAAACTGCCCAGTCACTGAGTCAGGATCCCAATAACTTAGGCTACTACAGCAGTGATCTAAAGTTAAATATCTAGAAAATTTACTTAGTAGAATTTCTTTTCAATAATAAATTGAAAACACAATTACAATCTGCATCTCAACTCAGCAGCCAACATAACATAAAACAAAATAAGCGAGTTACAGAACTTAATTTAAACATAAAAATTGTTCTTCATGCAGTTATAGTTTTCTTATAACGCTAATGAATGTTACAAAATATGTACTCATATTAAGTAAAATGTGATATCGTGCAAAATGGCTCCTCATTAGTTTTTCAACAAGTACAACAAACAAGTATTTTCACCAAAACAGTACTTCATCACAATTGTGCTGCTAAAATACCATATTCGCCTATAAATCTATACCAGCTTGGTTAACAGTTACCAATACATTCTGCATGGACAGGGTTAGCAATGACTATTGCGTTGTCTATGTGTTTATGGTAATATGTCAGTCAATGCTTAAAGATGTAATATGAAGGCTGCAGAGATAAGGAGGATGCTGTGGCCAAGTGTGCTGAAGGGTTGATGCCCTAATATTGCATTACTTTTTTGTGTGGTCATTATTTCTGTACATCATACAGTATTTGGCAAGAAAACCATGCAAACACAAATATTGCTGTAGTATATAGTAGCGCTTACCAATAATTCGTGGTGGACTGAGTTTTGCAATGGCTTGAGCAAACGGCATGATCAAGGACTGACAATATAGATTATTCTGCATCACCGGACATTCAGGGAGTACAAGAAAAATTGTACAAGCTTCCTTGTGAGGTGGTGTTTCCAAAAGAGCTGGAATCAACTGTTGCTGCAAACTAAAACGTATCTAAAGAACAAAGCAAACAAAAATTATAGTAATAGCTGAATGACCATTTGTCATCATCTGCTAATGAATTCTGAGTCAGTTTAGATCTTAGCAATTATACAAGAATATAGCTTTGAAAATGCTAACAGTTATATGCATAGTAGTCATGAATACAGCACTGCATAAAATGAAAAAATATGGATTCCTATCATAACTTAAATTAAATAAATGCACGAACCATAACATTTTGATCCTAAAAGATGGAATAATAAAAAAAAAAAATTTATGTAATCACAAAAGAATGGAACTATATTTTATGCAGGGAGGCAAGTCTTCCTACACCCCCCTACACACACACTTTTCCTGCTTATTTTATATACCAACATGCCTCTCAAAATACAGATTTTCACAGGATGTCCAGATTTTTGCCTCATATGTTTGGTCCTTTTTTTTATAAAAGTGTGGTTTTCCGGCAAATTAGTAGCAAATCATTACAGACTGAAGTTAGAAAATAATGACAGACATTTGAGTTTCAGGCTTCATACCCTTCAGAAAATTCATGCTAATGAAAAACCTGTTATTCTATCAACTTTCTAAGTTTGTAAGAGCAATATTTAAAAAGAATGTTCCTATTTTTGGGCCTTTGTCTCACTTTTATTTATGGCTTTGTCCACATTTCTTGCTCAAAAGGTTGAGAGGCATGACAAAGTGGGATCTTGACGCTAAGCTACAAGTGATCTAGCTGATCAAAAACCTAGTACGAACCTATAAAGAAAGTCACCAGTTTCTGGGCTGACAAAGTCAGAGCTACATTTTGAGCCAAAAACGGGACATCTGAGAGGTGTGTTCCCCAGACCTGGAACCATCTACAGAGATGATGGGGAATCAATCATTTCTTCCTCTGTGATGGGGGGGCACATTTCAGTGTATTCCAAGTGCCGCTTCCATTTTTACTTCCTACTAGACCTCGGGATGATGGTGTGATGATTGGGGAGAGATGGGCGAAGGCTGCCAGCCTAGTCAAATAGAATTGGATATATGATTCTGGCATTTGTAAATAAATGTAAAATACAGGCATGTTTCTAGAGTATAAAAGAATATTGTAAAATGTGGAACTGCAAAATATGTGACAACATTGCACTTTACTGGCCCAGTGAAGCATGTTGTGACACTTTCATGTTAGAATTTGGCTCCAGTGCATCTGGATGAAGGTTTCATGCCCATTGTTTTAAGGCTAAAGTTTATGACCAGAATTTAGATGTGGAATGTGCTTTATTGCTCTGGTTTCTGTTAGACTATACATGTGAAATGACTTATATTGTTGTAAGTTTCTGTGCAGGTGTTAGATTGCTAAATAATGCAGTTTGTGGCCTGAGAACTCAGACCAGGTGTTAAGACGATGCAATATGAATATTGGGAAAACCTAAGTGGCAAAAATGATGTAATTTGGGAGGGCCTTAGAGACATGCTTGTTAGTAATGTTTAAATACTATTTCTCACAAGAGACAGAGCATTTTGATCTTGATATCCAACTTATCATCAGCACTCTGCCTTATGCTCACATGTAAGTTTTAGCACTGTGATTTCCTGCAGGAATAGTTAAAGCTAGTAAATATTAATTCGGTATTTTTCTTTGAAATCAGACCTGTCCTACTGTATTATTTTAAGTTTTTGTGTGATCTGTGAGCTATTAGATATATCTGTGATGTAGACGTTTTGTCTTGTGTTTTAATTATTTTTTATTAAATATTTTTAAAACCTTCTACCTGTGGCTGGTTTGTGTAGAGATAAGCTCTAGAGTACACTGCATATTTATAGAGGTTATTGTAACAGGCCACTCTAAAGTAAGCCTGGACTGTTAGTCACATTACCATTGGATAATAATATTGCACAGTAATAATTGGACACCCTTTTAAGGGCATTTTAGTAGCTGATATTATTAGCTGGGTGGTGGCAGTAATTACTACTGTATGGTCTGGGTAAAGGGGCACAGCTGGAGAATCTGTGTCAGCCTTTCCCAGCAGTGTCTATGAAGTTGTATAAATACTTATCTCAGTGTGTGTGTGTGTGTGCGCGTGTGTGTGTGGTATGTCAGCTACTTGGCAGGGACACGAAGCACTGGTTGGACAGAGAGGGTACTGGAGGTTTTAGCTTGCCCAGCTAGGCTGAGATCTGGACCCTATAGTTGTGCCAGTGGGGAGCCTTATTGGGGACCTGCTGAGCAAGGGAGCGACCAGCCCCAGACCGACTGTGATCTCTGTGTGCACTTAAGGGAAATAGTACTTTACTGTGTGTATTAGTTATCCTTTCCTGTCTTCTAGGAGACAACCTCCCTGGTGTTAGTGGTGAGGATTGAGGCTCCTTGATTGCTCGGCCAGGGCACGGTCATCACAGATGGGTCTGAGGATAACCTGTAAAGAACTACATAGTTGTGACTCATCCTGCAAAGGGCCTTGAACCCTCTATCTTTATGAAGAGGCAATGGATGGCTAAAATGTCTGGCAGAGAAAGTCTCCTAAAATGCCACATACACCCTTGAAGATACTAAAGTTATTACTCTCTTTACTAATGCTAACATTTTTAAACACAGTTTTAACTTTAATAAAGAAAAGTTTGGCAGCTTCAATAGTGTGTGGTACTCTAGTATCTTTTTGCTGATATTTAAAGACGCTATGGTGAATTTATTACGCAAAAAGAAATGAAGTGTCCTGTTGAGACAAAAGAAAAGAATGCCAAATGTAGGACACTTCATTTTGGTTGTTGTTGAGACAGACACCAATGCCATGCTTGGCACAAATAAGACTATCCCTTATTGTCTGATGCCCAATATTTTTCTTCTGTCTGTCCAAGTCAGGATGAGAAGTGTGCATTTCTACTACCACATTACCTACCTTTTTCAATTTTTTTCTTTAAACTTTCCTTTCCACCTCACACCTTCCCACAAGTCATAGAAGATTCTTATTATTTTATTTGTTTATTTGACATTTGTTGACCAGGTTAGTCTGACTGAGTAGAAACCCTTTTTCAGTGGAGAACCAGGGAGAAAAGCTCCACAAGTATTACAAAAAAACAAAACAAATTACACAAAGTCATAAAGCATTTAAAAAAGTATAACAATCAAGGTAAAAACGGTTATACAGTTAATATATGAATGTATTAGCATATCAATCCAGGGTTAAGTAACAAAATGAAAATGTGAAAATATACTGCAAATATACCACTACAAAACTAAAGGCCTTTGTGAAGGAAGCAATAAGCCCCTACACCTCCCCCCATGTAGGCATCTGCCCCTTACCTTAATTCAGTCTACTCTGAGACCAGTCTCTTGGCAGCTTAACAATTTTTGCTAAACTGGTTCAGCAGTTAAATGCAGACTGATTTAATGTATAACAGTCTCACGTGCACACTCTCTCACACTCTCTCATGCACGCACGCGCACACACACGCACACGGACACACAAACATGATACACACAGACACACACACACACACTCGTGTTCAAACACGTAGACACACACACAAAGTACACAGTATATACAAACAATATCCCACAAATACTCCAGTATATATTTTCCTGGGTCTATATTAGGAAGTCGAATATTAAAAAGAGTGAATTGCTCTTATATCTACCCCTAATAACCGAAACCACAGAATGTCAAACGTTCGGAACAGCAGTTTTTTTCTCAGGGAAAAAAATTGCTGGGCCACTGCTTGGACTTTGCCATTTTCTCCACTGTGGTGCAATCTCAGAGTTGGTATATTTAAGTAAAGAATTTGCCCCCACTTTATTTTGTCTGTGGATTTGTTGTGTGTTTTCCCTGGGGAAAAAAATTGCTGTTCTATATGTTCGACATTGTGTGGTTTCGGTCATTAGGTGTCGATGTAAGCGCATTCGCTCTTTTCATCATTCGACTTCCTAATATAGACCCATTTTCCCTACTGGTATAAAACTGTTCCCCTGTACCTCTTTTTTTTTTTTAATCTTTGTAACTGATTCCATCATTCCTCTATCTCCTGCTCCAGTTGTCGACATGAATTCAAGGCAAAATTATCCATTCATCCAAAGCTATTGAGTCATACAACTTCTATAATGACTACATGAGCAGTCAACACCATTCTAGAGTTTACTAGGCAAGTATGGAATGGAAGCAGAATGCTAGGCCTTTGTCCTGTATCACATACATACTGCACACAGACGTGTGGACAAATTTAAGTCACTAATACTAGCCAAATCCAGCCCAACATGGAATGCTTCATCATAAGTAATTAATTTCATAAACTTTTTCATGGAAATCTGATGCTTTTGTTAACTGTGCTTATTTTTCATAAAGCTCTGTTCTCATCTGCAGATTTGGACAGGATATCTTTGGGCACCTTTATACTTCAGAAGATTAATAAATGCATTAAAAATAGTAAAGGCATATTATACTGAACTATTCCACCTGCATCTTTCACTCAGTGAGCATTACGG
The DNA here is from genome assembly GCF_019279795.1 of Protopterus annectens. Lineage (NCBI taxonomy): Eukaryota > Metazoa > Chordata > Ceratodontiformes > Protopteridae > Protopterus > Protopterus annectens. The sequence continues at coordinate 1,126,449,887 of NC_056728.1, forward strand.
AAATCATAGCATTGACTTCATAAAATGTTAGCAAAGGGTCAAAAAGACATACTTTCTTACCTTACACAGCAAATTTGCAAAGCAAGACTTTATGTAATTATTAATAAGAAATATTGTACAACTGTAATTTATTAAATTTAGGACCACAAAACCAAGGTCAGTAAGTATTCTGGGCACAAATAACAAAATTGAGCTTAAATCACTGTGTTAGAGCTGTATTTTATTTTTATTTTTAAAAAGCTGTTGAATTATTAATACTTTTGTATTCACAGAGTCACATCTTACATGCATGTCCTAATTTGTTTGCAGTTACTACATAACTTTCACTGTACAGATCCGTAATGTACACTGTGCAGAATTTTTATGCTGCTTTTTAAGCAGCAGTACTTGAAAATGCATTTTGATTCAAACTGTTTTCCTGACAAAAATGGCAAACAAACCATGCAGTCTGTGCAGGCGATAACCATGGGAAGAAAGGTTTGCTTTCCTGTTAGTATACATAGTTACCAGAGCCATATGAAGTGAGGGACTTTAGGGGATTGCCACCCCAAGTGCTAGACCGTTGGGGTGCTGAACAGTTTCCCAACTAACAAGATATTAAGCATTCATGAAAGACAGTTTGTAAACTATCAAAATGTTTTATTTCAAAGGTAACAAGTTACCAGGTTGCTACATAACTGCTTTGTGCTACATTAAAAAGTATGTCTGTTTACAAACTATCAGTAAGCAGTCTCCACTGCTTAAAAACAGCATGGTGGTAGCCAAATGGTATATTGCCTGGGGCACTAAACTCACTTGCTACAGCTTAGACAGTTACTTTAAAAAGCAACTGTTAAACTAGATTGAATTGCTACAGGAATTTGTTTATGATCGAAGGTTAACATGTTTGTTGACTCTTACAAGCTTATGGCCAAGACCACCATCAAAAAGCTTAACCACCACATGACCCACTCCTGTTGAGAAATTAATGATGCCCCCACCCCCCACCCCCATTATGTACAGTTTCCCCTACATATCCCAGGTGAAAATTTGTAATAATCCACCTGATCGATCTTTAAAAGCAGCATGCTTCTCAGTAGCGCTAAAGGTTCTTCACAATTTGGGGGGGGGAGGGGGCAACAGAAAGAAATCATAAAACATTCCAATGAGAGATGAACACTAAGCTTTTAATCCTGAGCTGAATCTCTCATTCTCCATTTGCCTACTGTGGTACTCTGGGTAAGTAATATGACTACACAGTATTCCTGTGCCTATACTGAGAACAGGTTTCAAGCAAATCTGCCCTCTTGGCTAAATAAGTGACTAAATACATAAAATAGATTTGTCTACAGTTTTACCTTGTTAGCAATCCAAGTTTTTTCAGTTAGTTTACATAATGTTCGCCTTGCAGCTTGCAAATCCACACCAAGATCTGCACTGCAGACTTCCAGGCTATCAGGAGTCCTACAAAACAGCAGATTTTCCACAGTTAATATGTTGGTAACTTGCCTGTGTATTTTACAGTATTTTAAGTCACTGCAATTTCATATCATTAATGCATCAGTATACAGACTCCCCTATTTAATGGAGACTTTTCAATAGGTCCATGGAACCAAACGACTTTACTTAAGCTTTCAGACATGACCGAGACATATATAGTTTTATATGATTACATTAATATTCGCTGACTCTTCTCATCCATGTTGTTTAGTTTGTCAGGCTGTTTGAATTCCTCTATATGTGCATAATTCACCTCTGTGGCCTAAGACATGGCTAAAAAGAGGCAACAAGTCTCAGTCCACCAAAGAAATTTTAAACAATCCATGACTGTGCATAAGTATATAAAGATTTAGCCAGTTCTTGTTGTAAATCAAGCATATAGGAATAGAATAAAGTCCAGCCCTCGTGATCAAACTGCAAAGCCCAAGTGATTAAACAAAGCAAACAGTAGATAAATCCTGATATACCCACAAACAGGTATGGATTATTCCTATTATTCAATTACATTATTTAAAAAACAAATTGCTTGCCTTTCTTAAATAACATCTTTGTATAATGGGACTTCAGTCTTTCCGCATTGTCTTCTGTGGACTAATATAAACCACATGCGTTTGGGACTTGTGTTCCCATACTTGCACAGTACATCTGTGCAGTGCAGGAGAAGCAACAAAGATTCTCCATTGCATTTTTTTTCCTTAATGTTAAAAAGTAAGAATTTTACAAGGGACTCTGGAGAAATACAAGGAAAATCAGGTATGTTGCAGTTTCTTTAGTTTTGCTCAACATACTTATTTGTGTCATATTTTGCTGACTCCAGCATATGGCCACAGAAACTCTGACCACTCAAATAGTACTTTAAAGGGGCCGGACTTATTTTATTCCTACAGCCTTGATTTACAAAAAACAAGCTGGTTGGGCTGTCCAGTCAACATGTTCATTTTTGAATAGCAATGTGTAGTCATTGTATAAAACAAATTATTACCTAAATTCTTGTGTGATTCAATTTTATAAGGTTTCATTCTTGGAAGTCTCTTCTTTGTTCTACTCTAATGTTAAGGCAGTTAGAGTTACTTAAAGATTTCTCTAAACCCGTTCCAGTCACAAGAGGAGGCTACTAAAGTTCTTTGTTTCATTTCTATTTTGGCAAATAGCTGCAAAAGGATGCATTTCTCTTAAGAGGCCAAAATGCAGTGGGAAAAATGTTTATTTCACCATTATTGTTGTTTCAGACATATACTCAATAATGGAAAACAAACATTTGACCAAAACCACAAAACTAACCTCACAATTTATATGGGGTGGGGAAAAGGAAGCGATTGTGTCATGACAGATGAGTATGGCTTGTATCTGATCTAAGCCACACTGGAGTAGATATGTAGGCTCAGCCACCCTAGTATATCTCCTTGCTGGTAATAGCAACATGGCCCTCACATGGGCACATCTGGCAGGCAAAATTTTAAAATGCTTGTCCCTATGGGCCATTACTGCTGTCCCAGGAGGTTGCCTCAGCATCAGTAATCCTAGTATACCTTTGCACCTAAGTTTACATCAATGCAGAAAAATACATACAACACAGTGAAGTCTGGAATATTCCTAGACAACTCTAATTTTACAATCTACCAGCATAGCCAAGGATTCAGTTTTTGTACCACCAGCTGCTACTGTTGACTGTTAGTTCAATGGATAAAGCTAAGACCTGTTAATGAGATGCATCGCTTGGTCAAGAGTTTCCTTCCCTCAGTCTTTATTTGCCCCCAGCAGGGGGATGACCCAAGCACCCGGTGGATGGATCTCATATGAAAGAAAAATGGCTAGAGGAAAGGACGCTTTGGATGGAGGATTAACACAAGTACCAGAAAGAAAGTAAGTCTTTCCTTCATTTTAGTTTTTACAGAAAAATATGGAAGTTATCTACAACATCCTTACAGATGTATCTGGGAATGGAATGTGCCATTATAGCATCCAGTTTAAGAGAAATTTAAGAACACCCTTTCTTCTGACAGACCATAATGAGGCTAGACCCTCTAAGCAGTGGGCAAAGAAACCCTGTTAAATGGGCAGGCATATGCATGGCATTGGTAAAGCCAGTATATAATGTATAGATTCCGTGGCAGAGAATTCAGCAGATGAAGTGGTGCCAATTCTCTAAAAAAAATATTACAAAGGGTAAAAACAAACACATATTTATAAGAAGTGTTTGTAATTTTGTAATGGGCACCACCCCCTAACAGGAACAGAGGATTTTCTCAAAGTCATGTATGTACTACTTGTACCATTACCAAAATAGGAACTATGCATAAGTTTTGGGAATACCTAGCAGTTTTCAGAATATGTTAGTATGCATTTACTATGATAATTAGTTGTTTTTGCCTGACACTTCCAGTTCGTAATAAGTGTTTTTCATTGTCAACAGTCGCACTGTACAGGGATTAGGGAAGCAGGTTCATAAGTAAGCACAAGGCTATCTGCCCAAGGGCCTAAGTAAGCCTAGCCAGCAATGATCCCATGGCTTACCCCACCCAAGAAAGTTATTTTCCTGTGCCCCTGGGGTATATTTCCTATTTCCCATCCACTTATCAAGATTTTTCTTCAAGAGTGCTAATGAGGAACTTTGCTTAACATAGATGGGTAGCTTGTTACAGAATATGGGAAGTCTCTGGGATAGGAATCTATCACTCCAGCATGTCCTGTAGGGACAAGGTTTAGGTCTCTAGAGAATGTAGCTAAGAGGGATTTCTTTAGGTGTAGCATGTCCAATAACTCTGGGTTTGATATACCTTTATATGTTAGGCAGAGATCACCTCAGAGTAGGCGATATACTATGGAGTAAAGCTGGAGTTTTTCAGACTGTCAGTGTAGGGCATCTGTTTGAGGCCAGTAATCCTCTTTGTGAAGTACTTCTGTGGCCTTTCCAGCTGCTGCAGATGTCTTGTGAGGTACATTCCAAAAGGGGTGTGGTACTCTATAATGGGTCTAATGAGTGTCGAGTAGAGGGGAACAATGACCTCTTTTTTCCTAAATGAGACCCTTTTGTGATGAGGTGTGCTATGCAGAAGGATTTCCTGACTACTGAGGCAATGTGATTATCAAAGGAGAGACTACTGTCCACCTGGGTCCCCAAGTCCCTTATCAAACATTCAGCGTTAAGTAGAATGCCACCTATGTGGTTGTGCATGAGTACAGAGTTTTTACCAAAAGGGATGACAATGCACCTTTTGGCATTGAGCTTGAGTCCATGGCTCTGACACAAGGCATCTGTCTCAGTGAGGCCCTTCTGTAGGATGTCCACATCATTTGGGGACTCAACTATGGCTCCTTGTTTGCAGTCATCTGCGAACTTCGTTAGCCAAAGGCCTTCTGTGTTAGCCTGTACATCAGAGAAGTAGATACCAAACAGGAGAGGTCCCAGGCCTGAACCCTGTGGTACTCCACTTGTCACTGGTTTGAAGTCAGATTTGGAGTCTGCAACTTTTACAGTGTGGGTTCTGTCAGTGAGCCAAATTGGCAACCCATCTTGTGATGTAGGGATTTATACCTTGTTTATTGAGTTTAGCTATAATTCCAGAATGGGGGATGGTGTTGAAAGCCTTGGTGAGGTCAAGATAGGCTGTGTGAACCATCTTACCCTCATCTACAGCTTTGGTGACAGCCTCAAATAAGTCGATGAGGTACAAGAGCCATGATCTGCCTTTCACAAACCCAAACTGGGTGGGGTCCAGAGTTTGGAGGTTGCCAATGTCTTTGTTTACGAGTTCCATGATGACACATTCCATGGCCTTACAGACCAGGCTCGTCAGACTAATAGGGCGATAGTTCCCTGGATCAGTGGTGGCTTCCCCTTTGTGGAGTGGGATAATTGTTGCTGTGTGCCATTCAGTGGGCACAAAGCCTGATGTGAGATTACGACTGAACATGATGCTTAGGTGGGGAGCCAGTTCGTTTTGATGTTCGTGCAAAATGCAGCCTGGGATGTTGTCCAGTCCCATGGATGCTGTGTTTTGGCTTTAGAGAGTGCAGCTTTTACCTGCGTAGTTGTGATTACAGGGACTCTCTGCATTCTTCCTGTATAGATATGGGCTCTTTAGGGTGTGAGAGGGTGGTAAAGTTAGCACTGAACCTATCCGCCAGGATGTTGGCAATATCAGTTGGTTCTGTAATTTTCATGCCATTGTGCTGTAACTCAGAGCAGATTTGGGTGTTGCCATTGAGATTCTTGACATAACTATAGAATGCTTTATGGTTGTCCTTATAATAAGTGGTGATTTTGTTTTCGTAGCTAGCTTTGGAGGATCTTATAAGGGATCTCAGCTTCTTACAGAGGCTGACCAGGGAACTCCTCCACTCATGGGATTTTACTCTTTTGCAACAGTTTCTTCCTTCTGTTGTAGAGTTTTTTATGGCAGGGGACCACCAGACTGACTTCCTTTTTTGGGGGATAGCATCTTGGTTCTGCTTGAGATAGCATGATCCATGCACTTGTGTAAGTGCTTATAGAGTGCATCTGTGTAGGATTCAGCAGCCGTAACTGTATTGTCCATCTGCATGGGTGTCATGAAGTTTGCCACTTGTCTTAAGAAGCATGAAGTTGGCTTTGGAAACATTTTTTACCATGATTTCCTTAATGGGGGTGGGGGCAGGATGTGGATATCTAGGGTGATTAGCTTATGGTCAGATCTGACCAATGAGGAGTTGACTTCAGGTGTGGAAAACCAGTCACTCGTGTTGGTAATGACTAGGTCTAGGATACTGTTGCCCCTGGTGGGGGTGTGGATAAGGTTGATTCAGGGCATTAGAATTTATGAATTCCAGAAAGCATTGAGCAAAGGAGTTGGTACAGGAGTAGTTTTCCCAGTTAATGGTGGGGTAGTTGAAATCACTCATTATTAGGGTGTTTGGTTGAACCCTAATATTTTCCAGTATATCAAGAAAAGAGGAGTGGGAATCCTGGGGCATATTGGGGATCTGTAGCAAGCTACAATTTGGATTGCAGTTTTGCCCAGAGTTAGTTGCACTTGGATAACCTCAGATGCATTATGCTGAACAACTAGCCTGGAGGTGTGGATATACTTAATGAATATGGACACACCTCCACCTTTGGTGCTCTGGTTCAGGTTAGGTGGCCGAAATGTATTATGAGTTATAGCCTGGTAATGCAGAGGTGCTCTCTAGAGCCTTGAATCAGGTATCAGTCACTGCACAGATATCGATGTTCTCCATTTTAAGGAATGCCTCGATTGAGTGCATTTTGAGATTTAGACTTTTAGCATTGAGCAGCATTACCTTCAGTTTTTGCTTACCTGTTCCTGTTACGGTGGTGAATCTGTCATTCAAGCCTTGCCTAAAAAAGGCACTATAGGGGCAGCAAGAGCCTTAGCCAGTATCTGGTGTCCCAGGGGTGACAGGTGCAGGCCATCTCTGGCAAAGTATTGTGGTCTGTCGACCATGTCATCCCAGGCAGACAAATACTGGATCCCCTTAGAATGACACCAAAAGCTTAGCCAATTTTTGAAGTCAATCATTTTGTCCTTGTACTGCAGTATCATTCTGGGCAATGGCAGGATGCTTCTCAGGGCTAGGATCATACATGCCTGGGCTACAAGATCAGAGAGCTCTACCATGTCTCTTTTCATGTAGTCCAGGAGGTATGTCTCAGGTCATTCACACCAACATGGACAATGACAAAGTCATATCTGTACTTGTTGTGGAGTGACCTGAGTGCGTGGGTTATGTGGCGGATCCTGGCACCTGACAGGTAGCCAACAGTATCCTTCTCCTTGTTCAGCCTGGTGAGTGGAACATCAGTGTATCTGACTATAGAGTCACCTATGACTAGTATGTTGTTATGCCTTATGGGCTGTGGTTGAATGACACACTTAGTCTGTGGGCTATGTGTCATTTTGGTTCTGTTGGGGGGGTGGAGGTTGCTTGAGTTTCTGCTTTGGAGGTCTCTGTTGCTTGAGCAGATTATTATTGACAGCCTCCCCAAATGTTTTTGTGTTTCTATGTGTGGATTTTGGTGGTGTAGGTTTAGTGGAACTATGTGAGGAGTGTGGTGTGGTGTGATGCAAGGGTTTACCTTCTCCTCTTGACTGTCAAGTTCAGTCTTGGCTGGAGAGAGCTTTACCTCCAGTTTGGCTAGATAAGTGCATCTCTCACAGGTTGTGGTGGTGGGTGGTAGGAGAGGGTTGTCTGTACATGAGGCAATTGCTACATTACCCCAAGATGCCCAGATTCATCAGATTGACAGGAGAAAACACTGGGAGCTGGCCCTTGGACATGCCTGAATAACAAACTACTTTCCTCCAGATAAGTGAGGAAAGGGAGTATAACAGCTGTTTTTCTCTAATCAAATGAGGAAAGTAAGTACAAAAATTGTTTTCCTCTAGGTAAAGAGGAAGGTGGAGTGCTGTAGTAATTTGTAGCTTATTTAGTGCTAACAACACGTTCTGAACAAGTGCTGAGCACAAATAAGCAAATTCAAGTGCTAAAACTAAGAATCTGTACCTGGATCTTGTGAAAGATATGCTACCTAGTGCTTATCACTCCCATTGATAAGCTAGAATACTTCCCTCCAACACAGAAAGGCTTGGGGGGCTCAGAAGCTTGCAAACCGTCCTGGATACAGCAAATCTGTATCTGGACTAGACTAGTTACAGGAAAGGTGGGAAACCAGCACAAATGCGGGCTTTTAAACCAGAAAGTTGAAAGAGATGGAGAAACTGCCAAACAGCCAATAAACTACAATTTCTGGGCCAGAAACCACTCGTGGTATAGATAGGCAACCTAGTGCTTACCACTCCCACTGATAAGCTGGAAGGCTTCCCAACACAGAAAGGCTTGGGGGCTCAGAAGCTTACAAACAGTCCTGGATACAGCAAACCTGTACCTGGACTAGACTTAGTTACAGGAAACCAGCGCAAACCAGAAAGTTGAAAGAGATGGAAAAACTGCCCAAACGGGCAATAAACTACAATTTCTGGGCCAGAAACCACTCTTGTGGTAGATTTCAAACATGCTACACTCTCTGCAGTGGTTTGCTCCTGTAGTGAGAAACAATGGAAATCCAGTCTTTTCAATGTAAAGAGTTGATTATTTGACTGAGGCGATTGGGTGGTCATTTGCCTTTTGGGGCCAAGGAATACTAGGTGCTACAACAGTGTATTTCTACCTAATGTTAGTGTGATAGAGATGTCTCCTAATTCATTTATGAATGACCACGGTGCATGCTTAAATAATTTAGATTCTAAATGTAATGTATACAGTCATATAATATTGTTTGATCTGTTGTTGGTTGTATTTTTAGAGTTTTTAAACTGTGCATCAACTGTTCTGTTTTACTTGAAAATAAACAGTTTAAAAAACACAAGTGTTACTGATTAAAGAGACTTTCAACAAGTAATGAAAATTTTGAGAAAGTAAGGTAAGTAATGGGATGTGATACCTAAAAAATGTTTGCCAATTAAAACTACCTTTAATCCACCCTTACTGTCTACTTTAAAAGGTATTTCAGACTATATATGAGAATAAAATGCAAGATTTATTAAGAAACCCCCCTAAAAGTCGTGTTTTAATTTGACTAGTGAAGGTGATGCCACAAAGGAATTAAAATTAATGAAACAAGTGAGGTTTTAAATTCTAGAAAGGATGAGTAACAGATAAGGTGAACAAAAGTGATTATAATGCAGGCTGGCCTGCATTCGTCTGATGTGGCTAGTTATGAAGGAGTATATTGCAATGAAATTAACATAATTTATGAAAGAATTATAATGTACGATTGAATTTATCAGAAAATGTTACTAATTCTGATGATTAACTTTTTGAATACTTTTTTACCCAGGACAAAGTTTGTTAAGTAAACCATACAGGTTCATAGGCATGCAGTCCAGAAGACTATTGATGAGCCTGGCCCAAATTTACAAAAGCCTCAAAGCACATTTTAGTTAAGTGACATGCTAAAGATCATACAGTGGGCAAATGAAGGCTGAGGGAAGAAAACTGACTGTTCAGCTCATTAACAGGTCATAGCATTAATCTGTTGAACTAGCGGTCAATAATTGCAGCTGGAGGCACAAAACCTGAACCCCCAGGCTATGCTGATAAACTATAAAATTAAAGAGTTTTTTTATAAACATGCCTTCATTTATACAGGACTCTCTGGATTTTTTATTTGCTTCTCGAAGTGGACTTTAACAATAACAACTTCATGTTAGCTACCATGGAAAATGAATCTACATATTTGCACACTACAGGAAGAATGTATAGAGAATGTCAGATTGAAAAGTTCCAAATATGCTGGCATGGCAAATAAGGACAATTATAGTATGTGTTCATTATTAATAGCTTTTTTTGATGGATAGTATTTTAAACAAATTAAATGAGTACATATGGAGGCTTATATATTTTCCCAAAATACTGGCATAGTGGGAAAATGAATTTATACATAAAATTAATTATCTAGATTTGTTAACTTTGTTGTTGCGTCTTTCGACTTTTCCTGGTTAGGGGTCGCCACAGCACCACCACCGCAAAAAAAATATTTTATTTCTTATATGGACAAGTAAAGTAATGATGAATTTCAAGATTTTAAATGTTAGATGAAAAAAGCACAACTTTCTTGACTGTTACAGATAACTAATTAGTAAAGTGAAATATTATATGGCATTTTGTACAGAAGATTAAGGTTCTGAACTATTAACAAGCTGCTTCCTCTGGCCAAAGACACAGGGTTTGAGTACTTCCACCTTCATTTGTCTGCTGTTCGACTCAGAGCATGTTGCTTAACCAGACAAGACTCTTGAGGAGTCTGAACAAGGTCCATGCTGATAAATACTCGGCTGCTGAAATTACTTTTAATATTATAATATTTTTTATTTACTTAACATTTGTTAACCAAGTAGGGGAAATAGTCCAATATCACAATACAATACAACTAAACATACAACTGAATGCAGAACTATTTACATAGAAATTTGCACTGATATTGGCAGTGAAAAAGTTGTATATATAGCCGAGTACTGCATCTTTATTTGGAAACAGGTTGTTTTGAATTTTCAAGCAGGCATAGTGCATTACTGATAGAGCAAATCAGTTCAATTCCAAAGAATGACTTTCTGAATTTAACGAGATAAATTTGTATTAAACAGTAGATGGGATACATTAGTGTTCTTTGAGTTATAGGTGTATTCTAGCCCACATCTCCAAAATACTTACAGGTATGTTAATACCAGGCAGTTTTTTTTTGTAGTTTGCAACTAGAAAAGTTTGCTCACTTCTCTTAATTCTTCTGGAAGTTTGTTCCATCTGGAGGGTGCATTTTAAAGGCCTTTTCAGAATTAGCCACTTTGCAAGGAGGTTTGGCTTTTATCGATCATTTTTTGGAAACCAATATATGAGAATAATTAATTATATGCAACTAGTTGCCATCTATATAAATATATGTGAAAGTATCAATAAAAGTCAGATTACTAATTACATTTGCAGCACACAGGATTAAAGCCCTGACTACATTGTAGGAACTCAAGTTCATTTAGTGGCTCAGGTGCCTGTTTGAGCTAGCTACTGAGGATGTCGGCGAGAATGAAAGTGAGTGTTCTACTGGCTGACCCATCCTCAGGGGAAGGAAAAGGTTCTGGCTCACCACAAGAATGATATCCAGTAGAAGCACTAGGTGTACAACCAGTAGCATTCAGAGCTGTCAGAGTACACACTACCTTACTACATTTGCTCAAAGTAGCAGAAAGCGATAAGCATGCAGAGGCATTCGTCCACTTGGGAGGTAGTGTTTTAAGGCTTACAGTTGACACTTGCGGTCATTGGGTAGTGGTCCTACAGGGTATGATTAGGCTACCAGCAAGCTAGCTCACTCCCTACAACCTGACTCTCATTGGCAATCAGAGGACCCAGACAGGAACAAATGGGATGTAGGGCTTTCATCTAGTATCGAACTACCTTGCTTCTGTTCCACTGGAACAAATGGGCCAACCAAGTACAGGATCCACTGGGCAAGATCCTGGATGGAGGCTTAAAAAATTAAATACAAATCAAATTATCAGGATTTCTGATTTCTGTTTAAATAAAAGCTGTTGTGTTGTGCAGTGTTCAGTTGATAACCTTTGTATTTCTGAAGAAGTTCAACTATTAAAAAACTTTAAAATGAACTTGACAATGAACAAAAGTGCTTAAATACATGTGTTTCATTTTATTTCAAATTTATTTCAAGTTTTCTTGCACTGTCGTCTTGGTGGACATTTTTTACTGCTGGATTAAAAGATTTCAAAGCTACTACATGAAGTGATTTTCTTTCATATCCATAAAGTTCTATGGATTTATAAGTGTTTGGACAACTTTTTGACAGTTTACAGTTCTTTTAATATGTTGTTGTTGTCTTTCGGCTTTTCCCGGTTAGGGGTCGCCACAGCAGAACTCCAGTCTGCTAATGATTGGCAGTAGATTTTGAAAAAAGCCGAGGTGCCAGCGAAGGCATGTCTATTTACGCATGTCATTCAAATGCCCACCCAACCGTGGGGAGGACATGCAGACTCCACACAGAAGGCACTTCCTGCACTCCAGCCGAGAATCAAATGGGAGAACCTTTATATATATATATATATATATATATATATATATATATATATATATATATATATATATATATATATATATATATATATATATATATATATATATATATATATATATATATATATATATATATATATATACACACACACACACACACACACACACACACACACACACACACACACACACACACTATTTGTGTATGGTGTGTGTGTGTGTGTGTGTGTGTGTGTGTGTGGGTGCATGTATTCTCACACACTGTTTAGAGGTTTAGAGCAGCTTCATGAAATAAATTATTATATCTTCTTAAAGTAATCATGGAAAGGAAATAAAATGTTTAAAGATTTTATATAGTTGCTCTGGTGATATAGCGGGATAAAGCCCTGACTATGGCCCTGCCAATTTAGTTTGATTAGTGGCTTGGGCAACTGGGATGAGTGTGCCCATCCCAGATGAGAGGACACTCACTGATATGCTCCCTAAATGGGGGGGGGGGTCCAAAGAGTGGGGTTTGCCTCGTATGGGAAAACAATGAGCATAGTTGGTGTGGAAAGGGAAGTGGGTAAGTCATAAAAAAGAACACCCCCTCTGACTAGACAGGCAAGCAGAGCCCCAGGACACCCTTAGGATCAACAACCAGCCTCAGACAAAACAGAACAAGTCCAGTGAGGGATTGGAGAGTAGCTGGTAGACCTGGCATGGACATTGCATACTTGGGGTCAGGATGGTAAATATAAAGTACAAGGGGACAAAAAAAAACAGGTGACATAGTGTTCTTCTATTACACATAACAGGTTACATTGCATTCTTGTATTACACATAACTGCATAAGCCTTGAAGTGATTAAAGGATCTGTAATATCTTCAAAGTCAGTACTGCTAAATTTCAGCTGAAATACCATTCAATAATTTTTGACAAACCAAGAAACAAGTTGCTAGTTAGTAATAGAATAGCTCAGTTAGTTTTTCACAAAAGCAGCCAAAACATCCCAAAAGCAATGCCCACCCAACAATGCCAGAGCAAACCAAATTAACTTGTTGTGTCTTTCGGCTTATCCCGGTTAGGGGTCGCCACAGAGGAACTCTGGTCCGCTAATGTTTGGTACTGGATTTTTACGTGCCGAGTTACCAGCCCTGACACACAACCTTCAACGAAGGCACACCCATTCACGCATGTCTCCACACAGAAGACGCTCTAGCTGAGAATCTAACGGGACAACGTCTTGCTGTGAGGCGACAACGCTGCTGCAGAACCACTACCGCAGCTTCAGAGCAAACCACATGAACAAAAATGGATTCTCCAGGGTTGTTGTCATGTAAGCATTTTTACCTATTAGCATTTAAACAGTGTGTGTCATTCAGCCTTTTAACTTCTTGCCCTTTGGGTTGTCTTGGAAAAATGACCCTCCAGTTCCATACAGTCTTCCTGATTAATAAAACTAATATTACTAAAATAACAGTGAAGTGTAACCTCCTTATAAGTGAATACCCCAACAAGTAAGACATTTTGTTTGCACTGGTTTTGTTTTTACACCATTTCAAAAGCAAGAGGACCTGAAGCATAGCATTAGATAAGGGTTAAGTGGGTACAGTACAGCTAAGAAAATGGAAACAATCATTTCATGGTTCACAGTTGCAAAAACCATGTCTTATGCCAGTCATGTAACAGTTTAAATATTTACGTATCTTAACAACTCAGGTGATAAACCAGCAAGTGACCAACTTTATGGTCACCAAAGGCAGTACCAGTGAATGAGATGCTGTGCTTACATTAGCACATTATGTATGCATTTAAAATAAAACTTACCTTAGTTTTAGAAAACTGGCATTAATGGCAGCACAAGAAGAAAAAATTGAAGCAATCTCTCTAAACAGAACAGAAAGAAAATGTCTTAATAGCAGCTCTCTTCCTAGTTTATAGCATCTAGTTAGTCACCAGAACTTTATACTACACTGACTAAGAAATAAGACACAGTGAGATGTATATTAACAGTGCTGGAAACAACATGAGACCATCTTCATGTGTTTACAAAACGGTGCTGTTATATTTAATCTCATTGGGTAGCACATACACATACAAGAATGCTTGATGAATTTGAATGTTTTGATTTCTCATTATACAGCTTCCTACCATTCTTTTCAGAGGCACAGTAACAGTGAAAGTTTTTAATAGCAAAATAAATAGAAGTCCTTATCATAGGAGGATTCCTGTGGAATACAGCACTGACAGTCTAGTTTGATTTTCCAATTTGCCACAAAATTTTCTATACCTCCCTTGCTCTGGGGTGCACCTCTGTATTGAACTTGTGCCCCATCCAGCCACTATGCCCCACAATTTGATGCCCAAGAACAATATGAAAATGGTTTCTGAACAAGTCACTGACATCATGACATGAAACTCCCCAAGTGTCAGTCACTCACAGCACAAAACATTCAGAAACACAATGCCAAGTGTTTTCCAAAGGAAATTACTGTTTGTGCTTCTTCTAAGTGTGAACCAGCAGTGATTTTCTTTTGAGAGATTTCTCCCTTCTTAAAGTTAACATTACCATGGAGTCTGTATACACAAATGGGGTGTGAGCTTGTCCCCAGAGCCAGATCTAGTACTAGGTGACTTAGGCAATTGCCCAATGGCTTGCGGGAGGGGTCTGGCCACAACATTAATTTAATTAAAAAGTAAACTTTTTTGTACATTTTCTCTTCTCCCTTTGCATCACTTCTGTTTTCCTTCTCTTTGTTTCTATGTGCATTTTAATGGCAATGAGCGACTATTACAACACTAGAACAGTGCACTGTGGATCTGGTTTTCAGAACTTGGATGGAGACATTTTAACTTCCACCAACAGCTTTAATTTTCAAATGATGCCAGATGGGAAGGAATTTACAGGTGCAAGTGTGTGTGAAATGCCCTTGTTATAAGGGGCAGGATGGTTAATTACCTTACTCAGACTCAAACCCTGTACCTTGACTATAGAAAGAAGACAAGAGCCTTAATCTTCTACACCAACTACCTGACCCTTAGAATCATTAGAGTTGGTTAAAAGGTTCTATAAATGGGTACATTTGTCATTTACTTGTTCATACAGTTTTGTTCAATGCTTACATGGAAAAATGTTGTAAACTATAAATTTAAAATGCACTCTTTAAATGTTGCTGTATTTAACAAGAAATGCATTAAATCATGAAGGTGAAACAAACAACACATGCATTTATGCAGTATCCTAAAAACTTATGAATGGGGCCCATGGTTTGATAACAGCCCAGGGACCAATGTACACAATCCACCATTGGCCAGGAGTACTTTCAATGAATGTGAGGTTTCAAAGCATTTTCAATTAATGTGAATTTCAAGGGAAAAGAGTTAACCATTGCTCATGCCAAATCTATTTTCAGTGTGTACCTGTTTTGCTTAGCAAATGGCCATAAGAATTTCTGCTATAAACTATTAAAGCAGTGTTAGTACTGTAATAAGCAGCATGATGGAGGCTGTGGGTTCTAGTCCTACACCATGTAGATGAATTGCTAACACAACAGTGCAGTATAAGGGAGATGTTGCACTATTGAGTATGGATGAGATGTTAAACCAAGGCCCCATCTGCCTGCCACTGATTGTAGGTGCTGTGAGAGGTTTTATATCCACCTGAGCTATTGAAAAGAGTGGGGAGAAGTTCCCCAATACCCTGGCTAAATTTCCCTGGTAGTACAAATACCACCACCAGTCTCCCCTGAAAAGTGAATGTTAACCTAGTGGGATAACCTGGTCAAAGGATAAATAAATTAAACATTTTAAATTTAGTCCACATCTCTATCTTCATTCAAAAGTAAAGACAATATTACTCACAATGACAGTTTTGAACAGTTTTTATGGTAACTCAAGAGAAAGACAAGTAATAGGACACCAGAATGACTGTGGGGGGCATTTGTCCATTATCCTGCCTGAGGCCCTTTTCTGCATTTCTGATTCTCGGGGTTCGCGGTTTGACATTTCACAAGGGAAACTATGAAAACAAGTAATATCCTGTTTAGCTGATGTGAAAATCTATAGACAAGTGCTGAATATAGAAGGCATTCAGATAAGACAGGATGCTAGGAATGTAATATGCATCTCCTTGACAATTTACTGACTTAGTGAGTACATTTCTTACATTTGGCTTTAGACATCTTCTGCAGAAGGTGCGAATGGGAAAAAATTCTCACACTGTAAAAATGAATGACTTTCTGGAAGGTCACAGCCAGAGCAAAGACAGAAGCCAAAGTTCATGAGGCAAATTCTTAAAGTGCTGATATGCCAAATGAGGTCTGACACTTGCAGTCATTCAAGCAACAGTGCTTCCTGCAGGTAGGAATTGAAAACAGAGGCACAATAGAGACATTTTGAGACAAGACCCAGAAGCAGTCCTGCCTCTCACGCAATAGCATTTGGCAACAGCATTTTCCAGTGAATGTTCACTATCTGATAAAAATTTCAATGCATTCAGTAAAGAATTCATTTATGAACTGCAAGCCCTTCTTTAACTGTCGCAAAACATACAAGCAATCAGTCTGTCATTACTGAACTCAAACACTCTCATCAAGTAAAACCTAAATGAACCACGGGAACGGCATCCAAAGTACAAAAGGCCATTAACTATAGATTTTCCCTCTGTAATGAAAATACAGACATGAATGGTGTGGCCTAAATACACTCCTGAAAGTAAATCCACTTTCAGTATGAAATGTGGGTTAATCTTAATGGATAGCCCACTCCATGTGAAAGGACAAATTGGGTTCACTACGGATAGCAACCTTAGGTTTATAGATCTTGTGAACGGAGGTGATGGCCACAATGAAAACTTTCTCTAGAAGACCTTCCAGACCAGCTTGTTTAGTGGATCTGAAAGTAGGATGGACATGTTTAAGTGCCACGGAACACAAGGGCTCTTCAAAGGGAAATAAGATTCAAAGCTCTTTTTAGGAACTACTGTACCAGATAGTGCTGGGTAAGAGTTGTGCCTTCTCCAATGTTATGACAATGGAACAACTGAGACACAAGTCACTTGCGTATTTCAGATAGCCCAAGATCACCTAACATCATAAATACTAAATTCTGATGTTACTCAAAATGGTGTTATTGAGGAGACCAAAAAATAATAAAGAACTAAACATCAAAGCTATAACATTACAGCAATGACCACCTGTTTTTCACATAAGCATAGTTAGCACTTTTGCATAAGCACAGCACGCGCACACACACACACACACACACGCACACACACACGCACACACGCACACACGCGCACACACACGCGCACACACACACACACACACACACGCGCACACACACACACGCACACACACGCGCGCACACACACACGCACACACACGCACACAATGAAGGCCTTAAGCTAGTCACCTCATTTAGAACTGAAACGACCAACTTATGTTAGAATCTAACAGATATATTTCTTCAAATCATTACCACACTCTCGATTAACTAAATCAATCAAAAATATTTTGGATTAGTATATTACCAAAGCTCAACTTACAGCTAGTAGACCCCATCAGTCCTGGTGCAAAGCTTTGCAAGGAATGCAAGATGTGTAAACAGGGTAGTCTTTATGCCCAACAATGTTTTTGACAAAAGGCAGCTTGGTCTGTGTTACTTCATATATGTTGTAAACCATTCTAAACTGTCAAATTATATGCTGATTGAATGTTAAAATAATATAATACCTAGCTACTGCTAGAAGCAAGGATTTCAGAAACGTTTCAGTGAAGCACTTACACCAAACATTTATGGTAGGAGATGATTAATATGTAGCAGCCTGCTACTCATTTTCTAAACTAGAGTTTCAAATATAATGTAAAAAAAGCTTAAAAAACAAGCTGCTTGGTTCATACACAAATATAACAGTGTAAAGTCCTTAGAATAAATGAACAGCCGTGTATGGAATTTTTGTTGTGATGTGCAAGTTCATTTTAATTGCAAAGCTGGTAGTGCAAAAAAAAAAAAAAAAAGGCAAGAAAAAAATAAGTCTGGTTCATACACAAGTGTCATTTTGTAATGCCTTCTATTCCAACCAACCGTCTATTCACAAAATAGGGTCAGGGTGTCACATCAACAGTAAAACATCTAGAGCAAGTGTTCACACTGCAACTGCCAGCAGACTATTTCTGCTACTGTTGAGGATTGACATAATTGTTAAAGTGTCTACATCAAAGACAAGAGGTACAGGGTTTGATTCTCACCAAGAGAAATTGGCTAAGCTTAAAATGGCCCACAAGGCCAGCTAGCCTAGTGCATGACTATGAACCTATGAATTGTTATGCTTTCATACCACTCACACCTATGGACAATTTAGTGTAATTACTGCATGTCTTTAGAATATGGGAGGAAACTGAGGCATCTAGAAAAACCCACATGCACATTAGGAGGGCATGCAGACTCCCCACAAAAGGTATCCCGGCTGTGAATTGAACCAGAAAACCTCTTGCTGTGAAGTAACAATGCTACCCATTACACTATTGTGCCACCTTGTTGTAATGCCTTCTATTATGACATGCAAATTCACTTTAAATATGTTCTTGGTTGTCACATATATCTCCTATACATTATTCCCATTATTTGCTTTGTTAAATCTGCAAAACTATGACATTGAGGTAACAAGGGATTTTCCTGAATTCACTGTTCTTCTATTGGCAGTTGGTGTATTACCCGACCTCAAGAAAATGCTGGTCATCATTTCTCCTGGGAGACTCTCACATGAGAAATCAGAAAAGATCTATGACAAATACTTTTAAAGTCTTCAGGAACTCTTTGGTTGTGATCGGTTTCTGTTAAGCAAATTATCAATAGATGACTAAAACAAGTGGAGGGACAGATTTATAACACAATACTTTCCAAATTTCTGGAACAAACTTTCCCTGCATATTAAGCAGAACAACTCACTACTTTCCTTTAAACATAACCTAAATGACTATCAGTTATCCATAAATTTACTCTGCTAGTGACTGGAATGACCGTCTTGGAGAAAGGAGTTGTAGCCTGAGGGAGGGTACTGCCAAGCCATAAATGGCCATAAGACTCAATAACCTTGGAATATCTATGAATGTATGGATTTATACAACTTGTACTATCTGGGGATCCATTGCTGTTGAACAAAATCTGTGACCACTGTATCAATCTCCGTTTCTTTTCTATAAGGGAGACTTTCATTTGAACTGAATCCACAACTGCGACTAGAAAGGTTACTGATGTTGAAGGAGTCAGAGCAGACTTTTTGGAGTTTATTAATTTGCTTGTGGGGTGCTTGCTAAAGCAACAGTTATCTAAAATGACTAAGATTCTATGACATGGAATACTGCTTTCATGTTTATGTGGTTTGGCTTCTCTTTTTTGTTCCAAATTCCCTGCACTTTTACCCCCATGAAAATAGTACCCCAAGTAAAATCATCTGTTAAAACAGATTGAGCAGGGATTGGAAGACAGAATAGAACACCTGCATTCAGGGAAATCTATTCTCTCCTCACAAAAACAAGACTGGAATACGAAATTCCAGAGGATGAGAACATTCAGTCCACATAGCTTTTTTAAGATTGACTGGATTTTTCTCATGTATCCTGGTAAAAGGAATGATTTATTTTATTTATTTATTTCCAGTTTGATAACCGGGGTTGTCCACTGGGCTCAAGGAACCCGTTTTCAGTGGAGGCCCGGGGAGAAAAGCTCCAAAATTACAAAGATAAATAAAAAATACAATAAACAGTAAAGTAAAGAATACAATAAAAAATAACATAAAATGCAATTATGAATAAGACATAGTGTTATATAGCATTTTAAACAAGAATATAAAATGAAGCGGAGAGTTGTAGCAAAAATGCAGTGCAAATAGAAGAGTATAGAAGACTTGAGGATAGTTCCTGAAGAACATGTATGGTAAATAGGAAGGGTACTGGGAAGTAAACAGAGTAGTAGGAATAAGTACGTAAAAGTAGAGAAAGGAGAGAGAGGTAGTTGAGTAGGGAAGTAAGAGAACTGTTAATTAGAAGGAGAACAGATGTGAAAAAAATGTGAAAAAAAAGGGGTAGGGAGTTATAGATGGGGGAAGGAGGGCAAAGTAAGTTGGAGAGTTGGATACAAATAGAAGATAGAGTCATTAATTAGTCACATGTTATATAGGTTTAGAAGGAAGAAGTATAAAGAGAGAGAGAGAGACTAGAAAAAGAACACTATGTATAGTATATACACTATATACATTAAAGTTTATAAGTTATTTTAGAAATGTTGAAGAGAAGCTGCTGGGCAGAATTGCCAAGGTGTAGAAGTAATTAATAAAGAACAGGTAGGAGTGAGTTTATTAGGATTAGGGGGGCAGAGAACAATTACATTTCCAGTTAAGGGAGAGATGAGAATGGAGCTGGGATTTGAAGAGCTCAAAGTTATTGGAAGTTCTTAATGGGGGGGGTTTCCATTTTTTTGCTAAGGAGTAGGATAGCAGATACTGGCCAGCGGGACGTTTCGGTTTGTGAATAGAAAGTTGATTTTGCTGTGCGGATCTTAGGGGTCTGCGAGCAGTATAAGAAGGAAGGAGGTTTGCTAGAGCAGGGCATGCAGTAGGATTATTGATTAATTTGTGGGCTGTAGTGAGTTGGAGGTAAAGTAGTTGGGAAGTTCTAGCCACTTTAGCATGTGAAGGGAAGAGCAATGGTGGGAGGAGTGTTTAGATTTAGTAGCGAATTTGGAGATTTTCTTGTAGCAGATTTCTAATTTTGCGGAGATGGAGGAAGCAAGGTTGGTTAGTAGAGGGGCACCGTATAACAGTGAAGGTAGTAAGTAGGTAGTGGCAAGATTATGCCTGGTAGAGGGAGAGAGGAAGTATGAGTTTCTGTATAGTAAACCAAGTTTTTGATAGTTTTTTTTTTATATTTGATTGGACATGCATATCAAATTTTTGGTGTTCGTCGATAGTAACACCGAGAAGTTTAGTGAAGGGTAAAACTTCTATCTACGATGATCTGATGAGAATCAAGGAGGCCATGAACCCTAGAATCTTGAAATACCCTCTGGTGAAAGTTCAAGACTGACCGGAAAAGCTCAAGAATATTTGCAGATACAAGGTCACTTTCTCCTGGCTTAGGAAAGCCTTTTGCTGGGAAGAATCTACAAAGTATCCTAGAAACACAATCTTGTGCAAAGGAATTAAGGAGGATGTTTGACTATTGATCTGAAAGCCCAGGTTGGGAAGGAGATTTGTAACTCACAAAAGGAACTCCAGACAATCAGCAAAATATTCTGCAATAAGGAAGTAGTCTAAATAAGAAAGTATGTGAAAGCCTGCAATCTGCAATGAGGTATTACTGGAGTCAGACATTTTGTAAGCATCCTCGGAGGTCGAGATAACCCAAGGGGGAATGCAGAGAAATGATAATCTGATACAGACACAGGAAATCTGAGTAAATCTCTGAACTCTATGGTAATAGGCATATGATTAGTATTTTAACTATAAAGTTGTTATGAAACCTAGAAGAGGAATGAAAGGTAACAGACTCTAAGGTCAACATCTTGAACTTAGGTATTTTTACAAACAAGCTGAGAAAGGATAGGTCAGGTACTGCTCTACAAGAATGAGCCTTCAGCAGCAGAATCATTCTGGAATGGAATTGTCTTCCTTTTCGGTTTTGAAACACTGGCCCTATGCACAAGATGAAGAATCTGAGAACAATTCTGTCTGGTTTGGAGGACAAGAGGGTATAATTCCCTAAAAAGGAAGTACATGTATCCAATGCCATTTGCAACCCTTGTGAACTACCCTCAGAACCCATTTCTCTGAAACAGTCTGTTCCCCAAGAGGGAGATCAAGATCCAGTTTTAGGACATATTTAGGAAGAGATGAGGGAAAGGGAATGGCAGGAAAAAGGCTGGCATAGTCATTCTGAGGTAGAGGCCCATCCCTTTTTCTGAAAGGATCCTGTTTTCTTGTTGGAGCCCCAATAACACTTCTTCTTAGATCCCCGTTTGCTGGAAGCTTACTGGGATGGTTTGTTTTGCTTTTGGAAAATTTATAAAAAGGGCAATGGAGAAAATCATAGTAACTCCCTCAATCTGCCTCTTTCATCAAACTATTTGAGCATTGGGCAAGTAGATAGGTCAAATAAATACTCCTTATCTAAGGAAAAATTCAATTTGTTTCAGATTTTGCTTCTTCAGAAAACTAATTACATACTCAGGCAAAATGTCTCAGAGTATCAGTAGCTGCAGTCCCAGATACAGTCAGCACAATCATCCACACCCTTTAAAGAATGTTTAGACACATGAGAAAGAGTAGCATAATTGGACTCAGAAAGGACCTACCTTCTGACAGTAAGTGGTAAAAAAAGTCCAGAAAATGTCAATATAAATCAATGTGTACTTCAGTCTATGAGCCTGGTAATTCAAGATTCTGAAGGCTAGCACTAATGAAGAGAAATCCTCTTACCAAACTAGTCAAAGTGTTTACTATCCTTGTCCGAAGGTGAAGGATTATCTTTGATATGAACTTTGCTAGCAGCTGGAGTGTTTGGAGTGAAATGCTAACACAAACAAACTGAAAAGATATGAAATGCTGCCACAAACAAACACAAACGGATACAGCAGTGCACTTTAAACAGCTTATAAAAGCGTGCTTATTCCATAAAAGTACTTTGCTTTGTATAAATAAGCAAAGAGTCACTCAACTGTGCAGAATTCATAAAGGCACTAAAAACAAGATAAGCTTATAAGCCCTTCAGCCAATAAAACTACATGCAGAATCACATGCGTTTCTCCAACCTAAACAGACCAGGCTACCTCCCAGTTAACTAGATGAAAAATTCACTGACCTCTTGATGTAAAAACAAGTGCTTGCTAGAGTGTAAAACTATGCTACTTTATCCAACAGCAAGCTAGATAATGTGAATCAGTAGAACAGACAATGAGAGGCAAAATGCAGTTTTTCAATATAATCACAACGAAAGGCAAATAAATAATTCAAGATATCAATAGCAATGTAGAAAGGGAGGAGCTTATTTTACAGTAGGGTTTGGCAGCTTAAAATTGCCAGGTTTAAAAAGCAGATAAACAAAGGGGAGCATAGGAAAAACTAGTAGGGAATCACCAGTCGTGCTTTAGTTTATGTGGGCTTGTTTTCAATTCCATCTTTGCTAGCCATTAGAAAATGCATTTCAGATTCTTGGATAATATGTTTTTTTTACTTTTTTTACTGAGGATCAATCTTGAAGAATTACTGTAGAACTTAAAATTATCTTCCAAGTTATCTTTGCCTCAAAGTTTTCCAAAGGATAATATACACTATCTGAATGTACTACTGACCACAAATGAAGCAGGTATGTTTGTTTCTAGTATTTACAGAATCTCTACTCTTCCTAACTTGTTTCTGCATTTCATAACTCTCAACTGTAAAGATGTTTGCACAATGTCCAGATTTTGGCCTCATATTTTTGGTCCATTTTTCATATACTTGGGTTTTTTTGGCAAATTACTGGTAAATCATCACAGACTGCAGTTAGAAAATAATGTCAAACATTTGAGTTTCAGACTTCAAAAAATCTTTATCTTTCAAAAAATTCAAGCTAATGCAAAGCCTGTTATTCTATTAACTTTCTAAGTTTGTAAGAGCAATATTTAAAAATTGTCCCTATTTTTGGGCTTCTATCCCACTTATTTATGGCTTCATCCAGATTTCTTGCTCTAAGAGGTTGAGAAGTATGACCCTTACCAATAGAAGAAAAGCTTAGCTAAAAGACAGGTGGTGAGGATATCAAGTATAGTTTCTGAAGATGATACATGCCTGCATGAACTGGATAAATTAGTTGATATGTTCCATGAAAAGGGAGTTTCCAGACCATTTGTTGGAAGAGACAGACAGTGAAATTAAAGTTGACAAGTGTAACATATTCAGACCTCTTTTTTTGAGGCAAATTATACAAAACACTGATGTGGATACCACAATAAGTAAAAATGGGGTGAAGACCTCTTTAAAAGGGCAATGATTTTACACTGTAGTCCAGACTCCACTGCTATTAAGGAGGTGATTATAAATACTGGTCTTTGTTCTTAATTCTAAAGGAATGAATAAACTGATAATACATTCCTTACATTTTCTTTATAAAAGGATTTCCAACTTTGAGTATTAGTTGGGAAGTTTTCCTACCACACAACTAGAACAATCTCAGTAGGGGTACTTTCAACTGTGAGATGTGCAGTCAGTGCCTGTTTATCAATGGCATTAAACAATACTCCATAGGTATGCAAGTCCATATGAATTGTGCATCCAAAGGGCTAGTTTACTTAGCTTGCTACGAGACATACAACATTTTCTATGCTTAAAAGACAGAAAACACTTTGAGAAAAAGAATGTGTGAACAGAATTAAAATAAAAATAAACAAAATCATAGAAAAGCTAATGTGAGGGATGGTGACTGGGAGGTGAGGCTTGTGAACTAAAATGGCAACTGAGACTAGAAGCATATCAGCAGTCCTACTCATCAAACAGTCAAAACTAGCAGTGTCCTAAAATGTAAGAGCAACTCGGTTATAAACACACCTGCTGTATAGTTTATGCATTTGTACATACTTGTTAAATGTAAAAGCACTATGCTAAATGGTATAATTGTAGAATGGTATACAGATTTTTAAGTAATATCTAAGAGGATGTCTATAGCCCTACAACTGCCTGATCTTGTGTGATCTTGCAAGTGGGTCTATAACACGTTGCCAAACTTTTAAAAGTTATAACATCATATGGTCAACACCATATGATTGAGCTTTTAAAAGTTTGAAAGTTTCAATGGAGAACTCCGTACAGTGCAGAATGGGAAGATTTCCCTTTCTGCACTGTAGTGCGATCTCGGAGTTGGTATATTTAAAGAGCGGGGAGTTTTGGGGGCGCAGCCCCCATGTGGGAAGTGCAGGGGGGCTTGCCCCCATGCTTAAACTGTCCAGGTAGGGTTTTTTTTTTTTTTTTTTATTACATGATCAATCTTTTAAAAGTTCAATTATGTAATATAGATGCTTGCAAGCTACACAGGGTCAGGAATCGTCAGTACTTGGAAAGGAAACCATTTGAATACCAGGTGCTTTTTTAAGCGATTTTCAATAAAGTATTTAGAGTATTTTTAGAAGTCACACAATACAAGTCATATGACAGGACCTGCACTATTTAATCACATGATTTTTTTGTCAGTGTTCTGACGAAGTCCAACTTAGTGCACGAACAAAAGCATTTAACTAATGGAATAAATGGAGTACCTTGGAAAGTCTAGTCAAGTTCTTGTGTAGATTCAGCATTTTTTTTCTTTTGGGTTGAAAAATAAAGGCTAAGAAGAAGCTACTATGACCTGGCACCATTTGGGGAAGAGGCAGTATACATATTTTGTGGACTTAAGATTTCCATTTTTTTCATACGTATTCTGTACAAAAGGCATGGAGTAACATTTGAAACTCTTGAATAAAGCATTCTACTTAACCTCTGAATTGGACAGAGAAGTCAGAGAATCAGTTTTAACCAGTTTTACTGGAGACTAACTAAACAATGACATTAATGTTTGTAATCCTCAAAAGAATACTGTTCTATATCAAATTTTCTTCTGTTCCAATTTATTTAGGCTGACAATATAGTGAGAAATTTCCCACCTTATGTTTAACACAGTCATCCCTAAAAACTACAAGCTTCATTTTTAAGGTCAAAAGAGCTGACCTCAAACAGTATTTAAGGTCAAAATCCATCAGAAGTAGACAGAGTCTTGTTCATTTTTTGAAAAACATTAGCTCCCTTTTTCTCTCCCTAATGGCAGTGGGAGTAAATGATTTAGAAATATCACAAGCAGCAGAACAAATACTTCTCAAGTAAGCAGTTCGCAGTTTTTGTCCTGGGACAGAATTTTGTGCTCGTATTTTAAAACTCATTACTCTCCATTATTAACAAGCTGACCAAAATCCATAACAAAATGTAAACTACTAACATCTAGGGGTGCCACCTGTTCCACTTTGCGAGGGACAGTCCCTTTTTGGGCAGTTGTGTCCTGACAAAAAAATATTAAAAATAGCAAATGTCCTGAGATTGTAGGGCATAATTATGTCCCATATTTTATGTAATAGTTGCATAAAATAGTATTTCTGTATCTAAAATACCTAAATGTTATAAGAAACAGAATAAGCAACTAAACTGCTACAGGAATAAGCTTTTATTTAGGCAAAACAGTTAAGTTCTATCCTTTGTACTGACCGTGGGTATGTGTCTGCCTGTAAAATCTGACGTGTGTCCCGAAAATGTCTCACTTTGGCCATATGAAAAGGTGGCAACCCTACTAACATCAACCATTAAAAATAAAAAGTAAAGGAACAAACATCTGTAATCGCCAGGCAGAGCAACATGATATGCAACACTAATGTCAAACTGAGAAAAACCTGCCAAAACCTTAGGAAGGGCAGCTAAGAAATGCAAACTCTCCAGAAAAAGAGAGAAAAGAAGAGGTCTAAACCAAATAGTTGGCCAAAATCACTGGAGATAAAAATGAGACAAAAAAAGTAGCAAACATTTTTTTCACAAATAAAGTTAGTAAGTCTATAGTAGCCTGGGGCTGCTTCTCTGATGTTGTAGCTTGAAGTGCAGAGGTCTAAATAGGAAGCTACTTTGTGGAATATAGTGAGCAAATGGGGAGGGGCTAATATCCCAGAAAGAGCTGCAGATGTTGAACTGCCTATTGCCCTTAATCATGACACTTTTCAAAGGTCTCACTCACCTTAACCCCAAGACCAAACAACCATTTCCCTCCTTTCATGCACTATAAGTTTTGCTTTAGGAAGACTGGCAAAACTTCCCTTTGAACCTACAGAAACTTATGATCAGTCTTTTTTTAAAGGAAAACCTTACTTTTTGTAGCAATTACTTCTGCCAAAAGGATTTCTTTGTTTTGGGATTTGTTGTCTGAAGAAAGAACAGTTCTTTAAAATCTTACCATAACAGATGTCCTCTTCACTGTTGCAATATTCTTCACCTTATGGATCTCCTTCCAAGGACAGCACAATGTCTGGCCAGTATATCAAAGCCTTTAGATCTTCGATGCACTGTACGTCACACATATGCTCCCTGTACATGACCTACTTCATAAAGTTGTTGTAAGGATGCAACTATACAGAACTGAACTGTCTTAGAAAAGAACAGTCTTCATAGGACAAACGTGGCCATGCATATCCAAAGGGAGAAAATGTAAATGAAGGAGGACCCTCGGTCAGGAGTGTAACCAAAGCAAAGCCCAAAGGAAAAAGGGAGATGGAGGGAGGGATAGAATACTGCAACAGGAAAAAGGACATGTACTGTTATGGTAATATTTTATACAACTGTACTATGTCCTTCTATATCACAGTTGCAGCATTCTTCACCATAGGGAGAGTACAAAAGCTCGAAAAGGAGTTAGAGGTGGAAGGCTGGGCATAGCCCTCAAAAAACCCATGCAGGATGGCCCTAGCAAAATCTGCTCTGGCCCTAGAAACCATATCCAATTTATAATGCTTAGTAAAGATATGCACTGAGGACCAAGTAACAGCTTCAAGAATGGAATTGGTATCCACAACCTTGAAGAAAGCACCCAGAGAGGCAACAGCCCTAGTGGAATGAGCTCTAATGAAAGTAAATAGGCATTTGCCATGAAAAGAGCAAAAGGAAATCGATGTAGATATCCAAGAAGTGATGGTTTGCTTAGAAATAGCCAACTCCAATATCCTAGGATGAAAACAAAATGCTGGTCAGACTTATGAATGGCCTTAGTTTTATTCAAATAATACCCAAGCTGTCTGTGAAAATCCAAGGTGTGCAGGACCTTCTCACTAGCAGACTGAGAAGGATAAAAGGAAGGTAGTTGTACTGTGATTCAAGGACAATTCATTAACAACCTCGGGCAAAAAAAAAAAAAAAAAAGGATCAGTATGAAGGGACAGCCTGTCCCTGTGAAGAAACAAAAGAGGAGGAATGGCCCCAAGAGCCCGTAGCTCAGAACCCCCCTGATCAGAAGAACAAGTAACATGACAGTTTTCCATGCACAGTGTTGCAGAGAAGCTGAAACTGCAGGCTGAAAAGGAGCCTGAGTCAGTTCTTCCAAAACAAAATTAAGGTTCCAAGCAGGAAGAATAAGCTTCCTTAAGGGTCTAATATGCTGGACTCCATTAAGAAACTGTTTAACTTCAAAATGAGATGCCAAAGAAGGGTTCAAGGGCAGACGAGCAGAAATAGCTGATCAATGGGCCTTTATAGGCCAAGCCAGATTGGAGTAACTCACACAAATAAGATAGAACTAGAAGGACCCCCACTGAAAAAGGGTTCTGGCTATCAGCATGGCACCAAACAGAAACTCTTTTCCATTTGGACATACAAGAATTTTTGGTTACAGGTCTTCTTGCCTCCTGTAAAACTGAGCATGTCCATAGTAAAAAGGTGCCTAAAAGGGATCAAAACTCTATCACCCACAGTGTCAGCTGAAGAGTGGACATGTGAGGATGGATGAGTGGCCCTTGGTCCTGCATGAGGAGGTCCAACTGGTGAGGTATCTTGTGGTGATTTCCCCTGGCCAGATGTATTAAGAGGGGGAACCAGTGTTGTCTTAGCCAAAAAGAGTGCCACTAGCAAGATTTTGGGGAAGTCCAGCTAAATTTTCTGAAGGAGTCTTGGAGTCTTGGAAACTGAGGAAGAGGAGGGAAAGCATAGCGAAAAATCCTCTTCAAAGGAAAAGAAAAGGCATCAGTCTTCCATGTCAGATAACATGAAACTCTGGAACAGAAGAAAGGGAGCTGTCTTGTTCAGAGGGGAGGCAAAAAAAAAACCTTCCCAAGGGATACCCCACCGATTGACTAGCTCCAGAAACACATCTCTATGAATCATCCATTTGTGAGTCTATGTTTAGAGCCTGCTCAAGGAGTCTGCCACTAGACAGTGCTCTGAAAAAATACAGGCTTCCTGAAGAGTTAGCCGATAACCAATAGCCAGATCCCATGCCTGAAAAGGCAGCCTGCAAAGAAGGTAAGACTTTGTACCCCACTATTTGTTGACATACCACATCACCACCTTGCTGTCTATGTAAACCTTCAGGTGGCCTGGAGAGAACATGGGGTGAAAAGCCTGAAGGGCCAAAATCAGAGTGCTCAATTCTTTGATGTTGACATGGTATTACTTCTAATTGAGGGGGTAGAGACCCTGAACTTTCAAATGACCACAGAAAGCCCCCCACCTCATGTCTGTGGTGTCAGTGAACAGTTATAGAGAAGGAACCAGAGGCTGAAAGGGTAGTCTTGGGTTGAGGGCAAGTTGCTGTATCCACCCCTCAAATTCCCAGCACTCTAAAATCCAGAGGGTGGCTATGCTGAAGCCAAACTGACCTGAAGTACCATTGAAGCTTCTGCATATGGAGTCTGGCACAAGGGAGCACAGGAATAAAGAGACCATGAATCCTGGAGACCAAAGATACTCTATGGCTGGAATGGCAGGCACAAGAAGACGGATAAAAAGCAAGGCCAAAACCTTTGGAGGAGGAAGAGAGGTTAACATTGGCACTGTCTGAATCCTGCAGTCCAGAGCCTAAGATAGAGTCAGGATACATTTTTGGAAGTTGTTAGTGAATCCCAGATGTTGAAGGAGAGATATGGTGCCCTCCAGAGCCTTTAACAGGCATCTGGGAGAAGATGCCTGAATCAACAGGTTGTCTAAATAAGGAAACATATGAATGCCTTGAAGCCTGCAAAAGGCAATGACAGGAACAAGACATTTTTGTGAATGCCCTTGGTGCAGAAGAGAAGCCAATGAGCAAAGGAGAGAACTGAAAATGAGAGGAAGAAACAGAAACGTAAAAACATCTGAAAAGAAGGTGAATAGGAATATGAAGGTAAGCATCCTTCAGATTCAAGGACACCAGAAAAGCCTAGGGCAGCAACAGAAGAAACAGAGCTTAAAGAGAAAGCATCTGAAAAGAAGGAACTTTGAGAAAGGTGCTGAGCAAGGAGAAATACAGAATAAGTCTCCAAGTGGCCTCCTTGTAAGGAACCAGGAACATTCTGGAGTAAAATCCCTTTCCTACTTGGGAAGGAGGAACAGGCTGAATAGTTTCCTGGTCCACCAGAGATCAAAGAACCTTTGAGAAATAAGGAAGCTGCTCTAGAGGAGGTTGAGGAATCCCTGAAAAAGGAGGGAGAGACTTCCACACCATGAAGCAACCCAGACGGATGATGGATAGCCCAAAAATCTGAGGTGGCAATTTGCCAGTTTGGAAGACAGAGGGAAAGCCAAAGGGACAAGCGAACCTAGCCAAGGGGTAGAAGGATACAAAATGTCAATGAGAAGCAAGCTTGTCAGAAGAAGGCATATGAGCCACAGATGCCTGGGAAGACTTTGTAGGAGAAGCCCACCTACAACCCTTCCTGCCTTTAGTGGCCTTACGAGGCAGTCTGCGACAAAAGCAGACCTAATAGGATAGTTCCTCAAACTTAGGGATAGGGGGACAAAAATATGTTCAAGGTCCTGCAAAGCTTACCTTTTTCTTGAAGAGACAGACATATTAGCAGTAGTTCCAAAGAGGTTGTTATTATCCAAAGAAGCATCTAGCAACTTGGCCTTAATGTCTTCAGGTAATGACTGCAGATGATGCCAAGGGCAATGCCTCATTACAGACCCAAAGGCAGCAACTCTGGAAGTGGCATCAGCAGCATGATAGCTGTACCGGATAGCGTTGTGAGCCACCCGAGAGGTAGAACCCAAAATAAGCAAAGCAGAACACTTTCCTTCAGAATCAGGGAGGTCAGAAAAAACTTGACAAGTGGGGGCAATCAAGGCCAGGACATATCTGGTCATGTGGGTCTGGTAATTTAAGATCTTAAAGGCCAAAGTAGAAGCAGTACAGACCTTCTTACTAATCCCCTCCATTGCCCTACTATCCTTATCCTAAGGCAAAAGTTTGGAAGAGGGCAAAAGCTTAGAAGGCTTGTCAGAGGAAACTGACACCACAGGAAGGTCAGCAGAAAGACACCTAAATAGGAACTGACAGTCCTCAAGAACCTTATAGAACCTGTCCAGTTTCACTGAAGCAGGGGTCTGAGAATCAGGAGTCAGAGTCAGCTATCAAGGTATCAAACAAACTGGCCAACACAGGAGGTATTGAAGAAGGTTTAGGAGTACCCACCTGAAGCAACTCACAATACATCCTCTGGATATCAGACATCGAAGAACAATCCCACTGAAAATATGTCATCATTCTGGCTATTCTGTCTCCAAAAGGCAGCTCCTCCAAAGGAGACTCAGAGCTAATGAACTCCAAATTCATCACAGCCATAAGCCAAAGGAAAAGGCATCTGGGAAGACCAAGACAAGAACCCTTCATCAGACCCCAAACCTCTGAGGAATTAGGTTCCCTAGTCGTTCTAGGAGTAGTAGAATGACAAGGGGGAGTGGGGACAGAAACTCCATGATGAGGTTTCAGGGCCATTAAAGCATTAAACAGGCCCTGAGTAAACTCATTACATTCCCTTTAAGGGTCCTTAGGACATACAGAAGAATGTTTATTCTTCTGTATTTTCTTGGTAAGGAATTCAACCCTAACAATACCAGAGGTTCAGAACCCTGATAGGATGTAATGGGAATACCCCCAGAACCTCTTCCATGACCAGAATCCATGGAATCCTTCCAGGGCCCTCCAATATAATGAACCATGGTTCCCCCTCAATGTGCAGAGTAGATGCCTACAAAGCCTAAGAGGACGTGCAAAAGGAATGATCCATGTCAGCCTCTAATGGTGTCTCAGCAGAGGAATCTGAAGTCGAAACCAAGCAGCCTACAAAGCTATCACCTGCTTCTAGAGAAACATCCCATACTTTAGAGCTCAAGATGGTAATGTATTTTGTATCTGCCATAACCTTAGATCCTCGAGAATAAATCATCAGGGCAACAACTTGCCCATTTATGTCTGGAATTGTGGGCTATCTGATGCTATCTGATATAGCTGACAGATGACAGGGGTTCTCCATAGCGTAATGTCTTGCTTATTAATTTTTCAGTTAGAAAAAGTCCGCTTTCCTTTTATAGACATTCTTTCTATAGATAGGTTCATAGATTAGTACTAGGCTAACAGCCCTTCTGGGCCATTTTAAGCCTAGCCAATTACCCCATGTGAGAATCAAACTCTGTACCTTGTAAATGAAAGGTAAACACCTTAACCATTATGCCAACCTCCCACCCCTTATGCCAACCTCCATGATGACAGTCTCCTGATGAGAAGAGATATACCAGTCTTGAACTGCTATTATGTTGCATCACCTTTGATTTTCTTGAGTTATGATAAGAACATACATTTTTGAAAGACATTCCTTTTTACTACAGTGTTCCAAATATAAAATGCCTTCTGCAGGCATCATACATAAATGCAGAAATTAATAATATAGTCATACAATAGACTGTGATTTCAAATTTCTAAATCAGTGATAAGAAACCTTTCAGCATGGATCATTTCTTGGCTTCCATCTCTTACTGCCAACCATTGCTCTACAGATGATGCAGTAATTTTGGGGATTTGCAGTAAGCTGACCGGGAAACTGTCTGCATCAGCCATCTCCTGAAAAGATGAATATTATTACAAAGTCAGTGATAGTACACAATACATTACTTCTGCATTTTAGAACAGTAAATAAAACAAAACAAAAACAGAGTTTAAATTACACTGTTATGAGCCAAGAACATCTGCAATTTACGCTTTCACAACTGTTCATTAAGTGTAATGTGATTAAGCATCCAGTATCACTATCTCAACAATGTGTATAGAATACATGACTCATTAATGTCACAGAATTCAATAACTTATGTGTACAGGACAGAGTGTGCATTAAAGATACAAAGACACCGTATGGTTAAATATGATGGGTGCATCAACAGTCACCATGAGAGAGAAAATCTAGGAAAGCTTGAAGTGTTGCCAGGACCACTCATCTCACACAGTCATCCTCTGACAGTGCTCTGACCCCATGGCTGAAGCATCCATGGCAGCCTTAAAATCTCTTAACACCTGTATCAGAAAATACAGTTGTGTAGACTTACCATAAATGTAGATGTTAGAGTGTATTCACTGTTGCAGTCATTGCATTTGGGTTATCTGCTTGCAGTAGCCCTTAGTCGGCCTGATTAACAAAGTCTTGGGTCCTGTGTCAGTCGCTGT